>NC_041387.1:495750843-495801218 GCF_002162155.2 Triticum dicoccoides
CGGCGGCGAATCTGGGCCCGCGCGGGCCCCGGATGGGCTTCGCGGGCCGGCGGCGGTGGGACGGCGGCGGAGGACACGTGGCGGCGCGCCATAGGCTGCGGGCGGCGGCGGAGATGCGTCCGGCCGGGTTGGACATGTCCGGCGCGGCGCGGAGGGGAAATATCTAGGGTTTCGGGGGTTTGGACTGCGGAATTTCGGGGGAGGCCACATATTTATAGGTAGAGGGAGCTAGGAGAGTCCAAATGAGGAGCGGTTTTCGCCCACACGATCGTGATCGAATGACCGAGAGCATGGAGGGGAGTTATCTGGGTTTTGGGCCACTTTGGAAGAGGTGTTGGGCTGCAAGGAGAAGGAGGCTTTTACGGTTACCCGGTTAACCGTTGAAGTATCAAACGGACTCCAAATGGCACGAAACTTGACAGGCGGTCTACCGGTGGTATACCAAGGCCGCTTGGCAAGACTCGGCCCATTCCGAGAATGTTTAACACCCACTGACAACGAGAGACAAAAGGGGAACGCCGGAGGACATAGGAGCGTCGGATCGCGAAATAGACAACGGGGAAAAGGCTCGGATGCAGGAGACGAACACGTATGCAAAATGAAATGCACATGATGACAAGATAAAATGCAACACGCAAGCAAATGACATGGCAACGACGATGAATAACTGGCGGACACCTGGCGCATCGGATCCGGGGCATTACACAAAACAACCACAACTTTCGCATACGAGCTCCGAATTCGACAAAATCAAGTTTGTTCAAAAGCTACAGACAAGAGCAAACAAAATCTTGATATAAATATCAAGAAATAGTAATAGAGAAAATACCCAAAATAAAATGGTGAGAACCCTTTCTCAATTAAGACCGGTAAAAACTCCAACACCGAAAACACAAAAGAAGACACATAAGAAATCGGTTTTCGAAGAACTCATGCTTGTCATCAAGATGAACATAAGCTCTAAGACTCACAAAGATAACCAACAAAGAACCAATAAATATGATGCAAGGATGCAATGGTTTGAGCTCTCTACGAATGATATGACCAAGCTACTTATCGAGAGCCCCCCTTAATAGTACGACAATCGATCCTATAAACCGGTCTCCCAACTACCACCATGAGACCGGTAAAATAGAAAACCTATCAAGGGAAAACATTTTCCTTGCACATGGTCCACTTGAGCTAGATGATGACGATCTTGACTCCCTCAAGTTCGACCACCTTTCTTGATTGCATTTGCTCGATGAAGACTAGATGATTGCTCCCCCATACTCCACTATGGGTGAGACACTCTTCGGCACATCTTCACAAGTCCATTGATACCACAATGGATGGCAAGCTTCAAGCACTTGATCTCTTCGTGATGCTCCACTTGAACTTGCACATGAAAATCTTGATGACGATCACCACTTGATGTCATCCTCTCCATGGGTTGAGTGATATCTTCATCTTGATGCAAGCCCATGAACACGTACCTAACCCCACATAGAACTCTCACATAGACCATTAGTTAGTACACAAATCACAATGGACAATGCTTACCATACCATGGGATCACTTGATCCCTCTCGGTACATCTTCTACGCTTTGTGAGTTGATCAACTTGATTCCCTCTTGACTTAGTCTTGATCAACCTTGAATATTTCCAACTCTCTTCATTTGGATGATGTCTTGAAGGTAAACATGAATGATCACACAATCTTCTTCTTCAAGACATGCTTGCAATAAGCTCAACGCTCACATGACCAATCTTCGAATAATTCCTTAATAGCACCTTGGTCAACTCATAAACTCGTTGAAACCAACACATGGACTGCAAGAAATGCCTATGGACAAATCCTTCAAATATAACTCAAGGCAACCATTAGTCCATAGAGATTGTCAATAATTACCAAAACCAAAAATAGGGGCACCGCATGTTCTTTCAATCTCCCCCATTTTGGTAATTGATGACAATCACTTTCAAGAGAGTTTATATAAGGAATTATGCATCACCATGCAATGCAACAACCAATAATGCATGCGTAAGAGATGCGCACGCTTGGGAACACAACCAAAGCAAGAAAAGACGACTCTCTAAACTTCTCCACAAAACTCTCTGAAACTTCTCCCCCATTGGCATCGATTGCCAAAATGGGAGAAAAGCTTAGAAGGTCAATATAAATTGTGTTTCTCCATAAATTGTGTATTTCTCCACAAGAGAGTGGAATGCAATACACATATCCAATGGTAAATACTTGGAGGAAGACAAACTATATTAAGGCTCAAAGATTGCAAAAGAAAGATATGCCACAAAGACATAACAAAGAGAGAAACAAGTAATCAAGCAACCAAAAGATACCAATTGAAGCAAGCTATCAAAAGATACCAATTGAACCAACTAGACCAAAGATCCTACGAGCCACATGAATAAATAATATTATGATATGAGAAAAGGAGTGATCTAAAGAAACTAGAGAATCTCCCCATGATTTGTGCACACATAAGAATTTTTTAATTAGGATACAAAGTGCACAAAATAGGATCACAGATCCCCCAAAATCAATAGAAACTCACAACAGGTGTAAGTGAGCATATAGGAAACAAAGCCTAGCATTTGCAACAAACACATGGTTGGGCAACGTGTAAAAGAGGCAACTTAAGAATAAGCTCAACCAAAATGATGTGTGTGAGTCATGTCAAAGCACTTGAGAAGACGAAAATAAGGATGAGCATTAAGCATCAACATAGTCTTGGATAAATGAGATACACAGTGCATGACATTCCTCCCCACACACACCCAACTAACAAATGGGTTCACAAGCTCACTAAAAAGAAAATTACAAAGCTTGCGACAACCCATGGTGAAGATAGAAGAAGAATGCCTCATCAAGATGAGGGATACCAATTAAGATGGCAAAAACCTCATAAGGAAAAGCATGAGAAAAATAATCTTCACCACACAAGAGTGCATCAAGATGCAACGAGATAAGACACACACTCAAGGCAAAAGCTTTCACGGAGCCACCAAAGAAATAACATAAGAAAGACAAGGTGGACGTGAAAGAAAGGATATCATCTAGATATGTAATTTCTCTCAAGTGTATAAGGTTCTAGGTAGACGAAATCATGATGATATATATCTACAAAGAAGGATGTACACCCGAAATAGTTACACCACGAAGGAACAAGATATCCAAAAGGAAGTCATACATATACCAATAAGATATTTGCTTGGAAGCATAGCACATGGCTAGATATGGTCTTATTGTATATAAATGAATTCCTACCACACAACCATTAAAGACATCACAACTAGAAACATGAGATCATCATTGAGATTCTTTGAGAAAGGAATCAAGTATCACAAGATGGAATGGATATCATGCCAAGATGCAACCTACACAAGGTTGAAGCAAGAAATGTGTGCATGAAGTATATGAAGATATTTCTTACTGAGTTAACATTGGAAGGATGTAGTAGAAACCAATTGAAGGTAGTAGATAGTAGTTCATTGAGCATCCTATCTTGACTCCAATAAGCACATGGTGACACCACCTCCCTTGTGAGTGAGCCGAGCATCCAATGCATCTCCAATTGTTCCTAGACCAATATCACAAACAAAATGGTACCCAAACTCATTGGGACCAAAGAGTTGGAAACACCAATATACATAGGAAAAACTCCACATAAATATGTGCATATAGATATGGACATGAATTCCATGCACATCTCATCCAATTTGAGACTTGGTGGAGTTTCCCCTATATATTGGGTTAGAGAAAGAAAGCATGCCAAAGAAAATACATGAAGTAAATATGCATGCTAAAGACTTTCAAGAACCAACACCAAATGAAAAAGGAATACCAAGTGAAAAGGATACCAAAAGGAGAAACCATCACTTAGAAGATATCATTAACCGATACATCAAGGAATGAGATATCCATTGGCACACTCAAAAATAATGATGTCGAACTCCCAAAAGAGAGAATGGTTCCAAACAAACCAAGTGCTCTATAAAGTTTCGTGATGGCACAAAGTACCAAAAAGAAATGGTTTGCATTCCACCAACACACTTGATAAGGATCACAAGGTGAGCGTTCTAAGAAAATAGGATAGCTCCCCCAAGCATTGTGCATTATAGAGAATTTGCATTTGAATACAAAAAGCACAAGATGGGATGACCACTTTCACTATATATATACAAACACTACACAATCTCAAGGAAATAACAAGATCCACAAGTGGTATGGAATACACTGGGAGTTGACACAATCCTAGGCAAGAGATAAGGCAAATAAAAGCAAAGTCCAATGTAAAGATGATCAATAATTTCTACCACACATAAGTGAGTACAAATTGTCAAAAGACAAGAAGTATTTGGAAATAATTCCGTTGGTAGATAGCAAGGATATCCAACATCATCTTCACACCAAACACAAGCAAATTGCAACTTGTAGAGCTAACATGCCACCTAGGAACAAGATAATTTACAATATCAATTCTAGGTGACAATATCTCAAATGTACACATTTTCCAGGCTTGTAATATGCACATAGCATATTACTCCCCCATAATGTGATACCAATAAAAACTTAACAAGAGGCAATAAGAGGATCCAACAAGAGATAATTAATGGACTATTTAGAATTTGAATTTCTCATGAGAAGACATACCACATAGTGACTAGATAAGCTTACAATATAAATACTAGGTGGTATTCCTCATGTACACACATTTGTGGGACCGTGAGGTGCACAAAGCACATCACTCCCCCAAAATGGGATGTTCCATTAATCTCTCACACGAGCCAATTAAGATATAAACAAGATGCAAAAGGCTCAATGCATGACACACACATACATCATGTGCAAACCAACACACACATACTTGATTGCTCCAGATAATCAAGTAGGAAGCACAACATATACAAACACATGCAAGGAACGAAACCAGACATGCAAAGGGGCAAGTAACTATCAATGTAAAAACTTTAAGCACGAGTTACCGCAAGGAGGAACATTGGATATAAGACAGAAACTTGATAATTCGAATGTCTTGGCTTGAGACAATATGAATGATAAAAATCCCCTTAATTCTTCATAATGTAGCCAAGTCTCCAATGCCCTCCGTAGACACCTATTGATCAAGTTGGAGCTAGTTGGTCCCCAACCAAGTGGGGTCCTAAGAGGTTAGTCACAATAGGCTTGTCTACCCAAATGGTTCTTTGCTTGACACCACTTTGAGTACCAACAAACTTGGAAAACACATTGCCAACCTTATCCTTCCCAAGAAAATAGATATCATCAATAATAATTGGGTTGGATGAGTTACCACTAGTGAATGAAGAAGCGAGGTGACCTTTCTCACGACATAAGTAGCAACGTCTACTCTTCACTTTCTTCTCACTTGAGTTGTCAACTTGAGAAGCATTAGCTTGAGTATTCTTGGGAAGAGACCCTTCTTCAACTTGTGGTTGAGCATGAGATTGAACTTGTGGCTGCTTCCCTTGTTGCTTGTCACTAATGGCCTTCTTATTCAATGGGCAAGATCTAACATGATGCCATTCAATTTTGCACTTGAAGCAAACAATCTTGGACGAATTCTTCACTTGTCCTTGGCATTCTTCTTGTTCATCTTGGACTTCTTCTTCTTATTGGAGTTGAATCCAAGTCCACCTTTGTCATTGGTGGATTTTTGCACACTCAAGATATTGTTGAGTGTGGATTTCCCTTCATGACACTTTTCCAAGTCTTTCTTCAAAGAAGTGACTTGGGCCTTGAGCTCTTTGATTTCCTCTACATGGTTAGTCTCAACACAAGCACTTAGCAATCATGGCCTCATGAGCTATCTTTAGCACATTATGGGATACTAGAAGATCATCATGAGAGCTTGAGAGCTTTTCATGGCTTTCTTCCAATTTCCCATAATTGCTAGATAGCAACTCAAGTTGAGCCCGAAGCTCAACATTCTCCTTCAAAATGGATGCTTCACAAGTAATAGAGTTAGTAGCACAAGAATCATCAATAATATCAAGAGGAGAAGGCAACTTGGCAAGCTCTTTTGAATATGAAGCTTTAAGTTGTGCATGAGACTCAGTGAGTTTGATGAGCTCACTCTTAATGACCCTTGAGCCATTTTTGAGGTGCCCAAAGTCCTCAATAAGTTTAGCATGCGCAACTTCAAGCTTCTCATTTTTAGTTTCAAAATCATTGGCCACCTCAAGAGCTCTATCATGAGATTCCTTCACTCTAGATAATTCTAGAGCAAAAGTCTCCTCAAGAGATTCCTTGGTGGTTTGTTCAAGTTCAAGAGCTTGAGAGAGGTCCACAATCTCATTAGTGTAATCACGCTCATGACCTTCCATTTTTTCAATGGTGACCTCAAGCTCCTCTAGATGAGATTCCAACTCCTCTATATATTTCTTGCCCTCAATAGCACTAGACATTTTTATTCTTATGAAGACCTTTAAAAATCATTTCCCTCTTAATTTTTAAGGAGGCAACATTATCATTCTCTTCATCATTATCCTCATCATTATTAGCATCAACATCATCAACAAGAGACATATTGGGGTTCAAGGTAGGAGATACCTTTGAATCCTTGGCCATAAGGCCAACCACAATAGATGATGATGTAGGATCCCTTGAAGTACCATTTAAAACCACATCTTGTTCCATGGAGTGTTGGGTTTCCTCTACATTGTTAGCACAACAACTCGAGGAAATACAAGCATTTTTATCATGGCAACAAGATATAGCAAGCATATCATCATGAGATTTAGTCAATCAATTTCTACAAGATATGCACGGACTATCAACACAAGCATGAGAAACATGTAGGGTGCTCGAAGTGTTGAAGTGCAAAGAAGATGCATTGCAATAAGATAGTGATGAAGGATCATCCACAATAAGCATACTATCATCATTGCAATTACCAACACTACTCACCATTTCATTACCTTGTGGAAAACCACATGTAGGTGAAGTAGAAGAAGTTGAGAACACAATATGGCCGGAGGTGGAGGGAGAACAATCATCCCCACAAATCTTGGACACGCCATATTTATCTTGAAGATTTGTCCACAACTCATGAGCGTCCCGGAACGGCATGAGTTGAAATATAACCACATTGCTCAAAGCATCGAAAAGCACATTAGAAGCTTGAGCATTGAGATAAGAGTTTTTATCATCCTCTAAAGATAATCTTTGGGGATCCTTTGGAGGAGAAAAACCCATATCTACAATTCGCTCTAAATTTGGGTCCATGACCCTAAAGAGATTAAGCATGCGAATTAGCCAAACATCAAAATTTGTGCCATCGAAACTAAGAGTGTCAGAGAATCCTAATCCCCTAGTCGACATCTTTACTCTCTAGGAAGTTAAGCCTAACAAAGAAAGACGAGACTTTGGTACCAATTGAAAGATCGCGGATGTCGCCTAGAGGGGGGGGGGGTGAATAGGCGCTTTATAATAATTATGGTTTAGGCTTGAACAAATGTGGAATAAACCTAGCGGTTAATTTGTCAAGCACAAAACATACAACAACTAGGCTCACCTATGTGCACCAACAACTTATGCTAAGCAAGATAAACTACTAGGTGATAGCAAGATATATGACAAGAAACAATATGGCTATCACAAAGTAATGTGCATAAGTAAAGGGCTCGGGTAGGAGATAACCGAGGCACGCGGAGACGATGATGTATCCCGAAGTTCACACCCTTGCGGACTCTAATCTCTGTTTGGAGCGGTGTGGAGGCACAATGCTCCCTAAGAAGCCACTAGGGCCACTGTAATCTCCTCACGCCCTCGCAAAATGCAAGATGCCGTGATTCCACTAAGGGACCCTTAAGGGCGGCCAGCGAACACGTACAAATAGCAACCCTTGGGGGCGGTCACCGAACCCGTACACTTTGGCAACCCTTGGGGGTGGTCACCGTAACCCATCAAATTGCTCTGGACAATCTCCACAACCTAATTGTAGACCCCGACGCTTCCCCGGAGCTTTACACCACAATGATTTAGCTCCAAACACCACCAACCGTCTAGGGAGCCAAAGCACCCAAGAGGAACAAGCTCAAGGGTACCAAGCACCCAAGAGTAATAAGCTTCTCAACTTGTAACTTCCACGTATCACCGTGGAGAACTCAAACCTATGCACCAAATGCAATGGCAAGGGCACACGGAGTGCCCAAGTCCTTCTCTACCAAATCGCACCAAAGTAACTAATGCTAGGGAGGAAAATGAGAGGAAGAACCAAGAAGGAGAACACCAAGAACTCCAAGATCTAGATCCAAGGGGTTCCCCTCACATAGAGGAGAAAGTGATTGGTGGAAATGTGGATCTAGATCTCCTCTCTCTTTTCCCCCAAAACTAGCAAGAATCCATGGAGGGATTGAGAGATAGCAAGCTCGAAGAAGGTCAACAATGGGGGAAGAACACGAGCTCAAAGGATAAGGTTCAATGGGGAAGAAGACCCCCTTTTATAGGTCCCCAAGAATCTGCCCGTTATGTGCAGAAAACTGTAAGACCGGTACAAGTGGTGCACGAACTGGTGCAACCGGTCAAAGTAGAGGAAAAACAACCTTTAGGAAAAAGGCCTAAGTGGTACAACAACCCAGGGAACCGGTAGTACCGGTTAAACTAAACTAACCGGTACAACCGGTCAACAACCGCCCAAGAACCGCTCCAAAATAGAAACTAGTCTGGTGGTAGAGCGGTACATGGTCGGTACAACCTTCAGACCAATTCTGGAGCGGTACAACCGCTCCAAATACCGATTTTACCGGTCAACCGGTACAACCTCTCTATGTAAAATAGGTAAGATCAAAACAACCACAACTTTCGCATACAAGCTCCGAATTCAACGAAATCAAGTTTATCCAAAAGCTAAAGACAAGAGAAAACAAAATCTTGATATAAATATCAAGAAATAGCAATAGAGAAAATACCCAAAATAAAATGGTGAGAACCCTTTCTCAACTAGTAATAATGTACGTGCAATGCACGTTTATATTAGGTAGGATATTAGTTGCATGTTATATCACGTAAGATATCTATGTTGCACGTTGGTATTTGGTAAGATATCAATTACTTTTTTCGTGGGAATGGTAGGATACTAATTACATGGCACATTTCATGGGATAGCGTTGAGTCAAATGTGTTTATAACCAATGGCCGTGGTGGGTAATTAGAGCGTTAAACGTGTTTGGTGGTCAACATTGGACCGATTTGAACCGCTGGATAACATGATTTGAGGTCGAGATGGTTTGGATATGCCCCTTTGGGTCTTTTTATATTGGTATAGATTAACACCGGTAAAAACTTCAACACCGAAAACACAAAAGAAGACACATAAGAAATCGGTTCTCGAAGAACTCGTGCTTGTCATCAAGATGACCATAAGCTCTAAGACTCACAAAGATAACCAACAAAGAACCAAGAAATATGATGCAAGGATGCAATGGTTTGAGCTCTCTATGAATGATACGACGAAACTACTCATCGAGAGCCCCCCTTGATAGTACGACAATCGATCCTATAAATTGGTCTCCCAACTACCACCATGAGACCGGTAAAATAGAAAACCTATCAAGGGAAAACCTTTGCCTTGCACATGGTCCACTTGAGCTAGATGATGACGATCTTGACTCCCTCAAGTTGGACCACCTTTCTTGATTGCATTGGCTCGATGAAGACTAGATGATTGCTCCCCATACTCCACTATGGGTGAGCCACTCTTCGGCACATCCCCACAAGTCCATTGATACCACAATGGATGGCAAGCTTCAAGCACTTGATCTCTTCGTGATGCTCCACTTGAACTTGCACACGACAATCTTGATGACGATCACCACTTGATGTCATCCTCTCCATGGGTTGAGTGATATATTCCTCTTGACGCAAGCCCATGAACACGTACCTAATGCCACATAGAACTTTCACATAGACCATGGGTTAGTACACAAAGCGCAATGGTCAATGCTTACCATACCATGGGATCACTTGATCCCTCTCGGTACATCTTCTACGCTTTGTGAATTGATCAACTTGATTCACTCTTGACTTAGTCTTGATCAACCTTGAATCTTTCCAACTCTCTTCATTTGGATGATGTCTTGAAGGTAAACAGAATGATCACACAATCTTCTTATTCAACACATGCTTGCAATAAGCTCAACACTCACATGACCAATCTTAGAATAATTCCTTAATAGCTCCTTTGTCAACTCATAAATTCCTTGAAACCAACACATGGACTTCAAGAAATGCCTATGGACAAATCCTTCAAATATAACTCAAGGCAACCATTAGTCCATAGAGATTGTTAAATTACCAAAACCAAAAATGGGGGCACCGCATGTTCTTTTAGCTAATGCGTGCTCTACTCCGACTACTTTGTCGATGCTCCATTGCACGGCGAGAAAACATTTCCGCGCCGTTATCGGATGAGCCGAAAGCTTTTCCTTAGGATTGTGATTTCCATCCGGGAGTTCGATAGCTGCTTCAAGTGCAAGAAGGATTGCACCGGCACACTTGGATTCATGTCAATCCAGAAGTGCACAACAGTTATGAGGATGCTTGCATATGGAGCTCCCGGTGATTCACTCGATGACTATGGGTGCATAGCCGAGTCCACGACCATTGAGTGTTTCTTCAAGTTCTGCAAGCCAGTGGTGCAGTGTTTGGACTGCAATACTTGCTATCACCCAATGCTGAAGACATTGCTTGGATCCTAGCACAGAATGCAGCACGAGGATTTCCTGGGATGCTTGGAACCATCGACTGCATGCATTGGAAATGGAAGAACTGTCCATTGGCTTGGCAGGGGTTGTTCAAAGGCACCAAAGGCGGTTGCAATGTGGTACTTGAGGCAGTGGACACATAGGACCCCTAGATTTGACACTCTTTCTTTGGGATGCCAGGAACTCACAATGACATCAACATCCTGCAGTGCTCCCCTGTCTTTGCGAAGCTTGTTGAAGGTCATTCTCCTCCGGTGAACTTCGAGGTCAATGGGCGTCACTACAACAAGGGGCACTACCTAGCTGATGGCATCTATCCTAGATGGTCGACATTTGTGAAGACTATCTCAAACCCTGTACCAGGAGGCAAGAACGCCTTCTTTGCGAAGGTTCAGGAGGCTTGCAGGAAGGATGTCAAGCGGGAATTTGGTGTGCTCCAATCTCGATTTGCTGTTGTCCAGTACCCTACTCAGACCTGGTCGAAAGATCAATTGTGGGAGATCATGACTTGCTGTGTCATCTTGCACAACATGATCATTGAGAGGGAGCAGGAAGAGCTAGTGTTTGACATAGAACCATATTACAGGCAGGGTCCTCTTGCCCAAGTTGATCACCAACTACCGACAACCTGGACTGCCTACCTCAATATGTGTCAGGAGATCCGTGACCCACAAGTGCATCAACAACTGCAACACGATCTGGTGGAGCACCTATGGAGGCTCAAGGGCGACGCCGGGAACAACATGTGATGAAATATGAGTTTTTAGTTGTTGAACTATATAATTTGTATTGAACTATTTGTTGAACTATTTGATTTCTATTGATTTTCGGTGATGGACTATGGAGGAAAAAAATTATTATAGAGAATTCACGCCGAAACACGTCGAACCGCGCTAAATATGGGCTGATTCGCGCCGATATCAGGACATTTTTTGACGAAAGTGGGCCGAATAATGGGCTGAAATCGGTGCCTGGGGGCGACCTGGGCCGACGGCTGGGTGCCCAACCGCCCCAGCGCCGATTTTGCCACCGGCTCGCCCCTAGGCGGCGATTTTTATGCCTCCTGGGAGGGCCAACGGCTAGAGATGCTCTAAAGCACAGATGGTCTTCCTCTCTTCGCCCGCGACAACGATGATGACATGATGGCAAAGCCACTGAGCTAGCTCACCATCGTGCATGGAGTTTCGTCGGTTTGCATGAAACTAGTTGCCCGTCCAGTCCACAGGGGCCCTATCATGGAATAATCACGGTAGATGTCCTCGTGAAAGGACTTAGTCGTGGAGCCATTGCCTCTAGGTTAGCTTAAAGGGGTTAAATGGGACAAAGGACACCGGAGTTTATACTGGTTCGGCCCCTTGCGGTGAAGGTAAAGGCCTAATCCACTTTGAGGTGGTATTGCTTATGTCTCGAGTACCAGGAGTGAATCTGTTTGACCTAGCTTTTGATCTGTTATTTCTTACCCTGAACCGCCGCTGGGTTGTCCCTTTATATACATAGGTTAACGCCCAGTGGCTCACGGAGTCCCGACCGGCTCATAGACAACGTGTCCGGCTCGGTGACTTCCTATACATGCCTTATAATACAAGTCTTTACACATATGGCGGTTTATCCTACTGGCCTTAAGTCGCCCTTGGGTCTTGGGCCCTTATCTTGAACCGCCATCTTCGATATCCTTGTGGGCTTCATATGATGAATTGCCATAGGTATAACCTGGCCCCTCCTGGGCGGGTCATACCTAATAGTTATATCTCCAACATTACGCCCCAGATTGATTTGAACTTGTTCATGTCAATCTTAAACACTTAGGAAAAAAAATCCTCCCTTCTTTATTTGTGAGAGAATTCATAACCCGCCATGATGTCATCTCCTGGAATTGCGATAACCCGCCATGACGCCACCTATCATTAATTCACACAATATCCAACATATCTCAATGGATCTTTATCTTAATGGCCGTCCCGAGAATCGAGGCGCCCGAGCAGCTGGATAACCATATTTTTGGCCTCCTCGTTTTTCGCACCCATCTGTTACCTTTCCTTATAAATAGGGTCGAACGGCCCATTCTCATTCTCCCCCCTTTCCTTCGTCTTCCTCTTCTCGCAACTCTACTGCCGCTCGAGCTCCACCGCCACCGCAAATCTCATCGTCTGCGTCGTCCTCGGCCGCTGCATCAACCTGATTCGGACTAGAAAACACCGGCGCTCCACCGCAGTCTAATCTGCATCTGTAAGTTTTCCCCCTTCCATGCTCCAGACCGCATTAGGGTTTCAGTAGTTCATCGTGTTCTTCATAATGCATAGTCCTTCATAGTTCTTGTTTTAGATCCGAGCATACCTTTTAGGACGTGCGGAACCTGTTTCCCTTCCTTTTGCTGTCTCAATGCCTGCTTCACAGATGCATAGGTGTCCCCCTTGTACTAGTTCTTCCACTGCTGTAATGCTTTAGGTTTTTTATTTATTTTCTTTTTTCACACAGCGCCAAATCCAAATTTATAATTGTGATCTATGAAACCTGTTTATCTGTGACTTAGTAAAATTTTCTTCCTGACAAACCAACTCGGTCATGGCGGCTTATATCACCGGTCGTAGTTAAATTCAGTGCTCAACAGATTTCTCCTTTGATAGACATCAAACTGCTCATGGCGGCTTACATAGCCCGCTGTAACTAGTCATATAACATTAGGCCCCTTTTTAAGCCGCCATTCTGAATATATGTTGTCATACTTTCCCACCGGCTTAATTTTGAACCGACAAACTTGTTATTTTCCTTTTTAGGCTTCTTTCTATGCAATGGCCCCAAAGACAGCCACTTTCTGTAACTGGGTTCCTTCCATTGTCACTGAGAACACACTCCAGGACTTTGTGAAAACCAGCTATTTGCCAAAGAAGTTTGTCATGCATTACCGTGCTCCTAAGATGGAAGAGGAGAAACCTCAACCAAAATATGATGAAATCATTGTCTTTAATGATCACATGAACCGGGGCTTCTCACTGCCCGGCTCTAAATTCTTCCGGGACATTCTACACTTGTTCAACCTTCATCCTCAAGACATTAGACCCAATTCCGTGTCAAATATATGCAATTTCCAAGTGTTCTATGAGGTGTACCTTCAAGAGGAGCCCAGTGTGGAGCTATTCTGAGAGTACTATTATTTGAACCGCCAGAACGAGTACTCTAATGGACCCAGCTTGGAACTTGGTGGGATCTCAATCAAGCGACGAAGAGATGCCATATTCCCTTACGCGTGCCTACCGAGTCATCCCAAGGATTGGAACTAGACATGGTTCTACTGCAAGGATACTTCTCCAGCTGACGAGAACCGTCTGCCCAGCTTTCGCGCCCTGCGTCTTGAATCAAATCATCCTCTCCCTGACAAACTGATAGCTGTTGAATGAAAAGACTCGCCCCTACCATTGCCAAGGTTAAGGCTCTGTTGGGAATCGGTTTGACTGGCATTGAGTTAATTTGATGTTGGGTTTCATGGCGGGTCATTCCCTTAAGTCGCCGCTCCAGCTTAATGTGCACTTACACTAGTGCCAAAAAAGATCCACTGCGCCACAGCTCCGAGGACTTAACTGACGATGCCATCAACGAGATGACGAAGTCCCTTCTACATGAAAGCCCGATACACTGCAGCAAGGTGGGCCTAAGCCCTTTTTGCAAATCTAACCCGGCACCAGAAGTAAGCCGCCAAATTACTTATTTTACCTTCATCCTTAATATTTTGCTTTAACTCAATTTTGACGACTTTTATAGGCTGATGACTTCTGGAGGAAGGAATATGACCATGAAGTTGCCAAAAGGGCCAGGAAGGCCAAGAAAGCCGCCAAGAGAACCACTAAGAAGAAGGGAAAGAAACCCAGTGCTTCAGAGATGCTTGAACTGTACAATAGCTCTGAGTCGGAGGTAGCCCTTGACTCTCTTGGCTCCTTTTTCAACCATCTTATTGACATTGATTATCATCAGGATGACATGGGACTAGTCAAGCACTTGAAGAAGAGGTAACTATCATTTCCTCCGACTCCGAGCCCTTGCCAAGACAGAAAATTCGAAGAGTAACCCAGAAAGTAAGCTTTTCACACCCCTTAGTTTCTCTGGATCCTCACTTTCTTTTGAAGAAACAGCAGCACGAGAGCCGGTGTCAGACTCGAACTAGCAAGGATGCAGAATTGTCCTTTGGCTTACCGAACACTCCGAAGAAGCGTTGAAACGAGGTCACCCCCAACTTAAACTCCCTTTATCCTTTGGAGGGTCTCATCCACCAACCACTAAACTCTTCCGAATCAAATTATCAGGAAACGTCTCGTTCCTCTTCCGGCGACTCATCTCAATCTCATCTTCCGGCTTTCAAGACTGCTCCCGGGTAATAACAATTACTTATTATCTCATTATGCTTCTTCATACTTATACTGACCTTTCATGACTCATGTAGTGGGAAAGCCAAGCCCAACAAGAAGGTGAAGGTGAATAAACCGGTCGAAGACCCGAAAGTCAGTGAACCAGAGCAACAAACTGCAGCGCCTGAGGCCTCTGTTCCTCATCCGTCTGAGCCGGTTCTTGACCTTCCAGCAGTAACTCCTGAACCGCCTATCAATCAAGCCAACAATGACCCTTTAAATCCCGAAGCCTCAAGCCTAGTTAAGATGGCTGACACACAAGATGATGATGTAGTGATCACCAATACTGGCTTTAGAGAGCCGGGAAGACCCACTGCCCTGGCCAAGCACTCCGCCAAGGAAGAACACAATGAACAACACAAAGTGAGATTTGATGTCGCCAATTATTCTCAACTGACCATTAGTGAAATATATTTTGGTTTTTCAGTCAAGTACACAACAGCCGTGAACTTGAAATTGATATGGTGAAACAGATGAACCAAAAAATTGAGGTATGAGCTTCTTCCATTATTAAGTTATGCACATCCTGCCAGCCCCCAAGTCTACTGTTTATGATGAATGTGAATATGCTATAGATTTGATTACCATGAGCATAAATAACAACCTTTGAAAGAATCCTTCAAATCTGGCTTAAACCATCCGGTTTAAAATAAATCTGTAATGTTAAACACTAAATCCGTATGTCGGCATCCTGGATATCGGGGTATCCAGCCCTGCCTGCCTGCAGCCCATCACATGGCTCCATTGACAGCCTGGTATGGCCCAGCTTCAGCATCAACTACTCAAGACCCTCGCGGGGGGCCAAGCCTCGTGAGGCGGATGACGCCAAGACCCCCGAGGGGATCAACCTCCTCAGGCTGGCTCCTGAGGGGCGGAGAGTTCTATGCAAGGGTTACCTCACGAGGCTCGGCTGATGTGAGCCATGACGACCAAGGCCAGGCGGGCGCAGAGCGCATGTTTCCTCTTCGGTGCAAAGGAGACAAGTCGCAGGTGCGGAGTCCCGAGGGATCAACTAAAGGTTTCCATTCTGGTGCAACAAGACCAAAACCGCCAGGATGGCAGGATGGAGGTCATCAACGAGCCCACCGCAGCGTCATGACCAGAGACTTTTCACAGGCGAAGACTACTTTTTTCAGGATAGGCTGTACTACTTTTCCCCTTTCAAATCCGGCCCTTGTGGGATCCCTTCCCGCCAACATTTGGGAAGAGGACCAAGGCCACTATAAATAGGACTTAGCCACCACCATAGAGGGCCGAGGATCGAACTAGCTCACACCACACCAGCTCCATCGAGCTCAAGAACACCTCTCCTCTAGAGGCTTGTTCATCCATTGTACTAGTTCTTCCTCAGCCTACAAGGCAATCCACCACACCACACTAGATTAGGGTATTACACCACAATGGTGGCCTGAACCAGTATAATTCGCTGTGTCCCTTTTGTCTCTTCGAGCTTGACGCGCTAGGCTTAGGAAGATCCTCGCGATTAGGCAGGCTGGGTAGGTTGAGATCTCCGTATGCACCCAAGTGTTCGAACCTCTCAAGGGTTTGCGGAACCCGAAATCCGACATTTGGCGCGCTAGGTAGGGGTGCGTCGGAATCTTCTACCCCGGCTGCCAGATCGCGCCGCTGGCCCGAATGGCAGGCACTCCTCCGTCGGCCCCGCCGACACGCGCTCCAGAAGAAGCGTCGGGTCTACGCTGTTTCACCCCCTCCCTGCGGCAGGTGCAGTAGCCGACCAAGTTTCAACCGGAGATGCCACCGCGCTACAACGGCGCGGCGGATCCGTCCTCCTTTCTTCTGGCGTATGAGGAAGCAGTCTGGGTGGCCGTCGGAGACGACAAGGTGAAGGTCAACTGGTTCCCCATGGCCCTCATGGACGAACCGCGCGCCTAGCTGCTCAATCTGCTGGCGTCTTCTGTGGCCTCTTGGGAGGAATTGCGCGACCTCTTCCTCGCCCACTATGCTGCACTAGCGCCCCCCGTCATCACGACTCTCCTAGGTGGCTCGCAGGCGCCACCCTCCGACCGCCACGTCAAGCAGTTCTACCGACGAGTAAGCACCGCCCAGAAGGGCTCGAGGGCTCCCCCGGGCCGGACGACGCCCAAGGCCAACCTCATCTTCGGCCTGGAAGACCACCCGGCCGCCACGACAGGAGCAGGCACGCTCCCGATGCTCTGCACCCCCACCTTCTGCAACATGGCGGTCACCAAGACCCTCATCAATGGCGGAGCCGGCCTCAACGTACTTTCCGCGGAGGCGTTTGGCCTGCTGCACGTGTCGCCCAGCCGGCTCCACCCCACCAAACCCTTCTCCAGGGTCGGCGGCGGCTCCACCATCCCCCTGGGGCAGATCCACCTCCCTGTCACCTTTGGGACCCGCGACAACTACCGCTCCGAGCTCATCGACTTCGACATCGCCAGGATCGACCTGCCATACAACGCCATCCTGGGATACGCAGCTCTGGCCCAGTTCACGGCGGCGACTCACCTAGCGTACAACCTCATGAAGATGCCCAATAGCAACGGTGTCCTCATGGTAGTGGGGGACACCAAAGATCCGCTGCAAGCCCTCAGGCTCGCCTTCAGGACAGCGCCATCCATGCTGCCCGGCAAGGAGGGGGCCCCTGAGGCCCGAGAAGTGGCGCCAGCCAAGACGAAGCAATTGTTCTCCCAAGACCGAGCCGAGACGAAGCAAGTGCTGCTCAACAAGGAGGGAACGGTCGGTCCCACCTTCTTCATAGGGGCTGGCCTCCCTCCACACCAAGAGGAAGCATTGGTCAACTTTCTGCGGGCCAACAAGGATGTATTCGCTTGGGAACCCAAACACTTGGCTAGGGTCCCAAGGGGAATAAACCGAGCACCACCTAAGGGTATGCCCAAACGTGCGACCAGTGAAGCAGAAGGCTCGTCGCCTGTCCAAAGAGAAGCATGCCTTCATCATCCAAGAAACCCACAAGCTACAGGCCGCGGGGGTCATCAGAGAGGTGCGATACCCGGAGTGGCTGGCAAACCCCGTCATCGTCCCCAAGAAAGAGGGGAAGGAGCGCATGTGTGTCGACTTCACCAACCTCAACAAGGCCTGCCCGCAGGATCCTTTCCCGCTCCCTCGCATTGACCAGATCATGGATTCCACCGCCAAATGCGACCTGATGTGCTTCTTGGATGCTTTCTCAGGCTACCATCAGATCAAGATGGTCATGCAAGATGTAGAGAAAACAATGTTCTTGACCCCCTGTGGGGTGTACTGCTACACCTACATGCCCTTCGGATTGCTCAACGCCGGGACAACCTTCTAGCGACTGATTCATATCGCCTTGGGCTCGCAGCTCGGGAGGAGCATAGAAGCTTATGTTGATGATATAGTGGTGAAGTCTCGGGAGGCCGGGACCCTGATAGCAGATCTGGAGGAGACGTTTGCCATCCTACGCAAGGTGGATCTTCGGGTTAATCCCAAGAAGTGTGTGTTCGGGGTGCCCTCAGGAAAGCTGCTGGGCTTCTTGGTGTCACACAGAGGGATCGAGGCCAACCCGGAAAAGGTCAAGGCGATAGAGGACATGATCCCTCCGCAGACCCTGAAGGAGATGCAGAAGCTGGCGGGCTGCATGACCTTGCTTGGGCATTTCATTTCCAAGCTGGGGGAGTGCACCCTACCGTTCTTCAAGCTGATGAAAAGTAAGGAGTCGTTCGAGTGGACCCCGGAGGCGGGCGCAGCTTTTCAAGACCTCAAGAGATATTTGACCAGCCCACAAGTGATGGTGGCACCGTGTCCTCTCGAGCCCCTGGTGCTTTATTTGGCACCCACCCCTCACTTAGCCAGTGCTGCGCTGGTAGCGCTAGGGAAGGAGCGATTGTTAGAGAAACCTCAGCAAGATGCATAACCATTGAACAAAGCACAACACACCTAGGATGACGCGTTTGGGGCCCTGACTGACCCGATGGTCGACATCCCTCCAGGGCCACAATTGACCCCACGGTCACAGATGATCCCAAGGGTGGACCTCATGAAGCCATGGAGGACCCGCGCCCCCATGAACGACAAGGCTCCACTGATGCCTCCCACCTCTTTGAACACCCTGTCTACTTTGTCAGCACGATACTGAGGGAGGCCCGGGCATGCTTCCCAATGCCTCAGAAGCTCCTGCTCACGCTAGTGGTTGCCTCCGGGAAACTGTGCCACTACTTCCAAGGCCACCCCATCAAGATCGTTTCAGCGTATCCTCTGGAGAGGGTGCTCCGAAGCCCGAATGCCGCTGGGCAGGTTGCTGAATGGAACATCGAGCTGCAGGCATTCAATCTCGAGTTCAGCACCACTAGGGTCATCAAGGATGTGACTCTCATGGACTTCGTGGTCGAATGGACTGACGCTCCCAACCACGGGATAGGCGAGGATCGCTCCCTCCTTCCAGGAGACAAAGAACCAGATGGATGGATCATATACTTCGATGGGGCGTTCTCGCGACAAGGCGCAGGAGCAGGGGTCGTCCTCATATCGCCTGCCAAGGATAAGCTCTGCTATGCTGTGCAGCTCTGCTTCCAGGAGGGCGAGAAGGTCTCCAGCAACATCGCAGAATTCGAAGGCTTGCTCGCCGGACTCAGGGCCGCGTCAGCGCTAGGGGTGAAGCGCCTCACCATCAAGGGCGATTCTCAGCTCCTCATCAACTTCTTCAACAAGGAGTACATGCCCAAGGACGAGCACATGGAGGCGTACCTGGAAGAGCTGCGCAAGATGGAGAAGCGGTTCAGGGGCGTGGAGCTACAACACGTGCCTCGCGGATCGACAAGGAAGCAGACGGCATCGCCAAGAGAACCTCCCGCAGGCTCCCTCAGGAGCCGGGGGTGTTCGAGGAGCGGCTCTTCAAGCCATTTCCGGCTCCCCGCGCCATGACTCCAGCACTGCCTCAGGAGGACCTACCTCGAGCACCCCAGACAGGCGCCCCGGCTTCTGGCCACCCCTTGGGGGCCCACCTAATGCTTGCGCTCGAGCCTTAGGAGGGGTTTTGGACCAAGCAGTTCAAGGCGCACCTGCTTCAAGGGACTCTGCCGGGAAGGAGGAGGAAGCCGAGAGCGTGGCCCGTCAAGCTACCGCATACTGCATCCAAGATGGTGAGTTATATCGCAAGAGGCCCAATGACGTTTCGTTGTGGTGCATCCCCAGGGAACAGGGGCTCGAGCTGCTAACGAACATACATGGTGGAGACTGCGGGCATCATTCTTCATCGCGCACTCTCGTGGGCAAGGCATTCCACAACGGCTTCTACTGGCCCACTGCGCTCAACGACGCCACATAGCTGGTGCGCTCCTGCGAAGCATGCCAGTTCCACGCCAAGTAGATCCATCAACCCACGCAAGGCCTCTGAACGATCCCACTCACATGGCCGTTCGGGGTCTGGGGGCTGGATATCTTAGAGCCGTTCCCTCAAGTGCCAGGGGGCTACCGGTACCTCTACGTCGCCATCGACAAGTTCACCAAGTGGGCTGAGGTAGAAGCCGCGCACCATCCCAACGGGATCGGCCGTCAAGTTCATCAGGGGAATCGTGAGCCGGTTTGAGGTCCCCAACCGCATCATCACCGACAACGGCTCGCAGTTCACCAGCAATATTTTCAAAACATATTGTGCTAACCTTGGAACGCAGATATGCTACGCCTCAGTGGCACACCCGCGGAGCAATGGCCAGGCCGAGCAGGCCAAAAAAGAAGTCCTGAGGGGGCTCAAGACCAGGACCTTCAAGAAGAAGCTCGAGGCCTGTGGCAGGGGCTGGCTCGACGAGCTGCAGTCCGTGCTGTGGTCCATCCGCACCACCGCGACCAAGCCAATGGGGGATACACCATTCTTCCTCGTCTATGAAGCAGGAGCGGTTCTCCCTCACAAGGTCAAGCATCGCTCCACGTGGGTCCTGGTGTTTGACGAGGCACGCCAGGACGCCACACAGGGGATGGATCTCGTGCTGGGGGAGGAACGCCGCCAACAAGCCTCGCTCAGGGCGGCAAGGTACCAGCAGGCGCTGCAGCGGTACCACTGCCGCAACATCCGCCCCAGGACGTTAGAGGTGGGTGACCTCGTCCTGAGGCCGGTGCTCTCCAGGGAGGGGATGCACAAGCTCTTTCCCATGTGGGAGGGCCCATTTAGGATTGCCTATGTCTCTAGGCCTGGCGTCGCGCGCCTAGAGACACAGGACGGGGTCCCCATCCAGAACGCCTAGAACATCCAGCACCTCCGGAAGTTCTACCCATGAAGAAAGGCTCTGACCTGTGAAGAAGGCTCCGGCCTGTGAAGGTCTCTGCTCTTGACACTCTCACATAATAATGAGTGGGGTTGTACATGCCCCGAAGTCTCCTGAGAGTCGCCCTGGGACCTCATGGGGGCTCCCTCCCACGTCCTAGTGGCAACACTTAGCTCCGCGCTGGTGAGAAGACTAGTTTAGGTGCCGGACGCGGGTATTCATTTTCTTTCTGAAGTTGCTTGCAGCTTTTTCAGTAAAGCTTTCAATGGATTTGGAATTTCAAACTCTGGTTCCTCGAGCTGTTTTCTTCCTGAGTTGTTTTCTGCCTGAGGGCGTGAAGGAGGTGGCAGTCGCCCGTCGCTTCCTATCGCGCTCCTCGTGCGTGGGGCTAGGCAGGTGTGTGCGCCTCAGGCCTACCCTTTTGCGCATGCACTGCGTCGAACCCTGGTGTTTCGGTCTCATCCTCGCAAGGAGCCCTCAATCAAGCTCACGGGCACCAGCACCCCTCATGTCTGTGCCTCCCGGGCAGCGCGACGCGGTGCGCCAAGTCCGAACTAACCTGTGGCAGGGGGCTCACATAAGGAGTGAGCTGCTAGACTTTTCTTTTCCTTTGAAAGCGGCCTTGCAGCAGCTTCGCGACAGCTCTTGAGGTCCCACGTCTCCCAGGAAGGAGGCCTCATCGGACACCTGAGGCCAAGCCCTCGCGAGGCGGAAAACTACTACACACATACCAAGCTAAGTTATCCTACCCTTGCTTACCCAGAGCACAAACATCATGACACAGTAATAAGATAGCAAGCATAAGCATAAAAGGCATGATTGCCTTGGTTCATTACACACCCTAGCGGGGTACACCATCTTTTTCTTCAGATTACGGGGGAAAAGAAAGGCTAAACAAAGAAGGCCCGAAGGCGTACGAACTCAGCACCAGCACCGCATCTTCAAGCAGTGCCTCAAGGTGCTGGTCCTGAGTCCAAGTTCACCGGCTCCCAGCCTCACGCTGGGCTCCTCTCCGGCTTCACTGGAGTGCCGCGGCGGGATGAACCGTTGGCATCCTCGACACGAGCATGATGACATGGAGGCCGGTCGTAGCCACCACTGCTCAAGCTCCCGTCCAAGGAAGAGATGCCGTCGCGGGAGGAGGAGCACGCACCGCCAACACCAGGCTCACCATCTCCACATTTGTCGTCGTTGCCGTCCTCTGGGCAGCACCCCACGCGGTGGCCGTCCTCCCTGAACACCCTGACGAAGAGGGTCGCCAGGCCGTCGTACTTGAAGTGAAGAGTGCACCTTCCGCCCAGGCCTCGCGCGCGGGCAAACGTCTGCCAACCGCGGGTCAGGACCACGCTGCCGGAGGCAACAACCTCGGCCCCGACCGACGAAGCCTTGCTGCAGCACCCGTCAGCCTTCAGCCAGAGGCCATCGAGCCCCGAAGAAGGAAGGTCGCCGGAGAAGAAGCGCAAAAGTCGAAGCGAGGTGTTGGCCTGTTTCTCCGACCACACCACGAACTCAGGGAGCATGTCCAGCAAGGAGAAGCACAGCCGACGCGGGCACACAATCACGGCGCGCCTCCCTTTGTCATGGGGCTGCTCCGAAGCCGATGGCCCCCGCCGCGGGAAGAGGTGTCATCACGGGCACCAGGAGTAGTGCCTCTTCTAAGGGGTGCGCGCCCGCGCCCCCTGGAGGCTGTCGCAGGAGCCGCGGGGTGCTTGCCGGGACGACTGCGGCCACTCTTGGGAGGCGGAGAAGTTGGCCCCTCCTTGGAAGCCTCCCCCTTCTCGGCTGCTGAAAACCTCATCGGCGATGCCATGGAGGCTAAATGGAGAAGAGAGAAGCAGGCAAGAGCAATACGAAGGAGAGATGGGCGAGGGGCACTGCCCCTCCCTCGCATTTATAGCCAAGGAAGGCCAACCGCCATCCTCCATGACCTCGCGCCATCATGACGATCTGCATGCAGCATCGTCCTGTCAAGTTGAACGGTTGCCAAGGCAGCGTGGGGAAGAGGAGTCGCCCATGTCCCATCAATCGCCACGCGTCATCAAGGCCGCAGGCAATTAGGGCCCGTGGTGCTCGCACTTGTCCTTTGGCTTCGCCTGGAAACCAAGTCCGAGCGCGCCTTGGGCCCGGGGGCTACTGTCAACGTCCTGGATATGGGGGTATCAAGTCCTGCCTGCCTGTGGCCCATCATGTGGCTCCATCAACGGCCTAGTATGACCCAGCTTCAGCATCAACAACTCAAGACCCTCACGAGGCGGACGACGCCAAGAGCCCCGAGGGGATTAGCCTCCTCAGGCTGGCTCCTGAGGGGCGGAGAGCTCTATGCAAGTGCTACCTCACGAGGCTCGGCTGACGTGAGCCATGACGACCAAGGCCAGGCGGGCGCAGAGCGCATGTTTCCTCTTTGGTGCAAAGGAGGCAAGCCGCAGGCACGGAGTTCTGAGGGATCAAGTAAAGGTTTCCATTCTGGTGCAACAAGACCAAGACCACCAGGACGGCAGGACGGAGATCATCGACGAGCCCACTGCAGCGTCACGACCAGAGGCTTTTCGCAGGCGAAGACTACTGTTGTCAGGATAGGTTGTACTACTTGTCCCCTTTCAAATCCGGCCATTGTGGGATCCCTTCCCGCCAAGATTTGGGAAGAGGACCAAGGGCACTATAAATAGGACTTAGCCACCACCATAGAGGGAGATCCGAGGATCGAACTAGCTCACACCACACCAGCTCCATCGAGCTCAAGAACACCTCTTCTTCGGAGGCTTGTTCATCCATTGTAGTAGTTCTTCCTCAGCCTACAAGGCAATCCACCACACCACACTGGAGTAGGGTATTACACCACAATGGTGGCCTGAACTAGTATAAATCATTGTGTCCCTTTTGTATCTTCGAGCTCGACGCGCTAGGCTTAGGAAGATCCTCGCGAGTAGGCAGGCTGGGTAGGTTGAGATCTCCACACACCCCCAGTGTTCGAACCTCTAAAGGGTTTGTGGAACCCGAAATCTGACACCCTAGCCCCCAAGGGCCGGCTTAATCAGCATGAATGAGCCGGTCCTTCATACTCTTGAAAGCAGTACTTACTAGTGTAGTTCTTGTGAGCCAGTTGTGGCCGTTTGTAGCACAAACGGGTTATCGCAAATTTATCACAAGACAATCAATATGCATTAGCCCCCAAGTGCCAAGTACTCTTGCTCGCAAAGTGCTTGGGACTTATTCACATAAACCGTTGCATGCATAAATTTTCGGCAGACATTAGCCCCCAAGTGCCAAGTGTTGTTGCTTGCAAAAGGCTTGGGACTTCATGTTTTTAGCTAATTTTGAATTATGACTTTGACCCGGTGTATGTACAGACCACCACTGCTCAACTTCAATCAGAGCTGTCTGTCTTGAAGATTCATCTGGAGCTGCAAGAATCTGAAACCCAGAAGGCGAACTCAAAGTTTGAATTCAGTGTGGCTGAATCAGAAAAACTGAAGACCGGCTTTGAAGTCGAGAAAAACGCCTGGGCTGAAGAGAAGATTGCCTTGACACAACGGGCTGAAAAGGCGGAGGCGGATCTTGGGGAGGTGACCATGGAACTTTCCGGCTTAAAACGCCATGTATCGCAGATGGTTTCAGCTATCTTTGGTAAGTTGCCTTATGATTGTCAAATTTGAATATCTTCCATGATGATATGAACCACCTCTAATCCATCCATGATCGTTATGCAGGTCCCAGGAGCACCAATCTCAACCAGGATATGCTTGTGAAGCTGAAGGCGGTTTATACGCTAGTGGAACAACTTTATACCGGGGCTCATTGTGCATTGGCCATAATTTCTCCATGTAACCAAGCCCCCACTCTCCTGGTTGACGTGTTGAGGAAGCTTTCCATTCTGCCTAAGAGCTTTAGTGAGATAAAGCGATCATCTGCAAGAACCGGAGCTGTGACGGCCTTAAGCCGGGCCAAAGCTTGGCTGCTAGAGCTAGACCCGGCCGATATATCGACTGGGTACCCGAGCTTGAAGGAAGATGGCACCCCGTTTCACAAGAAAGATTTTGCCGCCTGCGTGAAGGACACACATCCCCTGGCCAGTCTGATTGCAAATGAAACAGACTTGTCCAGATATCAGCGGGCTTATGATTTGGAAATTCAGAAGATGCCGACACCATCTTACAAAGTGAAGGATCTGATGCCCCCAATCCATAAGCACACTTTTGCTCCTGAAGTTGACCTAGCCGAGCTCATTGACGATGAGCCTGAGTTCCTAGCGTTAAATGGCATTGACTGGTCATCACCAACCTTCTAGGAAGTAGAATAGGACGAAGAAGCGGAGAGGGATGATCCAGAAGCTTCAGGCCATCAGAGTCAATAGGATTGAGCAGCTAGGTGGTTCATATTTGTGGTATGCTGAAAAAACAGTTAATCATTTTGACTCCTTGAGTCATGTAATAGGATAGCCATAACTTTGCTCTGTCGTGCTGTCATGCACGTTTATGTTGTGCTCAACGCTGTTAAGATGCCACTTGATAATATCCTTTTATACTTGTCATGATGTTGATTGGTGTAGATGAAAAATTTGATGTATCATGCACACAAGTAGATCACAAGAGCCCTTGGCGGTTCACCGCAGGGCGGGTCATAATATCTCACATATAACCACTGATGTTTAAAATAGTCATCGATAGGGTTGGTGTTAACCAGAACTTCAATATAATTATAATAACAATATCATACCTGTGATATTGAATTATATTACTGGCTTATGATATCTATGCAGTAAGGGTGATAACCCAAACTTTAAAAGCCAATACTTCCAAGTATTTAACATTGTCATATACTGGCAACTTATCGTCCAAAGCCAGGCCGGGTTAATAGAGACCATATTTATACTTTAGATATGAGCAAGAGAGTATCAAGAAAAGAAAACCCGACAAAACTGTTCGAAAACTCAAACCAAAAAGAGAGAAAAAACGAGGCTATGCTTCGAATACGAGCAGGAAGCCGGACCAAAGGTTAATGGCTATGATTTGAATACGATCAGGAAGCCCCCAAGTGGTTTGTGGCATTGCACCGATCAAAGGGGTACCGACAGCTATGATTCGAATATGATCAGGAAGCCCCCCAGTGACCAAAGTATTTAACGGCTCTGATTCGAATACGATCAGTAAGCCGGACCAAAGGGGTTAATAGCTATGTTTCGAATACGATCAAGCCCCCAATGATCAAATTGTTTAACGGATATGATTCAAATATGATCAGGAAGCCAGACCAAAGGGGTTAACTGCTATGATTCAAATACAATCAAGCCCCCAAGTGATCAAAGTTTGTAACGGCTATGATTTGAATACGATCATGAAGCTGGACCAAAAGGGGTTAAGCTATGATTCAAATACGATCAAGCCCCCAAATGATAAAAAATGTTTAATGGCTATGATTCGAATACGATTAGGAAGCCGGACCAAAGGGGGTAACTGCTATGATTCGAATACGATCAAGCCCCCAAATGATCATGAAATTATGATGAAGAAGATTCATTATTCTTGAAGATGAAACGACAGAGGCTCTGCTTTATTATAATCATCATAATATATACATCGTTAAAATATGTACATCATAAGAGCTGGTAGCTCAAGTGTAGTAAGGCCGAAGATGAGCAATATTCCATGGTCGACGGGTCTCCTCCTCTGACTTACGCCAGTTCTTGTGTTCTCTGATATCAGTAAGGTAGTATGAACCATTGTTCAAGTTCTTGCTGACCACAAAGGGTCCTTCCCAAGGTGGGGATAACTTGTGCACATTAGTTTGATCCTGGATGAGCCGGAGCACCAAATCACCTTCTTGAAAGGTTCTGGACTTAATTCGGCGGCTGTGGTAATGGTGCAGATCTTATTGGTAAATCGCCGAGCGGGCGGCCGCAAGGTCGCGCTTCTCATCTAACAGGTCAAGTGCATCCTGACGTGCTTGTTCATTATCAACTTCAACGTAAGCCACCACGCGGGGCGAGTCATGACGGATGTCACTAGGAAGAACCGCCTCTGCTCTGTAAACCATGAAGAAAGGCGTGTAACCCGTAGATCTATTGAGGGTAGTATTAATACTCCATAGTACTGAAGGTAACTCCTCCACCCAACAACCCGGCGTCCATTGCAAAGGAACCATAATTCGGGGCTTGATACCTTTCAAAATTTCTTGATTGGCTCTTTCAGCTTGACCGTTGGACTGGGGGTGAGCTACTGATGAGACGTCAAGTCGAATATGCTCACGTTGACAAAATTCTTCCATAGCACCCTTGGACAGATTAGTGTCATTATCAGTTATAGTGTTGTGGGGAAAACCAAAGCGAAAAATCACTTTTTTGATGAATTGAACCGCTGTTGCAGCGTCACACTTACTGACCGGCTCTGCTTCAACCCACTTTGTGAATTTGTCAACCGCCACCAAAAGGTGGGTCTTTTTATCCTTGGACCTTTTAAAAGGCCCAACCATATCAAGCCCCCAGACTGTGAACGACCAAGTAATTGGAATCATCCTTAATTCTTGAGTCGGCACATGAGCTCGCCATGAAAATTTCTGACAACCATCACATTTACTAACCAAATCGTCTGCATCAGCATGAGCCGTCAGCCAATAAAATCCATGAAGAAAAGCTTTGGCCACAAGGGACTTTGAACCAGCATGATGACCACAATCTCCTTCATGAATCTCACGAAGAATCTCACAGCCTTCCTCAGGAGAGATGCAACGCTGAAACGCCCCAGTGACGCTGCGATGGTGTAACTCGCCATTGGCGGTTGTCATTGATTTAGACCGCCGGGTTATCTGCCTGGCCAAAGTTTCATCCTCAGGTAACTCTCCCCGGGTCATATAAGCCAAATATGGTATTGTCCAATGTCGGATAGCGTGAAGAGCCGCCACCAATTGTGCCTCGGGGTCAGGAATAACCAGATCTTCCTCTGTAGGCAATTTGATAGAAGGGTTATGAAGAACGTCCAAGAAGGTGTTAGGTGGGACCGGCTTACGCTGAGACCACAAATGGCTTAAGGCGTCAGCCGCCTCATTTTTCCTGTGATCAATGTGTTCCACCTGATAACCCTTGAAGTGTCCAGCAATAGCATCAACCTCACGGTGATAAGCCGCCATGAGTGGGTCCTTAGAATCCCATTTGCCTGAAACCTGTTGAGCTACCAAGTCTGAGTCGCCAAAACATCTCACCTGGCTTAAGTTCATCTCCTTAGCCATCCGAAGACCATGGAGCAAGGCTTCATACTCAGCTGCATTGTTAGTACAGGGAAACATCAACCTTAATACATAACAAAACTTATCACCTCGAGGGGAAGCTAAGACAACTCCAGCCCCCGAGCCTTCTAATTGCATGGACCCATCAATGTGAATAGTACAATATGTGTTATCTAGCTTCTCCTCAGGCATCTGCAGCTCCGTCCAATCATTGATGAAATCCACAAGTGCTTGAGACTTGATGGCTGTGCGAGGCATATATTTTAAACCATGAGGCCCAAGCTCAATGGCCCATTTGGCACCCGCCCTGTGGCTTCTCTGTTTTGAATAATATCCCCTACAAGATCAGAACTAACCGCAGTGATGGGATGACCTAGAAAATATTGCTTAAGCTTCCGGCTGGCCATGAACACCCCATAAACGAGCTTCTGCCAATGTGGATATCTCTGCTTGGACTCAATAAGCACTTCACTGATATAGTAAACCGCCCGTTGAACCAGATACTCCTTGCCTGCCTCCTTCCATTCTACCACAATAGCCACACTCACAGCCCGGACGTTGGCAGCCACATATAGTAATAACGGCTCCTTGTCCGGACTGGTGGCTCAGCAAGCTGTTTTTTCAAAGCTTCAAATGCGTCATTAGCCGCATCACTCCAGACAAAGTCATATGTTTTCTTCATCATCTGATACAATGGTATGGCCTTCTCACCCAACCGTCTTATGAACCGGCTTAAGGCAGCAATACGACCCGCTAAACGCTGAACATCATTGATACACGTTGGCTTTGTCAAGGAGGTAATGGCCTTGATCACCTTCGGGTTAGCCTCAATGCCTCTGTTAGAAACCAGAAACCCCAAAAGCTTGCCTGCTGGCACACCAAAGACGCACTTGGCTGGGTTAAGCATCATATTGTAGACCCGGAGGTTGTCAAAGGTCTCCCTCAAATCATCTATCAAAGTTTCCTTCTCTTTGGATTTCACCACAATATCATCCACATAAGCATGAATATTGCGCCCAATCTGATTGTGAAGACAATTCTGCACACATCGCTGATAAGTCGCCTGGGCACTCTTGAGCCCGAAAGGCATAGACACATAGCAAAAGGCTCCAAAGGGAGTAATAAAAGATGTTTTCTCCTGGTCCTTAACTGCGATCTTGATCTGATGATAACCAGAGTAAGCATCCAAAAAACTCAAACGTTCACATCCCACCGTAGCATCAATGATTTGATCAATACGAGGGAGAGCAAAAGGATCAGCCGGACAAGCCTTATTTAAATCCGTGTAATCCACGCACATACGTCAAGTGCCATTCTTTTTAAGCACCAGCACTGGATTAGCCAACCACTTAGGATGAAAGACTTCAATAATGAACCCAGCTGCCAAGAGCCAGGCCACCTCATCGCTAATGGCCTTACACCTCTCCTCATTGAAGCGACGAAGGGATTGCTTGACCGGCTTAAATTTCGGATCAATATTGAGAGTGTGCTCAGCAAGTTCCCTCGGTACACCCGGCATGTCAGAAGGTTTCCATGCAAAGATGTCCCGGTTCTCAAGGATGAACTCGATGAGCATGCTTTCCTATTTAGGATCCAGGTTAGCGCTAATGCTGAACTGCCTGGATGATTCGCCAGGAACAAAGTCAATTAGCTTAGTATCATCAACCGATTTAAACTTCAAGACCGGATCATGCTCTATAGTTGGCTTTTTCAAAGACGTCATATCCGTCGGGTCAACATTATCCTTGTAAAACTTAAACTCCTCTGTTGCACAAACAGACTTAGCATAAGCAGCATCACCTTCTTCACACTCCAAGGCTATCTTCCGACTCCCATGCATTGTGATGGTCCCCTTGTAACCCGACATCTTGAGCTATAAATGAACATAACACGGTCGTGCCATGAACTTGGCATAAACCGGCCGTCCAAACAGAGTGTGGTACGGGCTTCTGATCTTGATCACTTCAAAGGTTAACTTCTCAGCCCTGGAATCATGCTCATCTCCAAAGGCCACTTCCAGTTCAATCTTGCCAATTGGGTACACCAACTTACCAGGCACCACTCCATGGAAGACAGTATTGGATGTCTTAAGATTTTTATCAGTTAACCCCATGCACGGGAAGTATCATAATAAAGGATATTAATGCTACTGCCTCTATCCATGAGTACCTTGGTGAATTTGTATCCACCAACTTGAGGCGCCACCACCAAAGCCAAGTGACCCGGGTTATCAACTCGGGGTGGGTGATCCTCTCGGCTCCACATAATGGGTTGTTCAGACCATCACAAGTATTGGGGAACTGTTGGCTCAACGGTGTTCACAGCCCTCTTGTGAAGCTTCTGGTCCTGCTTGCACAAACTTGTGGTGAAAATGTGATACTGCCCACTGTTCAACTGCTTTGGATGACTTTGATATCCAGACTGCTGCTGCTGCTGACCCCCCTGGCCGGATTGTTGATTGTAACCACCCTGATTACCTTGATTATAACCACCCTGATTACCTTGATTATAACCACCATGATTACTTTGGTGGCCCTGGAAGCCGGAATTAGAACCGCCACCTTCATAACCCGGGCCATGAGAACCACCACCACCAAAACCTGAGCCGCCACCCGGCCCATGATTGCTGTGAAACGAGTTAGAATTTTTGAAAGCCCTCATAATTGAACAATCATTCCAAATGTGAGTAGCTGGTTTCTCCTGTGTGCCATGCTTTGGACATGGCTCATTTAGCAACTGCTCAAGGGTAGGACTTGATCCACCGGCCCGAGAAGGCGGCCTCCCCTTACGACGCTGATTATTGCTATGTGCATTAGTGTTAGCCACAAACTCCGAGTTACCATCAGCCTTGCATTTATCGTTGCCCCCTGATTCGCCAAGTTATGCTGCGGACCCTTGGTGTTGCCATTCTTCTTTCCCTTTCCCGGCTTGTCATCATCAGACTCGGGGTCCTTGGTACTATCAGATTCGGCATATTTGATTAGAGCCGCCATAAGCTGCCCCATATCATTACAATCGCACTTGAGCCGCCCCAGCTTCTGCTTAAGAGGCAAAAAACGACAATTTTTCTCCAACATTAAGACTACAGAACCAACATTCATGTTATCGGATGAATGTATGATAGCTTTGACCCGGCGCACCCAATGGGTTGTTGATTCACCCTCCTCTTGGGCGCAAGTAGCCAAGTCCACAATCGACATGGGCTGTTTGCATGTGTATTTAAAATTCTGAATAAACCGGGCCTTTAGCTCCCCCCATGACCCGATGGAGTTGGCAGCCAGCCCTTTTAACCAAGTACGGGTTGTCCCATCCAGCATCATGGTGAAGTATTTAGCACATGCGGCATCACTGACCTCCAGTAGTTCCATGGCCATCTCATAACTCTCAATCCACGCCTCAGGGGGTAAGTCGGCTGTGTAGTTAGGCACCTTGCGAGGTCCTTTGAAATCCTTGGGCAAACGCTCATTACGTAGCGCCAGCACCAAACAGGGTAAACCTGTGGTTCTAGAGGTAACTCCCGCCTCTAGCGAAGCCGTTGGATAAACCGGAAGGGGCTGGTAAACCGCCCGCTGAGCCGCCTGTTCAGCCTCTTGACGCACTCTGTCCTGATCAACCAAACCATGAGCACCATCACGCGTCGGGTCATGGCCGCGCGGTTGGTTGCGGTGCTACTCATTACTTAAGATGACTGGTGAGTCCATGTGTCTGCTATAGCTCCGGCTTGGGCGAGGGGTTGAATGAATCCTATCCTGACTGTAAGAATATGCATCCTGTTGCACCAATGCAGTTTGAAGAAGCTCCCTAGCCCTTCGTGTTTCAATCGCCGCCGGAGAGTCGCCATCTACTGGGAGAGCTGCCAGTCACATCGCCGCACCAATCATGTTATCCAACGGGTTAGAATAATGACCCGGTGGTGTTGGCACATGCTGAGGCGGAACATTATTCAAACGAGGTGGCTCTGTTATGCGTGGCTCAACCTGCGTTCCGGCCCCAGGTGCTACAACCCGGTTTAACTGTGGCGGGTTACTGGTCCCCGCTCCAGGCATGCAAAAGAGATTTCTCGCCTCGTAAACGGAAGGTAGATGAGACTTGGCCTCCTCCTCATGACTTCATTTGAAGTGTTTTTCTGATCCATCGTAAGCCGGTAAGTCTCTGCTTGAATCCGCTTTGCCTGAGCATCTAGGACGGCTCGCTTCGCGGCCATCCTGACGTCCTCAACCGCCAGGTCTTCCTTGGCTTGCGCTACCTCATCTCGTAGCATTGCAATCTCTGCATTATGCTGAGCTTGATTCGCTGGATTGACCTCTGCTGTCAACAAATCTGTCAATTTATCCATCAAATCCGTCAAAACCTGAGCCGGCGGGCGCACAGGGTCTCCTGCCCCAGCTGATGTGGCCGCAGCTGACCCGGAAATCATCGTTGCCGCAGTCGAAGAATTCTGCATAGGCTGTGTTCCGGCCATGAAGACCGCAACCCTGTTCGGCGGCTCATAGGGGTCCAAATACTGTCGCCATCGGAACAACTCCCAAGCCTACCATCTTGCAGTTGATACAATAAGGTAGTCTCACCTGTGGACAACTCACCATCAGAGTAGATGACCGTCTCACCGCCAGACATAGATCCTTCATCAAATTCCGCTCCATGGATGAATCCCACGAAGGCACGTTTCACGGCGGGCTGAGCCGTCTCGATGATGTCAGTGCAGATGTCCAGCGCAGGGCCCGGCTCGCTGATCTTGCCAATGAAGACGTGGATTCCGCCGAAGGGGACCCGGTACCCGTACTCAATTGAGCCGGCGTCGGGGCCCCAGCCTGTATCGTCGATGTAGAGCTTGCCGCGGTGACTCTTGGTCATCCGGCCCACAGCATATCCCTTGATCCCTTCGAAGATTCCCTTCAAGAACTCGAAACCACCGTGCGTTGGCCCCATGGTGGGCGCCAACTGTCGTGGAATAGTCATGGCAGATGTCCTCGTGAAAGGACTTGGTCATGGAGCCATCGCCTCTAGGTTAGCTTAAAAGGGTTAAACGGGACAAATGACACAGGATTTTATACTGGTTCGCCCTCTTGCGGTGAAGGTAAAGGCCTAATCCAGTTTGAGGTGGTATTGCTTATGTCTTGATTACCAGGGAGCGAATCCGCTTGACCTAACTTTTGATCTGTTGTTTCTTACCCTGAACCGTCGCCGGGTCGTCCCTTTATATACACAGGTTGACGCCCAGCGGCTCACGGATTCCCGACCGGCTCATAGACAACGTGTCCGGTTCGGTGACTTCCTATACATGCCTTATAATATAAGTCTTTACACGTATGGCGATTTATCCTACGGGCCTTAAGTCGCTCTTGGGTCTTAAGCCCTTATCTTGAACCGCTATCTTCGATATCCTTATGGGCTTCATATGATGAATTGCTATAGGTATAACCCGGCTCCTCCTGGCCGGGTCATACCTAACAATTATATCTCCAACAGACCCAATATAGACGCCGGCACGGATGCATCACACGAACACTCGAGCGGCTTCGGCCACAGCTCGGCTGATTTTTCTTCAGGAAAGTTTTCAAATTACTCCTTTCGTTTTTTTTGCAGGGTACTCCTTTCGTTTCTATATATAAAACTTTTTAACTTGCAAAAAAAGACATACTATATAAGACTTATCAGATATTCAATACAGACTACATACAGATGTATGTAGATATATTTAGAGTATACACTTATTTTTCTTGATATGAAGTTTGTACATATCTAAAAAAGGCGTATATTTAGAAAAAAAAGAGTAGTATTCATCAAGTATCATGACTGTACAAAGAACATTTGAAATAGAAGAAATACATCCTGATTTATAGACCAACGGTGACTACAAGCACAGCTTCGCTGATTTTGCAAATTGTCCAATAGCTCCTCTGTTGTTGTTCTGGGTGTTGGTGCCTTGTTCCGCCCCAAATTACCCAGCTATTGGTACAACATTTTCAACGATAAAATGAGTGCTACATAAATGTGAAAATAACATGCAATTCTAGGCTCACTGGACTATGAGCAACTCCAACGGGGTGACCCAAACGGATGCACGCTTTGTGTGCTTTTCATCCGTTTGGGTCGGCCATGCGGACATGCGCATCCGCATTTTGAAATGGGTTGGCTTGACCGTTCAATAGGGAGGTTGATCCAAATGTGCCGGCGTGGAAAAAAAATAGCTCGCACGAAATAAACCTAATTAAACATAAGTGGCCGGTCAAACGCCGGCCAAAGTCCACTTAAACCTAATTAAACATTAATTAAAACATTAAAAAAGTCTGCGCCCGCCTACTGCCGCCCCGCATGCTGTCCTAGACGTCGTGGGCCTTGCCCTTGCCCTTGGCGTCGCTGCCGCCGTCGCCATCGCCGGTGAGGTCGATGAAGACGGGAACAGGGCCAACCCATCCGAACGCCTCCTGGTACGTTGCCAGGGCAGCCTCCTCCGGTGTCTGCTGAGGCGGCGGCATTGCGGCTAGCTGCGCACGCTCCTCCTCCCCCTCCTCCTCGAGCCGGAGCACCTCCGCGTCGCGTTGGAGCATGGCCTCGTAGCACATCTGCTCCTTGCTGTCGGCCTGCTCCTGGTGGAGCCAGTGCGCCTTCCAGCGCTTGAGGTGGGCGGCCTCCAGCGCCGGCGTCACGATGAAGTGGACAGGAGGCGCGCTCACCCACTCGCGATACTGGCCCGTCCACGAGTAGGCCTCCTCCGGCCAAGTGGGTGGAGGCGGGGAGCGCTTCTGCGTCGGCTTCAGCTCCGGCTTGGGAGAGGCGTCGGAGGAGGAGGGGGACGGGGAGCACGGGAGGACGAGGCGCCGGGGGTGCCCTTGCCCTTGCCCTTGCCATTGCTGCTGCCGAAGAGGCCCATGGCGCACTAGGGTTTGTTGTCACCGGCGAGGAAGCAAAGGAAGTGGTGGGGGGCCAGATGTGGACGGAAGAAGTGGATGAGGCCGTCCTCCGCCGCACGCGTGCTTAAAAAAGGACACTTCCACTGGCTGACTAGTGGGTCCGCTGTCGGTGGTCGTCATAAATAAGACGACCGGTGGCGGTTGGATGGCCTACAGATAGGGACGCGGCGGACGCCGAGGAGACGCGCGGCACGTTCGCTTCGCGTCCGCGCCGACGCATCTCGGACGCAATTTTGGGCCGAAAATGAATCGGCGCAGACACCAGAGGGGCGTGATTTGCGTTTGGATCGACGCGTTGTGCCTTCATTTTCGTCCGTGCCAAGCCAAACAGGCACAGGCGGACGAAATGGGTCGCCCCATTTGAGTTTCTTTAAGGGCCACATAAATGAAAAAAAATGCAGGATCCACATGGCATCTTGAATCCTGTGGGATTGTAATGACATACTTAAATGTGTACGGAAAAAACATTGTTTTTTTCAACAGATTGGTAGATGCAAAATTTCTTTTGGAATCTAGTGTAAATAAATCTTGAGTAAAAATTCTGTGGCTATGTAGTAAATAAAAATCCTAAGAATTATGGAGCTGCTTTATTTGAGGTCAAATGGTAATCGTTAGCAAGTCTGATTTGGCTAACCATTGGTTCTTGTCAATCTGTAAAAAGTTGTCAATTCTGACAACTTTTGGTTTCAGTGCGTCAAATATTGACATCAAATGGTCAAACCAACCGGCATTTTTATTAAACATTATTTGGAAATCCTTTAAATCAAAGCAGACCTAAGTATTTACCTAAGGCAGAAAGACATCACGTGCCTTTCTTTCTTTAATGCAAAGACACTGCACACTAGCGCGATTCCTTCGCTTCAAAAAGTAGGTGTCACATCCCTAAAAAAAAGAAGTAGGTCACACCTTTCTGCACGGGCACTATTTGGACTCGCTTTTACCGTCCAGAGAACCGACCGAGGAGGGAAACGAGCGCCCGACGACTAGGAGGACTAGCGTCTCCATCAAGCAAGGCGAGCAGCAGTGCCCGATCCAGAAAAGCGCCCTTTTCTCTCTCGCTTGATCTCTGCTGTCCTTCGTACTCTTCAGTTTTTTGGTGCCTCCTCTTTTCCAGTACTTTCCATGCTTCTGTGCAGCTTTTTCGTAATTGCGGAAAAAAAGAAAAAATGGCATAGTTGAAATACACCGATCCATGTTAATGCGGGAACAAAAATACCAAACATTACCTAGGGGTGCGTTTGGTTACCTGAGTCGTTTTCTGCCCCTTTGCATATTTGTCCTATTGTCCTAGTTGAGTCTGATTGAGCATATGCGCGGAAAAAACACCATCTGTATGTTGATTGGTTGCCTAGACTCTTCCTGCATCATAGCAACACCTCTACGCACTGTGTTTGGTTGCTCCCATTGATTGTGCTCATACTAGTGCACGTTGTTTAGTTGCAACACTGAACATGATTAAGTATTAGCATATACACATAACACACAATATTACACTAGAGTGCCTCGGTGACAGCGCAAGACGGTGGTCGCGACGCCGCGTCTGACACGACGAGCACGGAGTCACGGGCGAGCGATCCCATCGGCGACACGGTAAACTAGTTTTTAGTTCGTCGCCACAGATAAAGTCCGTGCGAAGTAACGAATAGGAGGGCGCTTTAAATTTCTAGCTGGTGTTGGTGTCCTGGATTAGGTGGTACTCCCCCCGTTCCAAAATAGATGACTCAACTTTGTACTAACTTTAGTACAAAGTTGAGTCATCTATTTTGGAACGGAGGGAGTACTTGCCAAGGTAGGCCCGCGCGGGATGTTTTTGGCCTGTTTGGTTGCCTGGGTCGCGTTGAAAAATTGGCTCGCACGAAACTTAAAGTGCCTCTGGGCTGCATCCACATGAATGCTCAAATCAAAGTTGTTGTTTAGTATTTTGCAGTGAGAACATAACTTATTATGTATGTTGATTTGTGTTTGATCATTGTATGATGACTGAAACATGATGATAATGTTATTTAGTAGTACTCGTATTTGCTGTGAGAACATCACTTATTTTGTATGTGAATTTGTGATTGGCGAGTGTACGACGACTTGTCGTCAACCTCACAGTGAGAACCTCACTCATCTTTGTGAAACTTGTAATTGATGCTTGTACAACCACAATGTAGTTCATGGCAGTTTGTTATTGGACTGCAATTCATTGTTTGTCCTATTTTCTATATATATTGTCATATTAGTATGTAGAACAACTTGATTTGTTGGTTGTATAATCATATTCAGCTCACACCCAAACATCCACATTTGACACCTCAACTTGGTTAAGTCCGGAGGCAGTGTTTTCATACAAAAGAGGGTCGGGTGGCGAAATCCCTTGCCTTAGTCCACATGTACATGGGTGATGACTTGAGAGCGGCAGAGGGGGTACCTAATGTTGGGATCAAACCATGGGGAGATGCACTGGTTGTGGTAAGGATGCCTGCATCCTGGGAGTTCAACCACAGTGTGCCCCGTCACTGCGTCGAGGCATACGACGCAGGCCTTGACCGGCATTGCGGAACCCCCTCGCAAGCGTCAAGAAGCGCCGACACGTTGACGATGAGCCGACGGTCCACACTGAGTGTGAGGTGGAAGTGGCATCCCTGCTTTGACCATGACCAAACTTGTGACCAGATGTAGGATCGAAAGGATGTCTAGAGGGGGGGGGGGTGATTAGACTACTTGATCAAATAAAAACTTATCCTTTTCGCAGTTTTAGTTGTAGGCAAGTTTTCGCAATTCTACCAAGTCAAGTACACCCTACACATGCAAGTCTAAGAATTGAGTAGCGGAAAGTAGAGACTTTGCATATGAATGTAAAGGAGGGATTGGAGATATCAAAAGCAATGAAGACACGATGATTTTTGTCGTGGAACTGATAGGTGGTGCTATCGTACATCCACATTGATGGAAACTTCAACCCGCAGAGGGTAACGGTTGCGCGAGTCCACAGAGGGCTCCACCCACGAAGGGTCCATGAAGAAGCAACCTTGTCTATTCCATCATGGCTTACACCCATGAAGGACTAGCCACACTCGGGTAGATCTTCACGAAGTAGGCGATCTGCTTACCCTTACAAACTCCTTGGTTCAACTCCACAATCTCTTGAAGGCTCCCAAGTGACACCTAACCAATCTAGGGGACACCACTCTCCAAAAGGTAATAGACGGTCTTGTTGATGATGAATTCCTTGCTCTTGTACTTAAAATGGTAGTCTCCCCAACACTCAAACACTCTCACATATTTTGCTTTGGTGGATGAGAGGATTGAACGGAAATCAATTGGGAAAGGCTAGAAATCAAGGTTCAAATGGTTGGATCAAAATCTCTTGATTTCAACACATGTGTAGGTGGCTCTCTTCTCAGAAAATGAGTAATGAAAGTTGTGGTTCGTTCTGATAGATCTCTTAGGGAGTAAGTGGTGGTGGAGGGGTATAAATAGGCAGCACCAAAAATTCAACCATTACAAGTATTTGACCCAACTCGGTAACACTGACATGAAAATCTCGATGAGACCGACTAGTTCAGTGAGACCGAACAGAACATCTCAGTGAGACCAAAGTGCATGGATGGGGAAAGACCTCATTTTGGAAATGCCAATAGGTTCATCTCGGTGATTTTTAAATGAAGCAACTTCGTCACAGAAACTTGGTCAGACCATCTTGGTGAGACCGAGATCCATTTCGGTTGTACCAAAGTGTTAGGGTTTGGCATGTGGCAGTATATGGGATCATCTTGGTGGGTCCGAATGGGAACTTTTATGTGGGACCGAGATGGACATTTAGGGTTTTATATAGGAATGAAGTGGACAAGTAGTTGAGTATTTTGTAGCAATACCACTAAGCACTTGAGCAATTGAGTCATGATCAAAACCTCACCCCCTTTTAATAGTATTGACTTTCCTATGGACTCAATGTGATCTTCGACCACTTAACCAAAAATGCAGAGTCTTGGAGCTTTGCCAATCTTCGTCCTTAACATTTCAAGGGGTCCACATCCACTAGTCTTTGCCATGCCAATCATTGATCTTCTATGAAATATATTATCAACAAGCATTATATCAATGAGTTATATGTTGTTATTAATTACCAAAACCACTCAGGGATTAGTTGCACTTTCAATCTCCCCCTTTTTGGTAATTGATGACAACATATAGATCAAAGCTCTGACAAATGATATAATCAGTGAAATACATTGTCGCTTTGAGAAGTATGTGATAAGCAAGAGCTCCCCCTAAATTTGTGCATTATTAAAGGTTTGTGTTTGAATGCAAATGCACAATCGATTAGGATCATGGGTTACTCTTCCATGTCACATACATCTTGGTGGAGCGCTCAAAATGATATGATTGCAAAATAATTAGCACCCATCACCAATCAAACAAGTGAATTATCATATAAAGAGCATGTGAATAGATATTCAAGCAAGCATAGCATCAAAGTATGGTACGATCAAGCACATATTGTAACGTAGTCGCATACACGCATCATGAAGGAAATATGCCCTAGAGGCAATAATAAAGTTGTTATTTATATTTCCTTATATCATGATAAATGTTTATTATTCATGCTAGAATTGTTTTAATCAGAAACTTGATACATGTGTGAATACATAGACAAAATAAAGTGTCCCTAGTATGCCTCTACTTGACCAGCTCGTTAATCAAAGATGGTTATGTTTCCTAACCATAGACACGTGTTGTCATTTGATGAACGGGATCACATCATTAGGAGAATGATGTGATGGGCAAGACCCATCTATTAGCTTAGCATAATGATCAATAAGTTTTATTGCTATTGCTTTCTTCATGACTTATACATGTTCCTTTGACTATGAGATTATGCAACTCCCGAATACCGGAGGAACACCTTGTGTGCTATGAAACGTCATAACGAAACTGGGTGATTATAAAGATGCTCTATAGGTGTCTCCGAAGGTGTTTGTTGGGTTGGCATACATCGAGATTAGGATTTGTCACTCCGTGTATCGAAGAGGTATCTTTGGGCCCTCTCGGTAATGCTCATCACTATAAGCCTTGCAAGCAATGTGATTAATGAGTTAGTTGTGGGATGAAGCATTACGGAACGAGTAAAGAGACTTTCCGGTAACGAGATTGAACTAGGTATGATGATACCGACGATCGAATCTTGCACAAGTAACATACCGATGACAAAGGGAACAACGCATGTTGTTGTGCGGTTTGACCGATAAAGATCTTCGTAGAATATGTAGGAGCCAATATGAGAATCTAGGTTCTGCTATTGGTTATTGATCGGAGATGTGTCTCGATCATGTCTACATAGTTCTCGAACCCGTAGGGTCCGCACGCTTAATGTTCGATGATGATTTGTATTATGCGTTATGTGATTTGATGACCAAAGTTTGTTAAGAGTTCAGGATGAGATCATGGACATGATGAGGAGTCTCGAAATGGTCGAGACATAAAGATTGATATATTGGACGATGTTATTCAGACACCGGAAGAGTTTCGAGAGGTACCGGGTAAAAACAGAGTGCCGGAGGGGTTACCGAACCCCCCCCCCCCCGGGAAGCAATGGGCCAACATGGGCCATAGGGGAGAGAGAGCACAGCCCACAAGGGGGTGGCGCGCCCTCCCCTTGGGGAGTCCGAATAGGACTAGGGGAGGGGGTGCGACCCCCATTTCCCTCTCCCTCTCCCTTCCTTCTTCCCCCTTCCACCAAGTGGAATCGTACTAGGACTTGGAGTCCTACTAGGACTCCTCCCTCTTGGCGCGCTCTCCAGGGCCGGCCGGTCTCCCCCTCTCCTCCTTTATATACGGGGGTAGGGGGAACCCTAAAGCACAACAACCAATCTCTTAGTTGTGTGCGGTGCCCCCCTCTATAGTTTAACACCTCGGTCATATCGTCGTAGTGCTTAGGTGAAGCCTGTGCCGATAACCTCATCATCACCATCGCCATGCCGTCGTGCTAACAGAACTCTCCCTCGTCCTCAACTGGATGAAGAGCTTGAGGGACGTCATCATGTTGAACATGTGCTGAACATGGAGGTGCCGTACGTTCGGTACTTGGATCGGTTGGATCGTGAAGACGTTCGACTACATCAACCGCGTTACTGAACATTTCCGCTTTCGGTCTATGAGGGTACATGGACACACTCTCCCGTATCATTGCTATGCTCCTCCTAGATAGATCTTGTGTGATCGTATGATTTTCTTTGAATTACTACGTTTCCCAATAGTGGCATCAGAGCCAGGTCTATGCGTAGATGTTATATGCACGAGTAGAACACAAAGAGTCGTGGGCGATAATAGTCATACTGCTTACCACCAATGTCTTACTTTGATTCGGCGGTATTGTCGGATGAAGCGGCCCAGACCGACATTACATGACCGCGTTCATGAGACTGGTTCTACCGACATTCTTTGCACATAGGTGGATGACGGGTGTCTGTTTCTCCAACTTTAGTTGAATCGAGTTTGACTACGGCTGGTCCTTGTTGAAGGTTAAAACAACACACTTGACAAAAAATCGTTGTGGTTTTGATGCGTAGGTAAGAACAGTTCTTGCTAGAAGCCGTAGCAGCCACGTAAAACTTGCAACAACAAAGTAGAGGACGTCTAACTTGTTTTTGCAGGGCTTATTGTGATGTGATATGGTCAAGACATGATGTGATATAAATTTTTGTATGAGATGATCATTCTTTGTAACAGAGTTATTGGCAACTGGAAGGATCCATATGGTTGTCGCTTTATTGTATGAAATGCAATCGCCATGTAATTGCTTTACTTTATCACTAAGTAGTAGCGATAGTCATAGTAGCAATAGTTGGCGAGAGGAGAATGATGCTATGATGGAGATCAAGGTATCAAGCCGGTGACGATGGAGATCATGACGATGCTTCGGTGATGGAGATCATGGGCACAAGATGATGATGGCCATATCATGTCACATATTTTGATTGCATGTGATGTTTATCTTTTATGCATCTTATTTTGCTTAGTACGATGGTAACATTATAAGATGACCCCTTACTAAATTTCAAGGTATAAGTGTTCTCCCTGAGTATGCACCGTTGCTACACTTCGTCGTGCCGAGACACCACGCGATGATCGGGTGTGATAAGCTCTACGTTCACATACAACGGGTGCAAGCCAGTTTTACACGTGTAGAATACTCGGGTTAAACTTGATGAGCCTAGCATATGCAGATATGGCCTCGGAACACTAAGACCGAAAGGTCGAACATGAATCATATAGTAGATATGATCAACATAGAGATGCTCACCATTGAAAACTACTCCATCTCATGTGATGATCAGACATGGTATAGTTGATATGGATCACGTGATAATTTAGATGACTAGAGGGATGTCTATCTAAGTGGGAGTTCTTTAGTAATATGATTAATTGAACTTTAATTTATCATGAACTTAGTCTTGATAGTATTTGCAAATTATGTTGTAGATCAATAGCTCGCATTGTAGCTTCCCTATATTTTTGATATGTTCCTAGAGAAAACTAAGTTGGAAGATGATAGTAGCAATGATGCGGACTGGGTCCGTAAGGTTTATTCTCATTGCTGCATAGAATAATTATGTCCTTGATGCACCGCTAGGTGATAGACCTATTGCAGGAGCAGATGAAGACGTTATGAACATTTGGCTAGCTCAATATGATGACTACTTGATAGTTTAGTGCACCATGCTTTACGGCTTAGAACCGGGACTTCAAAAATGTATTGAAACACCACAGAGCATATGAGATATTCCAAGAGCTGAAATTGGTATTTCAGACTCATGCCCGTGTCAAGAGGTATGTCCTCTGACAAGTACTTCGCCTAAAAGGATGGAGGAGAATAGCTCAGCTAGTGAGCATGTGCTCAGAATGTCTAGGTACTACAATCCCTTGAATCAAGTGGGAGTTAATCTTCCAGATAAGATAGTGATTGACAGAGTTTTGTAGTCACCATCACCAAGTTACTGGAACTTCGTGATGAACTATAATATGTAAGGGATGACAAAAGCGATCCCCGAGCTCTTTGTGATGCTAAAATCAACAAAGGTAGAAATCAAGAAATATCATCAAGTGTTGATGATTAAACAAGATCACTAGTTTCAAGAAAAGGGCAAAGGTAAAGAAAGGGAACTTCAAGAAGATTGGCAAGCAAGTTGTCACTCCCATGAAGAAGCCCAAAGCTGGACCTAAGCCTGAAACTAAGTGCTTCTACTACAAAGGGAATGGTCACTCGGAGTGGAGTTGTCCCAAATATTTGGTGGACAATAACGATGGCAAAGTGAACAAAGGTATATTTGATATACATGTTATTGATGTGTACCTTACTAGTGCTCGTAGTAACCCCTGGGTATTTGATACTTGTTCAGTTGCTAAGATTAGTAACTCGAAACAGGAGTTGCAGAATAAATAGAGACTAGTTGAGGGTGAAGTGACGATTTATGTTGGAAGTGGTTCCAAGATTGATATGATCATCATCGCACCCCCCTATACTTTCGGGATTAGAGTGGAACCTAAATAAATGTTATTTGGTGTTTGCGTTAAAGCATGAATATGATTAGATCATGTTTATTGCAATACGGTTATTCATTTAAGACAGAGAATAATTGTTATTTTATTTACATGAATAAAACCTTCTATGGTCATACACCCAATGTTGATGGTTTATTTAATCTCGATCATATTGATACACATATTCATAATATTGATGCCAAAAGATGCAAAGTTGATAATGATAGTGCAACATACTTGTGGCACTGCCATTTAGGTCATATTGGTGTAAAGCACATGAAGAAACTCCATGCTAATGGGCTTTTGGAATCACTTGATTATGAATCATTTGATACTAGCGAACCGTGCCTTATGGGCAAGATGACTAAAACTCCGTTCTCCGGAACAATGAAACGAGGTATGACTTATTGGAAATAATACATACCGATGTATGCGGTCCGATGAGTGTCAAGGCTCATGGCAAGTATGATTATTTTCTGACCTTCACAGATGATTTGAGCAGATATGGGTATATCTACTTACTGAAACACAAACCTGAAACATTCGAAAAGTTCAAAGAATTTCAGAATGAAGTGGAAAATCATCATAACAAGAAAATAAAGTTTCTACGATCTGATCATGGAGGTGAATATTTGAGCTACGAGTTTGGCCTTCATTTAAAACAATGTGAAATAGTTTCGCAACTCACGCCACCTGGAACACCACAGCGTAATTGTGTGTCCGAGCATCGTACCCGTACTTTATTGGATATGGTGCGATCTATGATGTCTCTTACCGATTTACCACTATTTTTTTGGGATTATGCATTAGAGACAACTGCATTCACGTTAAACAGTGCACCATCAAGATATGTTGAGACAACACCGTATGAACTCTGGTTTGGCAACAAACCTAAGCTGTCGTTTCTTAAAGTTTGGGGCTGCGATGCTTATGTGAAAAAGCTTCAACCTGATAAGCTCTAGCCCAAATCGGAGAAATGTGTCTTCCTAGGATACCCAAAAGAAACTGTTGGGTACACCTTCTATCACAGATCTGAAGGCAAGATATTCGTTGCTAAGAATGGATCCTTTCTAGAGAAGGAGTTTCTCTTGAAAGAAGTGAGTGGGAGGAAAATAGAACTTGATGAGGTAATTGTAACTTCTCCCGAATTGTAAAGTAGTTCATCACAGAAATCAGTTCCAGTGATTCCTACACCAATTAGTGAGCAAGCTAATGATGATGATCATGAAACTTCAGATCAAGTTATTACCGAACCTCATAGGTCATCCAGAGTATAGTCCGCACCAGAGTGGTACGATAATCTTGTTCTGGAAGTCATGTTACTAGACCATGATGAACCTACGAACTATGAGGAAGCGATGATGAGCCTAGATTCCGCAAAATGGCTTAAGGCCATGAAATCTGAGATGGGATCCATGTATGAGAACAAAGTGTGGACTTTGGTGGACTTGCCCGATGATCGGCAAGCCATAGAAAATAAATGGATCTTCAAGAAGAAGACTGACACTGACGGTAATGTGACTATCTACAAAGCTCTACTTGTTGTGAAAGGTTTTCGACAAATTCAAGGAGTTGACTACGATGAGACCTTCTCACTCGTAGCGATGCTTAAGTCTGTCTGAATCATGTTAGCAATTGCCACATTTTATGATTATGAAATTTTGCAAATGGATGTCAAAACTGCATTCCTTAATGGATTTCTTAAAGAAGAGTTGTATATGATGCAACCAGAAGGTTTTGTCGATCCAAAGGGTGCTAACAAAGTGTGCAAGCTCTAGCGATCCATTTATGGACTGGTGCAAGCCTCTTGGAGTTGGAATACACACTTTGATAGTGTGATCAAAGCATATGGTTTTATACAGACTTTTGGAGAAGCCTGTATTTACAAGAAAGTGAGTGGGAGCTCTGTGCAATGGCACCAGAAATTCCTTTTGATGTCTGCCAGAACTACATCGGTATTTCCCCAAAGAGGAAGGGATGATGCAGTATAGCGAGGGTAGGTATTTCCCTCAGTGATGAGACCAAGGTTATCGAACTAGTAGGAGAACCTCCTCACACCATGTAAATAGCACCTGCACACAAATAACAAATACTCGCAACCCTACGTGTTAAAGGGGTTGTCAATCCCTTTCGCATACGGCGCCTCAAGTAGGAAAATAACATGAGGTAAAAAGTGGTAGATAGGATAAATAGATCACAGAACAAATAAATTGCAGCAAGGTATTTTTGTATTTTTGGTTTAATAGATCTGAAAATAAATGTAAGAGAAAATAGATCGCAAAGGCAAATATGATGAAAAGAGACCCGCGGGCCGTAGGTTTCACTAGTGGATTCTCTTGAGAAAAATAGCAAATGGTGGGAAAACAATTACTGTTGGGCAATTGATAGAGCTTCAAATAATCATGAGGATATCTAGGCAATGATCATTATATAGGCATCACGTCCAGGATTAGTAGACCGACTCCTGCCTGCATCTACTACTATTACTCCACACATCGACCGCTATCCAGCATGCATCTAGTGTATTAAGTTCATGAGAAAAACAAAGTAATGCAATAAGAACGATGAAATGATGTAGACGAGATCCGTTTATCTATTGCGGCAGATATAGATCTCATCTTGTTATCCTTAGTAGCAACAATACATACGTGTCGGTTCCCCTTCTGTCACTAGGATCAAGCACCATAAGATCGAACCCACTACAAATAACCTCTTCCCATTGCAAGATAAATAGATCAAGTTGGCCAAACAAAACCAAAATATTGGAGAAGAAATACGAGGCTATAAGCAATCATGCATATAAGAGATGAAAGAAGACTCAAATAACTTTCATGGATAAAAACATAGATATGATCATAAACTCAAAGTTCATCGGATCCCAACAAACACACCGCCAAAAGACTTACGTCATATGGATCTCCAAGAGACCATTGTATTGATAATCAAGAGAGAGAGAGGAAGCCATCTAGCTACTAACTACGAACATGTAGGTCTACAAAGAACTACTCATGCATCATAGGAGAGGCACCAATGGAAGTGGTGAACCCCTCCATGACGGTGTCTAGATTGGATCTGGTGGTTCTGGACTTTACGGTGGCTGGATCAATATTTTGTCGACTCCCCCTAGGTTTCTGGAATATTGTGGTATCTATAGAGCAAAGAGGCGGCTCGGGGGGCACCTGAGGTGGGCAGCACCCACCTAGGTGCACCTGGGCCTCCTGGCGCGCCCTGGTGGGTGCTGCTCCCTTGAGCAGCCCCTCAGGTGCTTCCTTAGCCCACTGGCTTTCTTCTGGCCCAAAAAATCCTCCAGGAGTTGTGTTGCATTTGGACTCCATTTGATATTGATTTCCTGTGATGTAAAAAACATGCAGAAAAGAACAACTGGCACTGGGCACTATGTCAATAGGTTAGTACCAAAAAATGATATAAAATGACTATAAAATGATTGTAAAATATCAAAGAATGATAATATAACATGATGGAACAATAAAAAATTATAGATACGTTGGAGACGTATCATGGTGCAGTAGGAGCACGTGGCTCTGCAGCCCTAGAAGCCTCTTCCTTTGCCTATGATGCAGCTGAGGTGGGATGGGATGGATCCATCATCACAGTGTTATCCTCAAACTTCGGCTATAGCGACAGATGCTCACGATCTAGTAGGAATGACTTATGCGCACCCTTGGAGTTGATAAGCACCTAAAAGTCTGTTGAGAATCCACAAGACCTCTTCTAATCAGCAGTAGTCCTCTTGACGGTTTCCACTATGAGATCCATTACTTTGAATTTTTGATGGTGGTCAATGTGATGCAGCATGTTGATGGAGTGACCTTGAATCATTTTCTCATCGTCTGACTTGGGCATCAAAGTATACCTCATGATAGTATTGGAGGTAGCAAGACCTGCCAATAAGTGATAAACTGGGCTAAACTTATGAGAATCCTTATACTTGTTAGGGATCTCGGCGTACATGTGAGCCATGGAATTGTGCTTTGGTACAATGAGCTGCTATACAAACGGTTTTTAACCCCTTTTTGTGATGGCATTTTAAACCATCACCTTGCCTGTGTGTGTGTGCGATAGGAGGGTCCTTCCCACAGGACTCAGAAATTGCGGGGATAGGGAGCAACAATGCATACGTTTTGCATAACTAAGCGTATGCAATGCCGACATCTATCCCAAACGCGAGTCTTCAGACAACTATTTGTGATATGCCGAATATCCCAAACGCTCCATCCTTGCTACTCGTTTGTGCTTGCATTACCATCGGAGTCGGTATTTTTTGGTGCTACGTTTATGATGCGCGTCCCATCAGAAACAGTTCACGAGTATAGAACGTGTATGATAAGCAGACAATCACACACATTCACTTCTCCCGAACAGTATGTGATATATAATTAAGAAGATTAGCTAATCATTGTACGGGTGTCGGATAGGATTACGAAATGTCGAACCGTTGTACTAATGTCATACAGGATAACTATCACACACGCTATTTTGTGGTGCAACATTTACGATGTGTACGACATTAGAAACATTTCATGATTATAAAGCGTGTACGATAAGGCGACTATCACAAACATTTAGTTTGCTTATACCATTTGTGATATTGTCTTACATCACACACGCTTTGCAAACGACAACTATGTGCATGGTTACACACCTTTCCTCTCTGTGAATCTTGTCGGATTATGATGTATATCACACACATTGTGCTTTACAGACCATGTACGCCGTAATGACCTGCAGATCGTATTTTCACCCGAATTTAATTGCTTCTATTTAAAATTGTACCAAATTTGAATTTGAAAGTAGGCTATAACTTTATTCATATCCATCAGTTCAACAACCAATGCATTATTCAATTCACATGTACGTATGTTCAAGAATTACATAAAAAGGAATTACATAAGCACCAAATAAAGAATGATGAACCTGGGTTGTATACTTGTACTATTGAAGGCGGTAAAGAAAGAGACGAAAGACATTCTGGTTGCTGAACAAGGTGAAGCGGAATGCCCATATTGTGACCTCCTCTATGCAGAAGGCACACACGACTCTAGTCCAACCCCTTGTGATGGCCGACCGCCCATCATTCACTGTCTTCATCGAGTTCTGGTAGAAATACTTTAACCTTTGCATGCCCAAAAATCATGTAGTTTGAGAGGTAATCTTGAGTAAACTGCTTTGGGAACCACTTCAAAGGAAAAAGATTCACACATTGTCATCTAACATAACTCATTATGGGCAATAAAAAGAAGGTTGCAGAGTTCTTACTTACCATCCTACAGTTCACTGTTGTCATGGGTAAAGTGTAAACTAATAGTTTAATTGCCATCTTTTGACCCATTTTACTCACAATCTTTATCAGTTTCCTCACTTGATGTTGGTTCATGAATATCTCATTTCCCCATACGGAAAAAGGGTCGAAGCGCGGATCTTTACCAATGACATATGTACCTAAAAGCACCAAGTTAATATTAGAAGCTAAACATCAATTGCACCATGATGGAGTACAACACTCCCTCGGTACAATTATATAAGATCTTACTACATCCAATATACTCACATTTTGGATGAATTAACATCTTATATTATGGGGCGGAGGGATTTTATTACATTGTTACAAATATCAGTCAATTAACTGCAGTTAACTGTTGCTATGTTGTTCTTGCTTCTCTTCTAGACATCATAAAAAATTAAGGTAACACTTTTCCTTGTTGCCATGTAGCCTAGGATTGCATATTTAGATATTCAGTGCAACACATGTTGCTATGTAGCCTCAGATATATTAGGTATGGCCCTAGTTAACCTACCGATAAATGGGCTACAAATATATTCAGCTAAATGTCTGATTCATCAATTAATCCCTAATCAGCTTCCGTCCTTTATGGTACCAGCTACTCCTGAACGGTGAGTATATATAAGCCATGGGATGAAATTAATCTCGATGGAAAACATCAGTCGTTCCCAATATTGTCCTGTGTAAGTACATTGAAACACAAGTTAAGCACAACAGGCTAAACAACAACCAAATATATCCATGGTAGACAACATAATCTCCAAATGATAGCTTCAGTGTGCAGGTTTAAGCATGCTAGTTAAGCAAAACAAGAAGTGGAAAGGTGTAGTACATCTCCAATGTATCTATAATTTATGAAGTATTCATGCTGTTATATTATCATTCTTGGATGTTTTACAATCATTTTATAGCAACTTTATATCATTTTTTGGGACTAACCTATTGATCCCGTGCCTAGTGCAAGTTGCTATTTTTTGCATGTTTTTTTACATCGCAAGAAATCAATATCAAACAGAGTCCAAACACCGCGGAATTTTTTGTGGATTTTTTATGGACTAGAAGACATCCAATGGG
>NC_041387.1:495801680-495827808 GCF_002162155.2 Triticum dicoccoides
GCCCTGGTGGGTTGTGCCCACCTCGGTGGCCTCCCGCACCCCCTCTTTGCCCTATAAATCATAAAATATTCCAAAAACCATCGCGGAGACCCTAGATCACAAGTTTCACCTTCGTAAGCCTCTGTAGCCATGAGAAACCAATCTAGACCCTGTTCCGGCACCCTGCCAAAAGGGGGAATCATCACCGATGGCCATATTAATCATCCCGTCAGCCACCATGATGAGGAGGGAGTAGTCTACCCTCAGGACTAAGGGTTTGTACCAGTAGCCATGTGTTTAATCTCTCTCTCGTGTTCTTGAGATGTCACGATCTTGATGTATTGCGGGCTTTGTTAATATAGTTGGATCATATGGTGTTTTCCCCTCTCTATCTTGTTGTGATGAATTGAGTTTTCCCTTTGATATTTCATTGTTATCAGATTGAATACTTTTATGGATTTGAGAGCACTTGATATATGTCTTGCATATGAATACCCGTGGTGACAATGGGGTATTATTTGATTCACTTGATACATGTTTTGGCACTCAACTCGCGGATTCCCGAGGTGACATTGGGGTAATCTATGCATAGGGGTTGATGCACGTTCTCATCTTTGTTTCTCCGGTAGAAATCTTGGGGCACTCTTTGAGGTTTTTTGTGTTGGATCGAGTATTATAAATCTGAATTTGCTTTGGTGTTATTTTAGTACGAACTCTTGATAGATCAATCGGAAATAATAGCTACAAACATTTTCTTCTTATGTTCTCCGCTAGATAAGAAATTTGGGGTGATTCTTCGTTGCATGTTGAGGGATGGTTATGTGATCCAATTATATTAGCATTGTTGAGAGATTGCACTAGCGAAAGTACGTACCCTAGGCCTCATTTTCAAGCATTGCAATACCGTTTGTGCTCCGTTTTATCAATTGCTACCTTGCTGTTTTTTATTGTTCCTATTACAAAAATCAATATCTACTATCATTACTACACTTTTATCACCATCTCTTCACTAAACTAGTGCACCTATACAAATTACCATTGTATTTGGTGTGTTGGGGACACAAGAGAATTTTTATTATTTGGTTGCAAGGTTTGAGAGAGACCATCTTCATCCTATGCCTCCCACGGATTTATAAACCTTAGGTCATCCACCTGAGGGAAAATTGCTAGTGTCCTACAAAACTCTGCGCTTGGAGGCCCAACACGAGTCTAGAAGAATAAAGTTGCGTAGTAGACATCAAGGTGTGTTAACTACAACATGCCTAACATTTAACAATAAGCAACTATAGGCATTCAAATTGGTATTGTGCAGGTGTAAGTACATTAGTTATTGTTAAATAAAAATGGAAAGGTGTGTTAACTACAACATGGTTAACAACAACCAAATGTAGTCATTCATAGTGGTATTGTTGAAACTGGTATTGATGAAACTGAAATGCACATTTCATACTTGCACCTATAGAACATCACATTGTGAATAAATAAAATAAACAAGACATACTATGAATAACAAAAGATAGCAATTGAAACTGGACATATGCTATGCACAAACAGCCGAACAACCTAAAAATTGCAAAAGAGGCATATGCTCGCTACAACAGGCTTAACAACAACCAAATACAGTCATTCCTATTGGTATTGTTGAAACCGGTAATGATGAAATTGTACTATATAGTAAATAGTTACACATGTAGAGCATCACTTTGTGAATAACTGAAATAAAAAAGGGCATACTAGGAACAACCAAATGTAGCAATTGAAAGTAGACATATATTAACTACAAACAACCAAACAACATTAAAAGAGGCATACACTAGCTATAACAGGCTTAATAACAAGCAAATATAGTCATTCCTATTGGTATTGTTGAAACTGATATTGATGAAATTTTCCTGCACAGTAAATTGTTGCATATATAGAGCATCACATTGTGAATAACTGAAATAAACAAGGCATACCGCAAACAACCAAATATAGCAATTAAAACTGGAGATATTCTCACTACACTACAAAAGCGGCTCGACAAAACAAATCATAGCCCCCCCTGTGAAGAGGCACGACAAAACAAATCATGGGTTTCCTCACTTGTCACAGATGGGCTCGTTCCCATGGGAAGAGCAGACACTCTGGGTGCGCTCCATGTTGTCGTAGATGGGCTCCTTCCGCTTGGAAGAGCACGACTGTAGGCTGCACTCCCTGATGTCGCAGATGGGCTCTTTCCCCTTAGAAGAGCCGGAGAGGGTTCCCTCCTTGTGGTCACCGTTGATGAGGTCTCACTAGGTCATGTTTGTCATAGTAGGTCACATTTGTCACAGTAGGTCACGTTTTCTGTCATGCATGTACATCTATGAAAATTTTATGAAAGAATCAAGATAGTCATACATGTGCTGTCATAGAAGTGTTCCATGACAATACAAAAATTATCATCACGGAAGTATACACTTCCATGCCAATAAATGATGCGTCATGGAAGTGCTTTCATCAAGGGTAACCGACACGCGGCATCCATCGTAACGGGTCGCCGTTAAGCTATCCGGCCCGGTTTTGGATCCGATAACCCAATAACAGCAATGACCAATGGTGATTTTCCACATGTAAAATTCTCATTAGCCAGAGGAAACATGTGTCGGCTCGTCATTGGGTCAGATAGGCGCCTATGATATGTCGACACGTGCAACGGCCCAACACTGACCCATTAGCCTTACAAAGGCCGACCTGTTTGACTTGGTCAAAAGCTAGCGGGTCAGCCCATGAAAAGCCTGTTAACAGTTTGTTCGCATATAGCCCATTTTACGGCGAAGTAACTCATGACCCGTTATGGCATTCCCGAAATCGGCCCAACAACGCCATGTGGGCCGTCCACTATAATACCAGCTCGTTTCATTTTCGGCCCATGTATGGCCCATGATGTCTTTCAGCCCATACGAGGCCTTTTGTATCTTTGGATCCTTTAATGGGCCACGGTGACTCTGGCCCATAATAAATAGTAAATTTCTTTATGCCCAGTAACAACCCATGATTCACATTGGCCGTTTCCAGCCCGTGTTAGCTTTTGGCCTACTAATGGCCCATACATTCTTGGGCTCCTTTCCGGCCCTCAGTTACTTTCGGCCCGTTACTGTCCTGTTCCCCTAATTGGCCAAATTCGTACCGTGGTTTGAATCGGCTCGTTTGTGGCATGTTAACCCGTTGCGCCGTTTCCACCCCATCCTATATTCTGGCCCATTAATGACCCGTTATGCTATGCCAGAATTAGGCCTTTGCTGTCTTCTGGCCTGTTAATGGCCCATTACCGTGCTGGCCCGATACCAATTACGCATGTTTACGGCCCATGTGGGCCCATTTATCTGATGGCCTGAGGCCTACTGGTTTTACGGCCCATTTGAGGCACATTTATTCGACGACCCGTAGGAGGCCCATGGATCCTACGGCCCATAGCAGGCTCAAGGTCACCATGGTCCATATATGACCCATGGTTGTTGCGGCCACTAGCAAACCAAGGAAAAAGAATACTAGGGAAATAAATAAGCCAGAAACTAACACTGGGCTATTAAGGCAATTGCACAGATTACATCCACTGGGCATCAAAGTTCACCACCAGTGCAAATATAGGGAACACCCTACACTATACAGAAATAGCTTGCTGTTTTCTTGAGACGGTCGCTGCATGCTAAGAACAAATTTTGTATCGCAACAAAAGAAACTACAACCATAAAACAAAAGGAAAGTTGGCATAAAAGTTAACAGTCCAGCAGATAAATGCACCACCATAAGTTCAGAAGCTCAGTTCATTTGACCTGACTGTTACGTTTCCATGATGTACTATCCGATGGAGCACCATAACCTCCGCATTCATTTCTCCTAGGCTCCTGAACAACATAGCAAATGTATGATAGTCTGGTTTCAAATCCATGCATATCTTGACGACATCGAACAATGGTCGTCCTTGTTTCACAAAGAGTCTCTGTTAGGGAATGGACTTGTGTCTGGAGCGCAGATATAACATTGTTTTGAGCTTGCATATCTTGATCATGAGGCAGTTTGGACAAGATTTCCTTAACAACTAACCTAGTATTACGCAGGAATGCGCTTTTGGCACTTGTCGTGGATTTGTGACGGCAGATGTCCTTGTGAAAGGACTTAGTCGTGGAGCCATCGCTACGGGTTAACTTGAAGGGGTTAAAGCGGACACAAAGACACAAGGGTTTATACTAGTTCGGCCCCTTCGATGAAGGTAAAAGCCTACGTCTAGTTGTGATGGAATTGATGTGGTTTCGATGGCTAGGGAGCAAACAAGCTTCGCCTAGGCTCGAGTTGTTGTTGTCCGTCCTTGAACCGCCGCCGGGTCGTCCCCTTATATACACGGGTGACGCCCGTCGGTCCACAGAGTCCCACACCGGTTCATACTCGTATCCCGGTTGGTCTCTCTCTATTCCTAACTTACAATGCAAGTTTACATATCAAGCCGGTTTACGGCTATAGGTTCTAAACCGACTACAGGCCTTAGGCCTTCATCTGCTTAATCACCTTTATACTACTAATGAAGTTAACCCGGCCCAGGTAGGCCGGTTCATACCTAGTAGTAATATCCCCAACATTAGGCCCCAGATTGATTTGAACTGGTTCATGTCAATCCTTCACAAAAATCTTTGTCTTCAACATCTTCTGGTAATTGGTAAACCGCCATGTCGTCATCATCTCTGGTTGCTGTAGACCGGCATGACATCATCATGAAGTTTAACATTTATGACTCCTTTCATTGATAGATCTGCGATACCCAAGGCAGCAGCTCCACTTCCGAATTTTGTGGCTCCTGGATTCGCGCGCCTGACACACGTCCTTTGCCTTATAAATAGGACCGAAGGGTCATTTCCTTTTCTCCCCTTCGTCTCTTTCTCTTCGTCTTCCTCGCGTCGCCAGCCTCGGAGCTCTGCCACCGCCATTGACCTCTGCACCGTCTTGGGCCGCTGCATCAACCTGAACGCTCCAGAGCACTGCGGTGGCTTTCCGCGTCTTCCTCGATTCTGGTAAGCCTTCTGCTCTTCTTAACATAGATCTGTTCTAGGGTTTCGTGTTCTTGCTGTGTTCCTCACTTGTTCATGCTCGTACCCAGACTCCTGGATAGATCTGTGAAACCCTGCTCTGATTAGCAGTAGCCTTTTAGCATCCACCTGTAGTTTCATGCTCAAGTCCATAGATCACATCTACATACCTGCCCATTGATTCACTTCCGTTCTGCTTTAATCTTTTGAATATTTTCTGTTTTTCTGAACTTGCTTCAGATCCATTACTACAATAGGACCTTGTGAAACCTGTTTCTGCATACTTAGCCATCCACAACCTCAATTGCTTTCAATGTTTAGATCAGGCGGTTTAACTTAATATAGAAAAAGTTAATAAATCGGTATATACCATTAGTCCCCTTGTTGAACCGCCAGAACTCTTTAGCCATATGATGCCACTTCATAAAAATCCAGTTTAAGTATACTACCTCCGGTTTAGCATTGTTCATACTAGCGCCTTCTTTTATCCAACATGTTCTTGAACCGGAATCACCTATTTCTTGTAGATCTCACCATGGCCAAACAAGTATATGAGTGCAACTGGGTTCCTTCTCGTGTCACAGAAACTCAGTTGGATGATTTAGTCTCGATCGGCGCTTTAGACAGCAAAGAGACTATCCACTGGAGGGTTCCTGGTGATGAATGTCCTCCCACACCTCAAGAGGGAGAGATTGTGATCTTTGCGGATCACTTAGCCCGGGGCTTCAAACCGCCCGGCTCTAAATTTTACCGGGATGTGTTAGCCAATTTTCAACTCCGCCTGCAAAATATTGGCCCCAATTCTGTTACCAACTTATGTCACTTCCAAGTGCTCTGTGAGGTGTACCTTCAAGAGAAACCCACAGTTGAATTGTTCAGAGACTGCTTCCACTTAAACCGCCGCACAGAATTCACTGATGGTCCCAATACCGAATTGGGCGGTATGGCAATTCAGAAAAGGAAAGAAATCATTTATCCCCATGCCAGACTACACAGTCACCCCAAGGAGTGGAATGCAACATGGTTTTACTGCAAAGATACTTCCCCTGATGATGAAAATCCTTTGCCTGGCTTTCGTCCGGAGCGGCTCAGCAATACACACCCCTTCCCACAAAGGTTAAGTGCCAAGGAGAGGAGTAAATACGCTCCGCAATTATCCAAGCTCCGAGCCTTCATGGCCAACGGTTTAACAGGAGTAGATCTCGCACGCTGTTGGATATCATGGAGCATACTGCCTCTCAGCCGGCGCTCCGGTTTAATGTGCAAGTATACTGGTAGCGTTGATGACCCACTCCGACGCACCAACATCCAGCTCCCCGATGATGAAGTCACAGAAGCTGTGAAGAAAATGCTGAACGAACCGGAGCACCTCTGGGCTCAAACCGGCCTGCTCCCTTTCTGAGCTACCAACAAACCGCCAGCTGTAAGATTTTGATTGTACTTTTTACTGAACCTGTTATTGCTATCTCTATCTCACATCAATTGCTGCTTAATCAGGGTGATAATCCGTTTTGGAGCAAGAAGCTTCCACAAGACAAACCGGAGAAAGCAGAACGGTCAATCCGGCCAAAGACCAAGGTCATCAAGAAGCCTGCTAAAAAGAGGAAAACCACTGCTTCATCTGATCCGGCTGTTGATGATGATGTGGGTAACTTGGACCCTGAGGTAGAACTCGATTCACTAGGCTTACTTTTTACACGCCTTATTGATGATGATACTTGTCAGGACGACGCTGAAGCCAGTAATGCTGATGTCGCTAAGGTAACTATTCTCTCTTCCGATTCAGATCCTTTGCCTTTGCCAAAATTTCGCCAGGCAAACCGGAAAGTTAAATTGTCTCATCCTCTTGCTTACTTGGATCCCAAATTTCTTATGAAGACTCAGCAACATGAAGCTCGCCGCACAACCCGGCACAACTGCCAGGTAGTTACCTCCGCCGGTTTACCAAATAGTCCGGTTCGAAAATGCCGCTCCGAGGTCTCCGACCTTTTTATTAATTTATGTCCTAAAGCGGGTTTCATCCGTCAACCTCTTAATCCGTCCGACTCCGATTATCAGGTTACTTCTCATTCTTCCTCTGGTGAATCGTCGGCCACTCAGCTGCCACCACTGAAAACGGTTCTTGGGTAAGCTAGACTGAACATATGCTTCTGGTATACCACGTTATAACTTATGCTGTTTCTTGACTCTTTGTTTCTCTTTCAGGGCTAAACCTAAACCGAGCAAGAAAGCCCGCCTGGATAAAGCGGCCAAGGAAGATGTCGCCCCTGAACAGGATAAAACACCAGATCTTGAAACGTTCGTTTATGAGGATATTCCCAATGACCCTCCCTTGCAAGATGATGCTATTCCTGAGAAAAGGCCTATCAATACCTCAGTCCCTGTTGACCAGCCTGCCAGCTCCGTCCGGATTGATGGGTCCCGTAGTCCTTCAAAGCCTGCCGATAAACCGACTGCGCCAACGTAAACCGGTGAGTCCAAGGATGATGACGTTGTAATTACCGGCGTAGGTCGCTTTGAACCAGGGAATCCTGTCTCTTTGGCCAAGCATACTATGAAAGAAGATTTTTCTGCCATGAACAAAGGCAAATGGGATGTTGGTCTGGAAACATATGCTGCTCTGAGTGCCCAAGATCTTCATTCTGGTTACTTGAACCGGCTATATACTAGTTGTGACTGTGAAGCTGGCATGGTAAAGATGATGAGAGATAAATTTGAGGTAACTTCCTTGTGCTTCTTCTTTCTTTAATTACTGCCACTGTATTAATCCTTCTAGCCCCCAAGGGCCGGTTTGTAACCTTCTTCAAGCCGGGACTTGAATATAGTCCTCAATACTTTGAAATCCATCAATGTAGCCCCCAAGGGCCGGTTCAACTTAGTGTAGTTAAACCGGGACTCCAATAAAGATTCTAACATCAGAACATAACTGAGCAGATAGCCATTAGCCCCCAAGTGCCAAGTTGAATACCTGTATTGAGCTTGGGACTTTGCGATTTAGTAATAGATGAAAATTGAAGGTGCATTAGCCCCCCAAGTATCAAGCGTATAACTTGTTATGTGGTTGTTACTTCAAATTCTTGTACCGTTTGTTTAAAGCCAAGCACTGTCTTTATGCAGGCTGAAGTGAGGATCAAAGAGGACCGAATTACTGATCTGCAGGAAACTTTGAAAACCCAACAAGCTGAAACCGGCAAGGCAAGGGAAGAAATAACCAGCGCTTTGAACATCACAGGACAGCTGAAGGAGGGCTTCAAGAAGGAGCGGACTGATTGGGCCACTGAGAAGGCCGATTTAATAAAAAGAGCTGAAAACGCTGAAGCTGCCCTTAAACCGGTGGTAGATGAGCTGACCGCCGTAAAGCGGCAAGTACATTCCATGACTGCTGCTATCTTTGGTAAGCTCCTTTTGGTTTCCTGGACAACTCTGGCCTGCTTATAATAGATCCGGTTTGTGATCTTTCCTGTATTGTTGCAGGTACACGCATTGGTCACTTAGGGTCAGATGTTCGGAAGAAGTTGAAGGCTGCCTACACTTTAATTGAACTGCTGTATACCGGAGCGCAGCGGATCATCACCACTGCATCTCATAACAATCCGGCACCCACTTTAATCCAAGACACTCTTAATAGGTTGTCAATGCTTCCTGCTCGGATTGAAGAACTGAAAAAATCTGCTGCTCGAACCGGAGCCATTAATGCCTTGATCCGGGCAAAAGCATGCGTGCCGGATTTCGATCCTGTTGAAGCAGCTCAAGGCTATCCCAGCTTGAAGGAAGATGGCTCAGAGTTCAATGAAGATGATTTGAGGGCGATAAACCGTGCAGTACGCCCCCTGGCTTGTCAATTGGCTGAAGAGTCCGACTTGTCGCATTATCAAGCTCAGTACAATGAGCAGAACAAAAGAGTGGCCGCACCAATTCCTGAAGCGGAGAATCTGGTTCCTCCAATCCGTAAGCATACTTACGCTCCTGATATTGAACCGTCTTCTCTGATCCATGAAGAGGCTGTCTTTCAAGCTTTAATGGGAATCGACTGGTCCACTGTTGATTTCCAGCCAATGGATAGAGATGAGGAAGCTGAAGCGGCGCGGGACGACCCACAACCATCAGACCGGTTTGATGAGCAGGCTTGAACCGGAAGTCGGTTTAAACAACTGCCTTATTATGATCCACCAAAATAACAATGATCTTATTTGGGCACCGCGTTGCCTTGTAATAGAATAGCCAATACTTCTACTTTAAATATGCCTTCGTGCACACATACTGATGCTTTTGCGTGAAATCCTCAATTTATATTTCCTGCAATCAGAAAATCTTGAACTACGGCGGCGGTTAATACCGCCAACCGGTTTATAACCTTGATATATATATATATATCAATGTACTTAAAACATATAATCAAATATGCGATACAAAATACCTGCCATCGCTGGGCATGAAGTTGGCTTAGCCAGGCTTGAAACAGAGGTTCTATAAACCATTACCATCAAAGGGGAGAAAACAACTCCCATGTAAACCGTGCTAGGTCATTATGAGCCCCCCTGCTACTTCATGATGTTAACAGGAAAGTTAAACCGGGCATATTCTCCGGAGTACAAATGAACCGATTTCTGTCAGCTGAACCGGTAAAAAAGTGTTGTTGGTTTAAAGGAAACACAACAAAAATTGAAGAATAGTCATAAAAGAAATATGGAAGCAAAGGCAATGATAAAAACCGTTTGCAAAAACATGCTTTACTGAGCTGATCAGATGGTGTTACCACGGTCGGACAGGACCAAGCCCCCAATAGGAGTGACAATGGTTCAAGTCAGCCAGGTCCCCAAATGAAACCGTGGCATTTATGCCGATCAAAAGGCGTGGCAATGGTTCGGGTTTGACCAAGCCCCCAAGTGATTCTGTGGCCTTAGGCCGATGAAGAGGCGTGACTGGTTCAGACTTGACCATGTACCCAAATGATCTGGTGGCTTTCGCCTATCAAAAGGTGTCGCATTGGTTCGGACACGACCAAGGCCCCAAGTGATATCACAAAGCTTTTTTTGAAAAGCAAATTTCAAGGGGTAAACCGGAGGCCGCTTTAAAACAGAACCACTCCATGTAACCACACATGATATGAAAGGACAGAGACCCCGCTTTAGCTGAGGCTCCAGTTTTATTATATCAATGATAATATATACACTGCCATAATATGTACATAGATAGAGCCGATGGCTCAAGTGTAGTAAGGCCGAAGATGAGCTATATTCCATGGCCTGTTGGTCTCCTCCTCTGATGTGCGTGAGTCTTTATGCTCTCGAATATCAATCAGATAGTACGACCCGTTGTGCAGATTCTTGCTGACCACGAAAGGTCCCTCCCAAGGTGGGGATAACTTGTGCATATCCGTCTGATCTTGAATGAGCCGAAGCACCAAATCTCCTTCTTGAAAAGTTCTGGTTCTGACCCGGCGACTGTGATAGCGACGAAGATCTTGTTGATAAATCGCCGAGCGGGCAGCTGCTATGTCACGCTCCTCATCTAATAGGTCCAAAGCATCTTGCCGTGCTGTCTCATTGTCCGCTTCAACATAAGCCGCCACCCGAGGCGAATCGTGCCGGATATCATGAGGGAGAACCGCCTCTGCTCCGTAGATCATAAAAAACGGTGTGTATCCTGTAGATCGGTTGGGCGTAGTGTTGATACTCCATAGCACAGATGGTAGCTCTTCAACCCAACATCCCGGTGTTCTTTGCAATGGAACCATAAGCCGGGGTTTGATGCCTCGCAAGATCTCTTGATTAGCTCGTTCTGCCTGCCCATTGGACTGGGGGTGAGCCACTGATGATACGTCAAGTCTGATGTGCTCACGTTCATAGAATTCCTTCATAGCACCCTTGGATAAATTGGTACCATTGTCAGTAATGATACTGTGTGGAAAGCCAAACCGGAAAATCACCTTTTTAATGAACTGCATCGCTGTAGCTGCATCACACTTGCTGACAGGCTCCGCTTCAACCCACTTGGTAAACTTGTCAACTACCACCAAAAGGTGGGTTTTCTTATCCTTGGATCTTTTAAAAGGTCCGACCATATCCAGCCCCCATGTTGCAAACGGCCAAGTAATTCGAATCATCCTCAATTCTTGAGCCGGCACATGAGCACGCCTTGAAAATTTCTGACAGCCATCACACCGTTTAACCAAGTCCTCCGCATCAGCATGAGCTGTCAACCAGTAAAACCCGTGACGAAACGGCTTAGCCACCAGAGACTTTGAACCAGCGTGGTGACCACAATCCCCTTCATGGATTTCGCGTAAAATTTCACAACCTTCCTCAGGAGAGATGCAGCGTTGAAACGCCCTTCATACACTGCAATGATGCAATTCGCCATTGATAATTGTCATAGATTTGGATCGCCGGACTATCTGCCTGGCTAGAGTCTCATCCTCTGACAACTCTCCCCGGTTCATGTACGAAAGATAAGGAACTGTCCAATCCGGTATAACATGCAGGGCTGCCACCAATTGAGCCTCCGTATCAGGAATAGCCAAATCCGCTTCACCTAGGAGCTTGACTGACGGATTGTGCAACACATCAAGAAAGACATTAGGCGGGACCGGTTTACGCTGAGAGCCCAACCGGCTTAAAGCGTCCGCCGCTTCATTTTTTCGACGATCCACGTGATCCACCTGATAACCCTTGAAGTGACCTGCAACAATATCCACCTCACGATGATATGCCGCCATGAGTGGGTCTTTAGAATTCCAAGTGCCAGACACCTGTTGAGCTATGAGGTCCGAGTCACCGAAGCACTTAACCCGACTTAGATTCATCTCTTTAGCCATCCGGAGACCATGGAGCAAGGCTTCATACTCAGCTGCATTATTAGTACAAGGGAACATTAAGCGGAGAACATAACAAAACTTATCACCTCGTGGGGAAGTTAACACGACTCCGGCCCCCGAGCCTTCCAATTGCCTGGATCCATCAAAATGGATAGTCCAATACGTGTGATCCGGCTTCTCCTCTGGTGCTTGCAACTCAGTCCAATCATTGATGAAATCAACAAGTGCTTGAGACTTCACCGCCATCCGGGGTACGTACTTCAATTCGTGCGGCCTAAGTTCTATAGCCCACTTGGCAATCCGGCCGGTCGCCTCCCGGTTCTGTATGATATCGCCCAAGGAGCTGAACTGACCACTGTGATAGGGTGCCCTTGGAAATACTGCTTCAACTTCCGGCTTGCCATGAAAACTCCATATACCAGCTTCTGCCAATGCGGATACCTTTGCTTGGATTCAATAAGCACCTCGCTGATAATAGTAAACCGGCCGCTGAACCGGATACTCCTTGCCTGCCTCCTTGCGTTCTACCATAATAGCCACGCTAACTGCACGAGCATTGGCCGCTACATATAACAATAACGGCTCCTTGTCGACCGGAGCTGCAAGAACGGGCGGATTGGCTAATTGCCACTTCAAGTCCTCCAACGCTTCATCAGCAGCTGGACTCCAGATGAATTGATCTGTCTTTCTCAACATCTGGTATAAAGGGATGGCCTTCTCACCGAGGCGGCTGATAAACCGGCTCAGTGCGGCGATCCGACCCGCCAAACGCTGAACATCGTTGATACACTTCGGTTTAGCCAGGGAGGTGATAGCCGTAATCTTCTCCGGATTAGCCTCAATTCCTCTGTTGGACACAAGAAAGCCCAGTAACTTGCCTGCCGGAACACCAAAGACACATTTGGCAGGGTTAAGCATCATCTTATAAACCCACAAGTTGTCAAAGGTTTCCTTTAAATCATCAACCAGCGTCTCCTTTTGCCTTGACTTGACTACAATATCATCCACATAGGCGTGCACATTGCGGCCGATCTGTTTATGCAGGCAATTCTGTACACACCGTTGATAAGTGGCTTGGGCGCTCTTGAGCCCAAAAGGCATAGATACATAGCAGAAGGCTCCAAAGGGAGTAATAAACGCCGCCTTCTCCTGGTCCTTAACTGCCATTTTGGTCTGATGATACCCAGAATACGCATCCAAAAAACTCAAACACTCACAACCCGCCGTGGCATCAATAATCTGGTCAATGCGGGGGAGGGCAAAAGGATCCGCTGGACAAGCCTTGTTAAGATCCGTATAATCCACACACATACGCCAAGTGCCATTTTTCTTAAGAACCAGCACCGGATTAGCAAGCCACTCTGGATGGAACACTTCAATGATAAAACCAGCTGCTAAGAGCCTGGCCACCTCCTCCCCAATAGCTTTGCGCCTCTCTTCGTTAAACCGGCGGAGAAATTGCTTTACCGGTTATACTTGGGATCAACATTAAGAGTGTGCTCAGCGAGTTCCCTCGGTACACCTGGCATGTCAGAAGGCTTCCATGCAAAAATGTCCCGATTCTCACGGATGAACTCGATGAGCGCGCTTTCCTATTTAGGGTCCAAGTTGGCACTGACAGTGAACTGCTTGGACGAATCGCCGGGCACGAAGTCAACAAGCTTGGTCTCAGCCGCTGATTTGAACTTCAGATCTGAATCATGCTCCGTAGTTGGCTTCTTCAAAGGGGTCATGTCCGCCGGATCAACATTGTCCCTATAATATTTTAACTCCTCCGTGGCACAAACCGACTCTGCATAGGCCGCATCACCTTCCTCACATTCCAAAGCAATCTCGCGGCTCCCATGAACCGTTATTGTCCCTTTGTGACCCGGCATCTTGAGCTGCAAATAGATATAACAAGGCCGTGCCATGAATTTTGCATAAGCCGGCCGCCCAAACAAGGCGTGATACGGGCTCCGGATCTTCACCACCTCAAAGGTTAGTGTCTCGGATCGGGAATCATGCTCGTCCCCAAAAGCCACCTCCAGGGCTATCTTACCAACAGGATATGCTGATTTGCCAGGCACCACACCATGGAACACCGTATTAGACGGTCTGAGATCCTTGTCTGTTAGCCCCATGCGGCGGAATGTCTCATAGTACAGGATGTTAATACTGCTCCCTCCATCCATGAGTACCTTGGTGAATTTATAACCTCCCACCTGAGGGTCTACCACTAATGCCAACTAGCCCGGATTGTCAACCCGAGGGGGGTGATCCTCCCTACTCCACACGATAGGCTGCTCCGACCAGCGTAAATAACGCGGTACGGCCGGTTCAACAGAGTTCACTGCTCGCTTATGAAGTTTTCGGTCACGCTTATCCAAGCTAGTTGTGAAAACGTGATACTGCCCATTGTTCAACTGTTTTGGCTAGCTCTGATAACCCGACCGCTGCTGCTGCTGCTGTTGGTTGTAACCCCCTTGACCGTTCTGATTATCCTGGTTATTATTACTGCCCTGATTGAAACCCTAACCGGAAGCTCCATCGTGACCCGGCCCATGGAAACTGGATCCTGAGCCACCACCCGACCCACGGTCATACCGGAAGGCATTAGAGTTTTTAAATTCCTGCATAATGTAACAATCCTTCCAAAGGTGGTTAGCCGGCGCCTCCTTTGTCCCATGTTTTGGGCAAGGCTGACTCAGCAAATAGTTTAAGCGATCTGGGTTAGGATTTGGAGCCCCATTACGATTCGCTGCTTTACCTCTGCACCGCTGACCCTTGTCCTGCACATTAGTGTTAGCCACAAAGTCCATGCTGCCATCTGCCTTATGCTTGCCTCCGTTTCCATGGCCCGCTGGTTTGTATTGATGCCCCTTAGAGTTGCTATTCTTTTTTCCCTTCCCTGCTTCGTCATCGTCAGTCTCGGGATCCTTGGTACTATCAGAATCAGCATACTTCACTAAAGCGGCCATAAGAGTTCCCATGTCATTACAGAACCGCTTCATACACCCCAACTTCTGCTTTAGAGGCTTAAACCGGCAGTTGCCCTCCAGGGTTAAGATCGCAGAGTCAGCATTGATCCTGTCAGACGAGTGCAAGACTTCAGAAACGCGGCGTACCCAATGGGTTGTTGACTCTCCGTCCTCCTGAACACAAGCCGCCAAGTCTACTATGGACTTAGGCTGCTTACACGTATCTTTGAAATTCTGGATAAACCGGGTCTACAACTGGGCCCATGAACTGATAGAATTAGGCGGCAGGCTTTTCAACCAAGTACGGGCTGTGCCTTCAAGCATCATGGTGAAGTACTTTGCACACGCGGTCTCATCCACATCCAACATCTCCATTGCCATCTCATAACTCTCTACCCACGCTTCTGGAGATAAATCAGCGGTGTAATTTGGCACCTTGCGCGGGCCCTTGAAGTCCTTGGGCAGGCGTACATTGCGTAAAGCGGGGATTAAACAGGGCACTCCCAAGCTAGATGCGACCCCTGGCCCGGCAGAGGTGGTAGGACAAACCGGTGTAAGCTGATCCGCCTCGTTCTGTGCTGCTAACTCGGCCTCCCTTCGTGCCCGGGCCCGGTCCACTACATCCTGAGCATCGTGAACACCACCGGCCGGGTTATTGCCACATGCCTCTTCACGGCCCCGCGCATTGCTTGATATGGCTGGTTCATCCAGGCACCTACTATAGCTCCGGCTTGGACGAGGTGTGGAATGAATCCGATCGCGGCTGTATGAATATGCCTCCTGTTGAATCAAAGCGGTCCAGAGAAGTTCCTTAACCCGACGCGTCTCTATTGCTTGTGGAGAGTCTCCTTCGACCGGGATAGCTTCTAATCGCGCAGCAGCTGCGACAAGATTGTCCATAGGATTAGAATAATGACCCGGAGGTGTCTAGACCGGCGGAGGAATCACAATGTTCTGCCGAGGAGGTTCCATCAGGCAGGGTTGGACCGTCGCTCTTGGCCCTGGTGCCTCGACCCGGTTTACCTCCAGGTGCCCCGGCGGATTACTGGTTCCAGCTCCCGGAGTGTGAAAGAGATTTCGAGGGTCGAACCCTAACGGCAGGCGTGATCTGTGCTTCCGCTTCAAGACTTCCTGTGATGCGTTCTGGTCGAGCATGAGCTTATAGGCCTGGGCGTCCAAAGCGGCCCGCTCTACGGCCATCCTGTCCTTCTCTGCTGCCAGGTCGGCTTTGGCTTGTGTGATCTGCTCTCTCACCTTTGCAACCTCTGCATCATGGGCCTCCTGATCCGCCGGATTGGCCTCTGCCATAAGCACAGCTAGTGCATCAAACAGGTTAGACAGAACTTGAACCGGTGGGCGCACAAGGCCTCCTGCCCCTGCTGCTGCTGCCGCTGCTGATCCGGAGAACATTGCTGCTGCGGTCGAGGAGTGATTCGCTGCCTGCGTACCGGCCATGAATATCCCAACCCGGTTGATCTGCTCAGGGGGTCCAGAATACTGTCGCCATCGAACAGCCCCTAATCTGGTCGTCTTGCAACTGGTACAATGATTCGGTCTCTCCGGTTGAGGACTCGTCGCCGGAATAGACGACGGTCTCGCTACCGTATTCTGACTCCTCCCCTTGCTCTCCTCCGTGGATGACTCCCACGAAGGCACGCTTCACGGCCGGTTTAACCTGGGTAGATCTCGCATGCTGAGCCGTCTCGACGAGGTCGGTGCGGATGTACGGCTCAGGCCCAGGCTCACCAATCTTGCCGATAAAAACGTGTATGCCACCAAAGGGGACCCGGTACCCGTACTCGATCGAGCCGGCTTCGGGACCCCATCCTGCATCGTTGATGTAGAGCTTGCTGCGACGACTCTTGGTCATCCGGCCCACAGCATAGCCTTCGAGTCCTTTGAGCTTGCCCTCCAAGATCATCAAACCATCGTGCGATAGCCCCACGGTGGGCGCCAACTGTCGTGGATTTGTCATGGCAGATGTCCTTGTGAAAGGACTTAGTCATGGAGCCATCGCTACGGGTTAACTTGAGGGGGTTAAAGCGGACACAAAGACACAAGGGTTTATACTAGTTTGGCCCCTTCGATGAAGGTAAAAGCCTACGTCTAGTTGTGATGGAATTGATGTGGTTTCGATGGCTAGGGAGCAAACAAGCTTCGCCTAGGCTCGAGTTGTTGTTGTCCGTCCTTGAACCGCCGTCGGGTCGTCCCCTTATATACACGGGTGATGCCCGTCGGTCCACAGAGTCCCACACCGGTTCATACTCGTATCCCGGTTGGTCTCTCTCTATTCCTAACTTACAATGCAAGTTTACATATCAAGCCGGTTTACGGCTACAGGTTCTAAACCGACTACAGGCCTTGGGCCTTCATCTGCTTAATCACCTTTATACTACTAATGAAGTTAACCCGGCTCAGGTAGGCCGGTTCATACCTAGTAGTAATATCCCCAACAGCACTCCTAGTGGACATGTACTGACCCACTGTAGCAAGAGGTAACATTGCGGTTATAGTTGCCTCGTCACCTTGAGAAGGTGGCGCTTCCACCATTTGTTCCATATCTTTCTGAAAAGTTGACTTTTTACATTAGTAGTACCAGAACAGAAGATATTAAGGAGGCAGAAAAACCAAACAAATAGCTTTGGTCTATATACAGAACTTGTTCTGGTGAACCCGTGTAAAATATTAGTTGTATTTTACTGAAAAGTACATAATAAAACCAGGTTCCAAACATATGACCATGTACCATGGCTAATATATTGTCTATTTCTTCACATTGTATTGACAAATAAGGATAAAGGGACAAAGTTTATAATATGGTAAGCATAGTATGACATCATTCATATCACAAAACAACTAAGAATAGAAAAATAGGCAATTGTAACATTGTGTAGACAAGTCCAGCAAGGAACTAGATTATAATAAAGATCAAAGGAACATCACTCCTCTCTTTTAAACATTGTAAGGTGCAATGATATGCTAAGACAATTGTGTATACAATTGAAAAGAGTAATGGACATTGGATGCAAACCGTGCAGTTTAATGCACAAGTCAGAGTAAGTAGTAGTTAAAAGGCATGAGGATTAAGGATTTACAACAACAACTTTGACTGGTGTAGTCATGCCCTTCGTCTTGCTAGTGTGATAGTCCTTGAGGATTTCCATAGTGTTTGGTTCAGGTACTTTTTGGTCCTTGCGGGCTTTCCTCTACATTTGGAACAAGTCAATATAGATATGATAATATGGCACATCGAAAAGAGTGAAACAACAACTAATTACAAGAGCCTCATAGTGTGTAATATAGCTATGAGGTCCCGTTGTCTGGTGGAATTTCACTTTCGTACGGTTGGCCTTGTTCTTTGAACAGTTCACCTACAAGAAGATAGATTTGTGAGGCACATGTGTAAGTAGGAGTTCAACATGTGATCTGATCACATATATATAAGGTAATCAATACTTTGGATCATACAAGTGTTTAACGAGGCCTCTCCAGTCTTCATCCGATATATTTTCCACTGGAGATGTTTGGGCAAGTTCACTGTTAGCCTTGCCTTCAAAGTGAGTTGTCCTCAAGTTATACCGATACTGTCGGAGAGCAGACTTGTAAACATGGGTGCATGCTTGTCTGGTTGCATCATCTTGGCTATCCAACTTGAACCTTACCTATTGAAAATTATGGGAGTCTCATTACCAGCAACCTAGAAAGTATGGGATAGAGGAAGACGATATTACTAATTTCCATACATAACCATACTTACAGATAAATGGTCGAGGAAGGTGTTGAACTAGATTTCGTCTTTGTCATTTCTGCACTGAATCCATGTTGGGAGGATACGTGCATGACACCTAATGGCAACCGCTGCCTCTGGTACTAACTTGGCTAACTCTATAGCAGCACATGGCCTTTTTAAACCTGCCTCAAAGCGGATCTCCATTCTTCCTCCTCTAGATTTAGTTAACCTATCGACCATTATCCATGATGTATGTTTCCTTTTGCGCCTAGGTGCTAGTCCAACAACGAACATCGGAAGTGTTAATGTACATCAAACTGTGAGATTACAGATAAAGAAGCATGCAATTGTAACTTGACTCCAGCAACTACCTTCTTTCTATTGAAGCTCACAAGGTTCATTTGATCTTGCCAACTCGTCTTATGTCAAGAGTGATTCGGAAGTAGTGTCAGGTGGAAAGGGAGCTTGAGAACTTGCCGCTAGCTGAGTTGACAAACGAGTAACTCGTGCAGCTGTTGGTACTGTGGAAGGTGTTGCAACAACTAGGGCTGTCGCTGCTTGTTTGGTGGCAGCTATTAGTTTCTATTTGGATTGTTTTGCAGCTGGTGTAGCACGGTATACCGTGTTTGTACAAGTTTCCGATGGGCTTTGACCTTCTATTGCACCATCAGTACCAGCAGAATCTGCATAATTCTTCTGCTTCTGTTTCCGTGCGTCCTGAGTACTAACACCATCCCCTGCCATTCTGTGTTCCTTCCTCCTTCTCTGTGCCATGTCAAGTCAAGCTGACAAGAAAAAGGAATACAAATTTAGTTCTTTAGAACAAATTGATGCGTGATATAGACGAACCGAACTTTGATGTTAGACAACCGCATGATAGGAGAATGTAATATGTGTGAAAAACAAGACTGCATGAGATAATCAGAACTATGATGTGTAAACTAAGCAAAAGGCATTTCAATAAAATAGAAGCAATGCAATGGAAGGTAGACACCATATGAAATATGCTACAAATATCGCTCTACCAATTTAACAGTGTCTCATCATAACTGGACTTTAAACAAATGTGAAGCAGTACAAGAAATAAATCATATGCAAGATGCAAATAACATCACACTACCAAGTTAAAGGTATCTCGTCATTAGTGCCATTGCATATTCACAACATTGCGTATTCATAACTATGATGTGTAAACTAAGCAGGAGGCATTTCAACAAATTAGAAGCAATACAATCTAGACACCATATGTAAAACGCAACGAATATCACTCTACCAAGTTAAAATTGTCTTGTCATTAGTGCCATTTCAACAAATTAGTAGTACAAGCTAGAAAATAGTGTGAGATGTAAACTATATCAGTCTCCCAAGTTAAACGTGTCTTGTGAAAAGTGATTGTTGCAGGTTACACAACAGTAGTGTAGGGTCGAAAGTAGGTCTAGAGGGGGGGGGGTGATTAGACTACTTGACCAAATAAAAATAGAACCTTTTCCCAGTTTTAATTGTTGGCAGATTTTAGCAACTAGTACAAGTCAAACAATCAACCTACACATGCAATTCTAAGAGTGTAGTAGCGGAAAGTAAAACATTGCATATGAAGGTAAAGGGAAGGGTTTGGAGAGGGAAAACGCAATGTAGACACGGATATTTTTGGCATGGTTTCGATAGGTGGTGCTATTGTACGTCACATTGATGGAGACTTCAACCCACGAAGGGTAATGGCTGCGCGAGTCCACGGAGGGCTCCACCCACGAAGGGTCCACGAAGAAGCAACCTTGTCTATCCTACGATGGCCATCGCCCATGAAGGACTTGCCTCACTCGGGTAGATCTTCACGAAGTAGGCGAACTCCTTGCCCTTACAAACTTCTTGGTTCAACTCCACAATCTGGTCGGAGGCTCCCGAGCGACATCTAACCAATCTAGGAGACACCACTCTCCAAAAGGTAATAAAGAGTGTGTTGATGATGAACTCCTTGCTCTTGTGCTTCAAATGATAGTCTCCCCAACACTAAACTCTCTCTCACACAGATTTGGATATGGTGGAAAGAAGATTTGAGTGGAAAGCAACTTGGGGAAGGCTAGAGATCAAGATTCTTATGGTAGGATTGGTATATCTTGGTCCCAACACATGAGTAGGTGGTTCTCTCTTAGAAAATGAGTAGTGGAAGTGTAGGCACGTTCTGATGGCTCTCTCTTAAATGGAGAAGGGGGTGGAGGGGTATATACAGCCTCCACACAAAATCCAACCGTTACACACTTTGGACCCTACCCGGTCAGACCAATTCAGTTCAAAATGTGAACATTAGGAATCTCAGTGAGACCGACTGGAACAACTCGGCGTGACCGATGTGCTAAGGCTATGGCAAAACCTCATCTCAGTGAAGCCGATTGCTTGAAAACAGTGATACCGATTTTAGAAAAGACCAAAAAGAGAGTTGGTCAAGCAAACTCGGTGGGACCGATCGCTCATTTCGGTGAGACCGAAATGTTAAGAAGGGAAACACAGAGTTTGCAGGGCCATCTCGGTGAGATCGAGATCCATATCGGTGTAACCGAATTGCTAGGGTTTTTGGCAGTGGCTATGTCAAATGAATACGGTGGCGCCAGATGGATCATTTTGATGGGGCCAAGTTTGACTTTGAGTTTTGGACATATTTGGAAGAGAAAGTGGCTGAGGGTTTTCAAGCTATATCACTAAGCACTTTGAGCAAGTAGACCATTAAGCAACACCTCATCCCCTTTTAATAGTATTGGCTTTCCTATGGACTCAATGTGGTCTTGGATCACTAAAATAGAAATGAAGAGTCTTGAGCTTTTGCCAATCTTTGTCCTTAGCATTTTGAGGGGTCCACATCTCTAGTCCATGCCATGCCAATCATTGAACTTTCTGAAATATTTAACTTGAATGGATATTAGTTCAATGAGTTATATGTTTTTATGAATTACCAGAACCACCCGGGGATTAGTTGCTTTTTCAATCTCCCCCTTTTTGGTAATTTATTACAACATATTGATCAAAGCTTCGACAAATGATAATATGAATGAAATACATCGTCGCTTTGAGAAGTATGTGATAAGCAAGATCTCCCCCTATATTTGTGCATTATTGAATTTTTTTCTTTTGAATGCAAATGTGCAATCGGTTAGGAACATTGGTCACTCTTCCATGTCACATACATCTTGGTGGAGCGCTCAAAATGATAAGAGTTAAATAAAATGCACTCATCACCAAGGGCACAAGTGACTGATCATACACAATTTCATGATATAAGCATGCAAGCACACATTAAGTAAGGTATGATCAAACACATGATCACATAAGTATCTCACGAGCATAACACAAATTGTAGCATAGGAAACAAACAACCAAAGGACCAAAGTATCAAGAGAAGCAAATAAAACCAACAAAAGAGCAAGACACTATCTCTCTCGAAGCCTATGATATATATATTTTCTCCCCCTTTGGCAACAAGTTACCAAAAAGCTCAAAAACATATAATGTTATGCGACACTCTAGGCACGATCTCCAGGAGCTCCTGAAGGGGTATTCTGGCTTGTCACTCTGGTGTGCATAGACGGCGTGGAGAGGAGGGCATCTCCAAATGCTTCGACAAAAATCTATGGAGCTGGAGGGGTTGACACTGGAGGTACAATTGTGGTAGTTTCCACAGGTGCTGAAGTAGTAGTCCTAGAGTCTCTGACAACTAGCACTACTGAATGTTGATGACTTTTGTGCCCTTGGCACTCTCTAGAAAGTATCTGTAGTTGGTCTATCCTCCCTGTCCTCAACATCTTCTTGGAGCTTCTCCACAATAGTCTATATCTTAGTGACCTTCACATCTAGGTCATGAAATTTTGTCTCAATGATCCTCTCAAGACTTTCCTGATTTTGTGTCAGGGTGGCCAAGCCCTTCTCAATTCTCACTGTAGCCTCAAGTAGATAATTGAGTTGATCTTTCTTGGTCTTAAGCATTACTGTGGAGGCATTTGGTGCACTCGCTGCTTTTGCAGCCTTTGCTTTCTCTCTATTATCCCGGGCTTCTGCACATGTAGGATGGGATGCATCCATGACAACCTCTTTGTCCTCAAACTCTGGCCTCAGGGGAAGATGCTCTTTGTCAAGAAGTTATGTCCCGATTCCCATCTTGGAATTGATCAACATTTGAATATGAGGGGCATATCCACAAGATATCTTCCAATCAGTAGCTGTTCTCTTCACAATTTCTACAATCAAGCTCATCACCTTGAACTTCTGTGGCACATCAAATAAGTGAAGCAAATTGATTGAGTGACCACTGATCATTCTATGATCTCCTGACTTGGGCAAAAGAGTGTGCCTCAATATAGTGTTCATTGTGGTCAAGCCAGACAACAGATAGTATATAGATCCAAGCTTGTGAGTTTCCAAGGCTTTGTCAGGAATTGACTTGTACATGTTAGCCATGGAGTTGTGATCCTTTCTAGGCTTAGCATATACATCAATGTAATCTTCCCCTTCTTCTAGGACATTGATCAGCTTGGCCCATTCTAAGATAGTAGATTGATATCTTGTTCCTTCAGTCATCCATACAATCTTTCCATCAGGGTAGAAGTGAGCAGTGGAGTAGAATTGCATTATCATCTCATCATTCCACTTAGACAACTTATGACCAACAAACTTGTCAACACCATTCGATCTAAAGCTCTCATGCACACCTGGGAAGTAACCTTCATTATCATCAATGTATCTCCAGTCAACCCATTTCATATCACAAACAATGGGCTTCTTGTCCAATAGGACAGTCTTATAGAAATCTTGTTGTTCCTTGGTGCGAAAGCAGTAGTCCATAGCAGTTTTTCTCCTAGTGGCATATGGATCTGCCTGTCTCCATAGTCTCAGGCCAGCATCCTTCCTCTCTTTCATGTTCTCTGCCACATGATGATCATCACTATGATCTGGGATCTTGGGCTTCAGCTTTCTAAGCACTTGTGACTCTTCTTCTTCTTGAGCTTCAGGCACTGGGGCCTTGTTCTTTTCAGCAGCAGAGATATTCCTAGTTGATCTCTTAGGTGCAGATGGCTTGGGGGATTGAGATTGAGCTGAAGGCTTGGGGGCTAACTTGGGCTTAGATGGAGCAGACCTAGTCCTTATGGCATCCCTCATAATCTTCCACTACAAAAAAAACTTCCGTGATGATACGTGTTTGTCACAGTAGGTCACGTTTTCTGTCATGCATGTACATCCATGACGATTTTATGACAGAATCAATATGTCATACCTATGCTGTCGTAGAAGTGTTCCATGACATTACCAAAATTATCATCATGGAAGTGTCCACTTCCATGACGATAAATCACGCGTCATAGAAGTGCTTTCGTCAAGGGTGACCGACACGTGGTATCCACTGTAATGGAACGCCGTTAAGCTATCGGGTCTGGTTTTGGATCTGATAACCCGTTAACAACCCAGACAAATGGGGATTTTCCACGTGCAAAATCATCATTGGCTGGAGGAAACGCGTGTCAGCTCCGCATTGGCACAGGTGTCACTCATCCAATGGGCGAGATGCGCCTATGATATGTTGACACATGGACCGGCCCAAAAGTGGCCCATAAAGTTTAAATGGGCTGGCCCAACTAAAGGCCCACAAGATTTTGCGGACCATAACAGGCCGGCCCAGCTAAAGGCCCACGAGATTTTGTGGACCATAATGGGTCGGCCTAGCTAAAGGCCCACAAGATTTTGCGGCCATAATGGGCCGGCCCAGCTAAAGGCCCACGAGATTTTGCGGACAATAATGGGCCGGCCCGGCTAAAGGCCCACAAGATTTTGTGGACCATAATGGGCCGGCCTAGCTAAAGGGCCACGAGATTTCACCGACCATAATGGGCCGGCCCAGCTGAAGGCCCACAAGATTTTGAGGACACTAGTGGGCTGGCCCATTAACAGGCTGCCATGTTTTGGGCCAAATGCCGACTCATATTTGATCCGGTCCATTAACAGCCTCCCACGTTCCGGGCCTAATAAAGGCCCATATGAGATCCGGCCCGTTAAAAGCCTACCATGTTCTGGGCCAATTTACGACCCAGATTAGGTCCGACCCTTTAAGAGGCTTTGGGCTAAATTATGGCACATATCAGATTCGGCCCGTGAACTGGACACTATGCTTTTGGGCCCACTTGCTAAAGGCCCATTTAGTAATTTGGCCTGATAATAGTTTCGACATGTTAAAATCCCGTCATATAGTTGTGCCTAACTACCGCCCGGTTTGCATCCGGACAAACAAGGACCGAGACAATTTTGGCCTGTTAAAAGCCTGTGATGTGATTGGTACAATCATGGGCCCTGGTCTATTTCGGCCTGCTGCCGGCCCGTGAGCTGTTCGGCATGTTTCAGGCCCAACCTACTTTTTAGCCTCCTAAAAGCCCATTGAGTTTTCTTGCGAAAATAGGGCCGACGGTTTACTCGGCCTATTAAAGGCCCGAATCTACTAGTGGGCCAGTTTGCATTTAGGCCTGTTAACAGGCCAAGATGACGGGGCCCATGATGCGGATCATACATAGTGATTTGCATGACGGCCCGATGATGTACCGTAATTTCACAGTTTGGCCGATTTACTGCGAAGACAGGATATATATATATACAGTAAAATAACTACAACATCGTGAATAAGAAAAAACCTAGACTATACAATAAAGAAATTACGGCATATTACATCCACAGGGCATCAAAGTTCGCCACTATGATAATAAAGCACAAGCAGACATCAGATTACATACACTGGGCATCAATGATTGCCACCAGTGCAAATAAACACGCCGACAAAATAATATACAAAACCGGCAGCACTTCAATAGAGTTCTAGAAAGGTTAGCCCTACTTAGGAGCTGCAGCGCAAGCAGCTGAGCAAGCTGATGAGACTGCGCTTGTTTGACACTTACATCCTCCTCACTCTGAAAGATAAACAAGAAGACAGATGACATGTTTTGCACATACAAGTATTAGTGCTGACAATTCATCACATTTCTTGCTGATGAATAATGTGACTCACTTTAAAATAGCATTAACAATATTGTGTTGTTCAGGTCAAGACATGGCAGGAAATGAGATTGTCAAGGAGTTGGCAGCTTCACAACACCATTGGATTACAGATCAAGAACTCATAACTATCAATGATTAGTGTGCTATCAATTTATCCTATTTCAGATTGGAAAATAAAGAGATGGTTTAAATAATAGTAGAATGATATGACATGGTTCATAGTTAAGACATTGCAGAATATGGCATTGTGCTGTAGTGGGTAGGTTCACCACACCACTGGATTACTGATCAAGAACAGAAGCATACATGCATTGCAAAGGAAGATCACTTGCTCTATATAGTTTAATTTACATGGTATGAAGAAGGAACTTGGTTGTACAACTGAAAACTTAAACTGAGAAGGACAAACTTTTGTTTATGAACTACATAATAAACTTTAAACATGCAATTTAATGCAAACAACAAAAATAAACAGCTATTGCAGTCATGCCTAACCAAATATACACAACAAAGTTTGAAGGCTTGAGAAGGACAAACTTACATTATTGGTGAAGACAGGCTCTATAAAGCCCTTGTCCAT
>NC_041387.1:495828037-495834324 GCF_002162155.2 Triticum dicoccoides
ATATATATGTGATAATATAGGAAAAAATGGAGAATATTTAAGATAAGATGAAGAGTGATGCTACATAACCTAGCTATAAATATAAGTACAACGATACAGGCAAAAAGTACAGCCAAGAGCAATGCAGAGCTAAACTTCTATAGTACCATTGGTCTTATCCAACCTTATGGTAAGAGTAAATATAGATCTGATGTGTAGAAAATGGAGGGCAAAGGAAAATAAGGTGCAGAGTGATGGTACATGAACAACTACCTGTCAATATAAGTACACTGATAAAGGGCAACAAGTACTTACAAAAACAATGCAGAGATAAAAAAATTCATTGGCATTGGATATATTTTACACTAATGTAACCATTCATATAGATCAGATAATTTGGAGCGAACAATTGATAAGCAAGCTATCATACATACTGCTGTCACATAATGAACCAGGTATGTATGCAAGTACAGTGATACAAGACAACATGTACTAACAAGAGCAAAGCAGCGGGCATCATATTTGCGATATCCTGTCGTTCTTTTCAAACTGGAATTCTTCTTCGAGTAGATTTCCTACAAAAAAGATTTGTCAGGCACATGCGGAAAAGTAGAAGTTCAAATTGTCATGTGATTTCATGGACTGTACCTCATCCTAGGAAATAGAGACCAGTGCATAACAAGGTTTTTCCATTCAATGTCTTCTAAATTTAGCACAGGAGACTTCATCGGAAATTTGTTTATAGACTTGCCATCAAAGTGTGATTTCCTCAGGTAACACCGATACTGCTGCAATGCTTCCTTGAAAAGCGCAAGCAAGCTTTGTGCGTCATGACTATCCAGATTGACCCTCGCCTACTTACAACAATGTAGTGTAAATCATTGATGTGTTCGATCAGCAGAAAACAAGAAAATAATCACCATGAATAATAGCACTTACACATAAGTGGGACATGAAGATGTGAAAATGGTGTTTGTCTTCACTATAATCTTCCCATGATGGGAATATATGCATGTAGTCCCTTACAACGTTGAAAGCATTGTCTTTTAAACTAGGAATAACTAGAATGGGGTTCCAATCTGCAGGAATTGGCCGCCTCTATAGTTGGGATAGGTCTTCGGCCGGTGGACTTGCTGTACTTTTTGCTGGAGTGGGATTTTTTTGTGGTACGGCTGGTGCTATGGCAACTGAAATTGGCATACCTTTTGCTGTAGTGCAGGTCCTGTGTGGTGGGGCTAGTGGTGTGGCCAGTGAAGTATGGGTACAGTCTTCTGGAGTCGGTCCTATGTTTTGTGTCACTGGTTGTACAACCAATATAAGTGGGGCGCTGTCTGATTTCTCCGGCACCACCACGTTTTTCAAGGACTTTTCTGGTGCTCCTTCGGGTTCGGCAATCACCCTCCTCCTTTTTGATGTCTAATGCACAAGAACAACATTTGAGTGAAAAAACATGGTATGATGACAGATGGAATATGTATTGATAATGGATGGGCATGGCATCTCGACATATATGATGAGTAAACTAAGAAGATGGCGGTGCAACAAAGTAGAAGAAATGCAAGAAACATATGCAAGATACGCGCAATCAATAAAATCTTGCCAAATTAGAACAGGCACCTTGATGGGTGAACAGGACATGCCATCTGCCTTTGACTCCTCAAGGTTAGAATAGTCATTATGATCATATTCTGAACAAGAATCAACAGGTGCGGAGCGTATGAGTTTCATTGCATCCAGAATGGCACTCAATGCCTTGGTGCCAATTTTGTAAGTCATTGCAGTGTTTAGCTTCAAGAGTAGACTGCTGCTAGTGCAACACAAAGCAGCTACACAGATCATAGTGTAGATATAATGAGAAAACCGTAAGCATCAGAGTAAAATCAGCAAAGTGGAACTTGCTGGAATATATGTGCTAGTATTGCCGGTATGGCTAGAAAGGCTTCGGATACCAGCTCTCTTCAACTGATGGTGCGGCACTGTTAATATTAGTGTAACTATCAAAGGCGACACAACTCCCCGCATTTCCTTGCTTTCTTATAGGATTCAAGTGGGCAGGCCACTACGAATCCTATTCCTATGTTTACAAAATCCTACGAATCAAAGAGGCCCGAAGAGGTCGAGGTGTCCATCACAACCGACCGTATAGACCTCTACACTGCAAATGTCCCTGCTCATCTTCACTACAAGGAACATACTGTACTACTATCATACTCCCTCCGTTCCAAAATATAAGTCTTTGTAGAGATTTCCACTATGGATCACATACAGGTGTATCCAGATACATTTTAGAGTGTAGATTCACTCATTTTTCTCCATATGTAGTCCATGGTGGAATCTATACAAATACTTGTATTTAGGAATAGAGAGAGTACTTATTAAAGAAGAACAGAAGAGGAACATGCTAAAGAAGAGCAAGCAGATTTTGGATAATAAAAAATGTTCGTTACGCAGTGCCGACACATGAAGAACCAGAGCGCATTAAGAACACAACTCCCTGCTGTCTCTCTATATGTGGTGCACGTGCTTTTCTAAAGTAAAGTAGGAACATTAGCTGACCAATTAATGTTATCTGTTTTAGTAATATCAACATCATATTAGATTCGTATTTGAGCAACAAGTTTGGAATTATGAGTGGCACGCTGTTTAGCTTGATGGATTCAAGAGCAGTGCTAAGCATGTATGATGATGGTACTAAATATAAAGGCATGTCTGGATGCAAGTCGCGCGACTTTTGTCATTTGGGTCAGTCGACCATTTCAGGCGGTTGGATGAAGATCCTACGTCTCCTAACCCTTCGTCTTCCTCGTCTCTGATTCTTCCCATACAGAATACCACACGGGCCGCCGGCCAGACCATCGGCCCCCACCACCAGTGTTCCTCCGCTAGCCCCACCCCACCCTACCCCCACCCGCGTCGAGTTTTCTTCGTTCGGTGAGGCCCCACCACCGCCCCCACAACCACCATCCCCACCCGAGCCCCTTCCTTCGCACCCGCGAACTCCGACGAGCTCTGAAAAATTGACTGACCCAATTTTGAAATTTAGTCTACTGTGATTTAACTAGAGTGGAATATAAAAGGGGAAAACTATAAGCATTGTGAGTATAGTGTTGAGCGTGCCATGGCGGATCTGAAGGTGCAAACCGGACAAAGGCAACTTTGCAATCAATGTTTGCTTTCAACTAGCAAGTAAGTGATGGACAAGAAATCAGAGTAAAGTAGTGGCGATCTATTTTCTTGTTGCGATAAATAAGTTGAGCAGATACGAAAGAGTACCGCCTCTAGTGTGGCGCCGTGTATGCATCTGCTGAGAATTTGACGGTGATGCGGTAGCGATGGCTGTTGGCAGCGTGGAAGCATATCTAGGAGGGTAGACGGTGGCGGCAGGGCCCGATGGACGAGACAGTCATAAGAGCAGCGCCGGCGGGGATGAAGCGAGAGGACGGGATGCAAGGATCCCAGTCCGAAGCCGTGGATGAGAGAGGTTGATCTCTTGTAATGGACGACGACATCGGGGTATCAACTCTAGCATGGTGGAGGAGGACGGCGGTGGATGGGCTGGCGGACGGAGGAGGCTGTGGTCGAGAGGGTGTTTTGGCGCCCACGGAGTACAAATGTGGAAATGGAGGGAGAGAGGAAGGGGGAACCATGTCTTCAGGGCGCGCTTGTCTCAAATGCGAGCAAATTTACAAAATTAGCCCCCGTTTCAAATTTCCTACATCACAACAATATTAGTCGGTTGGGGATAGGACGGTAATCTCGCATAAACCAAATATTTGCCGATGAGAGTTTGTTTACCATGTATGAATCGGGGAGGGAGTCGATTTCGGCCGAGGAGAAACTGTGTTTTGGCACCCACCAAGTATGAATCCGGGTGAGAGGCGGTTATGTCACGTTTGAGTGAAATTACAAACCTACCCCTATCAAAACCTATAGAAATCGAGCCGATAGGCTTTGCGTGGCAGGGATAGGCAGTACTAATTTCCATCTGGCAGATTTTTTTTGAAAGGACCATCTCACAGATTTTGGTTTCGGGCGGTTACTACGACTTTCCCTGCTTTGTTCAAATTTTCCAGAGTGCATGTTTACCGTGCCAACTCAATTCGAATCCCATTTGTATTCTATTTTTTTATGGGAAAAATCCATTTTCCATTGGAATAAAATTCCATATACATCATTTTTTATATATACTTTCAAAAGCACAACACCCTTTATACATAAATATGGTTTACAAATGGCATGATCTCAGATTCATAAGGCTGTATCCATCTATTTGGATTTTCAAATATTTGAAACCACTTTATGTTGAAATCCAATGTATGCATTCCTCGCTAACTGTCTCCAATTAATGTGTGTTTCATGCATTTTTTTACTTCTGAAAGATGTATAATGTGTTTCACACATGCAACATATAGTGTAATCCCGTTTAGACATTAATTGCATACAAACCATGCATTGTTTCTAATTAAAGAATCTATGGATCACCAATATTGATAAACTATATGACATTACACGTGTCCCCAAATTCAAATGAATATGCATGTTTGATACACCAATTTGCGTCATGATATTATCGATGTAGTGATCTCGAGTTTAAATATTTGAATCCCCTTTAATCCAGATATTCGTCTCATATAGCTATCACTCATGCTTATATAGGAGTATCTCTCTAGACCTATACGTGTTCATCGTCTCTTGGGTATCTCTCATGCTACCCGTATGTCGACAATGATCTTTTATCTTCATAACACACTGAGGCTACTCTCTCCCTCGACCTTCATCACTCTATCTCTCTCTAAGTATATCTCGCTCCCTGCTATGTGTCTCTAATTATGATTCTCCATGTGGAATCTCTTTCTCTCACAGAAACACAAAACTTTGTCTCCCGGGGTCTCATTTCTCTCTACTATTTCCCTGTGTGCCACTCGCACACCCCCTCTCACACAGAAATGTCTTTTGCTCCTTAGGTATGAGAAGCTACGACTCTTCCTCTTAAATATCTCTTTCTCACACACAAACACAAACTCTGTCTCCGAGGGTCTCATATTTCTCCATCGTTCTCTTGTATGTCGCTCACACACACTCTCTCTCCCTAGAGATATCTTGCGTTCCCTCATATGTCTCTCTAGCTATCACTCTTGTTGTGAAATATCTTTCTCTCTCGCAAACACAAAACTCTGTCTCTCGGGATCTCATTTCTCTCTGATATTTGTTTGTATGTGACTCACATGCACCCTCTCTCTATCTCTCACACCCACACACATAACTCAGCCTTCTGATCCACTCGACTCCTATCTCTAACGCACACTAGCTAGCATCTTTATCTTTCTATTTATCTGTTTCTCCATCAACCTTCTTTCTCGCCCTCACTCTTGCTTCCTATCATGCACACTACATATGTTTCTCTCTACATGCAGTCAAGTGCCCTCTTATTATCTTTCTCTCTCACACACGTAACTTCACCCTCTGAACCACCCGGCGGTCATCTCAAACACTCAAACTAGCAGATGTCCCTCTAGCTAGCATCTCCATATCTGTATCTATCTGTAGTTTCTCCATCAACATTTGTTTCTCGCATGCAGTCTTGCTTCCTATCACCCACACTATATATGTATCTCCATACATGCATTTATAGGTTGATCTCTTTTGCAAATCGTTGTGTCTCACTCCCTCTACTCGCCATAGATGCATGCTCCAGCCCACGCCACTATCTCTTAAAGACAAAAACACATGCTCAATTGTCGAGTTTTCTTCCCTGCACTCTCACAGGCATGCATATTGTCATACCGATCCGTCTCTCCCATGTCATTGATCTTATAACTTATGTCTTCTTTCTTTTATCTCGATCATGCGCGCGCACACACACACATCGCATGTATAAGTGTATACCTCTCGCACATGCATGTTCAAGGTCTCTATGTCTCCATACGTAGTTAATTACCCTCAACCCTAACGCCATATCGAATCATTCTCTTCTTGTGTGCACATAACTTCTGCTTGGATGGGTAAAACACACACTCACACTTAACAATCTCCTTCTAGCTACCCCCCTTCTCACTCTTTCCCTATATCTCCGAAACCAATAAGACCATCCCTTCATTTAATTCCCGCCTACATGCACCATCAATATATAGTAGTCTTCCTTGGTGTCTCTCGAACAAACACGTTCTCTCGATGTCGACTCCTCTCACACGCACACACCTTCTCTTCCCTCTCTACGGGCCTTTCCTCTCTCGCACCCCATCGTTGGTGGCCTATGCCATACACATCACCTCTCTATGATGAAGCCACACACACTTAAATTGCATCCG
>NC_041387.1:495834652-495853353 GCF_002162155.2 Triticum dicoccoides
CACACACACGCTCTAGACGGAGCATTTGTTCCTACCACCCTTCATCCAACCTTACCCGTATAATAAACAATCACCTTAATTTACTTGTATAACATGGACAAATTCCACTTTACTTTAGTAGTTAGCAAACTTATCATCTCTACCCTTATAAAAAACTGAGTTGGTGATGATGGTGTGCCTGCCATCTTGTATTGTAGACCGCCTGATCTATATCTGATGGATAGAAAGCAAACTATGATAATTTTACAAAAGATACCTGCACCTCTCTCCACATCCTTATCTCCCACAACCTCATTGCTGAGCAATTAAAAAAGGAAGTCTCTGGAACAATCTAGCATGGTGGCCGCTGCCGCCTACCGGCGCCGTCCGTCCCCATGCCTCCGCCCAGTCTGACCACCAGTCACCACCACGCTCCACTCCTCCTCACCTTATCTCTCATCTTTCGTTTTTTCAATGACATTCTCGAGATACCAGTTTTCTGATAAAATTCTCGAGATATCATTAGTTTTTACACATGGGATTACTCCTGCATGGGTCAATCACAACAGGTGTTTTGTAAAAAAGTGCACATTGATGTTCCGTGCAATGCACGAGCATCTTGCTTGTAGTTATATAACGCAAATCACGAGCAGGAAGTGCCATTTTTTTACACAACCACGTTAACATGGCCACGTAAATCACTAGCTAAAGTATAATACCATTATACTTATATCCCGATGCAAAAGGTTGAGTACATGTTCGAAGAGTAGAGTCACACACACACACACACTCTCTGTCTCTCAGAATCTCTCTCTCACACACACCAATTACGTGATGCCCACTTAAGCAAACACGTATGTTACAATTTGTGCACCCGCGGGTACACGTGATGGTGCGCATTTATTTAAGCCAGACGGCGAACCCAAACAATAGCTGCATTCATTCCCCTCCTGCCGCCTCTTCTCTGGTCGTCGTCGCCCGGTAGCCATGGCCCGACCGAAGGTAACAACATACGCCATACTCCCGCTGGAGCGGCGCTTAATCTAGAAATTTTAGTGGTCATGCATGCAGCTTTTTGTGCTAGCACTCCTATATAAGGGTTGACCGGTCACTTCCCAAGACGTGCGTAGGCAGTGGAAGAGGAAGGATAAGGGAAGTGGGCTGTGGAGTAACATTTTTTTACCACAATTTCTTAGGGAACTAAGTGCAATAATTGAGTAGTTTTGCAAACTACCAGTACTACACCTGAAACGGTTCAAAACCAATACTCCCTTGCCAGCGCACGCTTCCCGCGTGAAATGGTCAACGTCTCCCTGGAGCGTCAGTGCCGCATTAATGCCCGGCCAGAGCGGAGGCGACCTCTCACTGGCGTCGGCTTTGAAGCAGCACGACGGCCGAGAGAGCGCCGCTTCCCGGTGCACGCGACTGCTTCGTGTCAAGGCTGGCCATAGGCCCTGTTTGGATCCATGTGTTAGAGTTAGTTTGAGCTAGTTGGGGCTCAAATATCCCTAAAGTATCCAAGCATGAGGGTTAAATTGGAGCAAGTTGCACCGAACCCACCAAAAAAACTATCCCACCCAAGAGGTGCTAATTGGAGATAGTTCTCATTGGGCCCACTAAAAAATCACTTTTCTCTCTCCATCAAGTGCACTTATTGTCAATCTAACCCTGTAATCCAAACACCTCTTTGGCTATAGTTAGTTCAGGGTTAGTCATGAGTTAGCCTAACCTCTAGCTAAGTTAGAGTATCCAAACAGGATCAGTATAAGACATGCAAGTTGCTCAAAGCATACAATCAAATTCGTACGTGAAATGATCTTTTTTTAAAAAGAACGTGAAAGGATCTTTGAATGATATAATTTTCAAATTATGTAAAATCTTATCAATAGTCAAAGGCATCCTCGAAGAATACATTAGGCCCTATATAAAATCTTATCAATAGTCAAAACCAAGTGTTCTAAATGAGTTCAAAACGAGAAACTGGACCCACTCACGGCACGACACGCCTGTCTTGTTTGGTCCATCGGTCAAAGCACTTCCTCTTCTTGGCATAACAATAGAGTACAATAATATTTTTTTAGAATGCTCTTGGCATGTCGCTAACATGTGATGAGTTAACCGACCTCAATAGACGGCAAAAACGCCAGCCTGCCGCACTTTGAGAGAGACGAGGAGCGAAAAGCAATGCGGGATGATGGATTACTAGAGCTAGGTGTCGCACGAAAGCCAAGAAATATGGTGATAGCTTGGGTTAGCCATGTACTAGTATGATGTAACTACACTGGGTTGCTGTGTTTCGTACTCTTCCATTCCACTTTGGAGATGATTGGTTGATTTTATATCGCTGAATAATATAAAATATTATGAGTGCAGACGCTCCACCACTAGGTTCCTTGCTCCTTCTCGGTCGTCGGGAATCTATGTTCTTCCACTCTTTTTTTATGTGAGCTTCAAGGTGCACGTGTCATGCAAGGATCATTCCATCTATATGAAGAACACGTGGGACTAGAACTACAAGACGAACATGTTCCCAGGAGTGGACGTACGAACCTGAGTAATGTAGCGCAGTAAGTGAAGTAGAAAGGCACAAATAGTATGAACATGCATGGCATATAGGCATCTCTTACTACGTACCACTAAATGTTGTACGTGCAATGCACGATGATGTTATGGAGTACGTGCCTAAGTACTCTACTACTACTATATTAATTGGAGGCACATATTAGCTTTTATATTTGTTTACGTGTATGCCCCGAGACCTTCCAACTAGACGTGTCTTTCTCTCCGGGTCGCACTTTGTATCGTTCATACCACTAGTAGTAGTACTACGTGTGGTCTCCGACCCAGAAGTGGATGAAGTGGAGACGCTCTACCACGTTGTTCATGTCCCACTCCTTTCTTTCACGCTTCGTCGTAAGAGTTGAAATGCTAGCATTCATCATAAATAAAAAATAAATATAAATCAGCAGTGATACTATACCACACGGTTTCCTTGCTCCTCGATATCGGAAAGAATACTTCCGTTCACCAACATGTGGGACGTCGACCATCCTGGTCCACTTGCCATGCACACAGAACTCCAAGGGAGAGTCACCCCAGTCGTCGCGCCTCTGTAATAATGACTAATGAGCCGTCAAATCACAGGCCCAACCTTTCCCACTATGAAGTTGCTCGGACGAAGGAACCATCATGATTTCATTGAATTCTTCTTCTTGAAGAAAACTACTATACCAGCAGTACTGCTAGCTAAAGTAGTTACTCCAACAGAGGCCTCCTTTCGTTCATAGGATAGGAATTTTATAGGAATATGAAAATCATAGTAAGTGAGATGACATGCATCTCAATTCCTATAGAGAAAGATATGCCATTTGATGCATAGGATAGGAATTTTTCCATTGAGTCTAGGCTAATGTACTGGTAATTTGCTCTCAAAACTACAGTAGTAACTAGTAGTCTGGTACATGCTCGTACTCAGACACAGACACACACACTAACTACTAGTAATACTACTTCTCACATGCTGGCCTGACGCCATCATTCTCCTTCCCGGCTTTGTTGGTGACACCCCACTATGCTTGGATCTCCGCTGACCTCTCCGCAGCAGCGCGTGCGTCCTCTTCTTTCTTGCGGCGATGGGCCTCTCTTTTCTTGAGTGATTTCTGACTCTTCCGCTCCCTCTGTGCGGCTTTGGCCTCCTCTTGCTCTACCGCCCATTCGACCTTGGCAGCTGCAAATTCTGCCCACATAGGTGTGAGGTCGCGAGCGACGATGAACTCGGCACAGCGGGATGCCATCGCTTCCCTAACATTTTGTGTGCGGTCGTGGGCGGGAGAACTCGGTGCGGCGGGATGCCATCGCTTCCTTACCGGTTAGTGTGCGGCGCGGTGGCATGAACGACGCTTGGTGAGAGCTCTAGGGTGGAGTGGCTGGACAACCGTATAGTGCATTGGTTTGTCAAGAGCTCAAGGATAGAAGACGAAGGAAATTTGGATTCTCCTTCAATCCTGGTCATTTATTACCGAGTAAAATGCATTGGTGGTCATCGAACTTGTCTTGATAGCTCACTTTGATCATTGTATACGAGATATGGTGATTATACGGTCACTGGCTCAGCGTATAGCTCTGTATTTGTCTGGTTGACCAGTCAAACAGTCCGCATGCGCCTCATAGCTTGTGTTCTTTATCTATCTGTGCGGGCCTATCTGTCAGTGGAGAAAGAAATAAAAACCAAAATTATGCGTATGCAGGGAATCAAACCACGGACTTGCCGCTGCAACGCACACTCGTCAGCCAAATGAAAATGAAATACTTTGCGTCAGACACTCACGCTCACGCTGTCAAACCATGCTAATGCATGCACGTCGCCCTCTCAATCAAAGTCCTCCTCATGGCGCAACGCAAATGGCGAGCCCATCACCTGCGCACCCCGGCAGTGCCTGACATTACTATTTAGATGTTTGATGGAGTCCTACGCGAACGCCGAGCATGTATTCACGTGGCTCAACACCAACGGTCATACTCGGGAGCGCCTTGCTCATGTATATCGTCCATCACAACGACAATCTATGAAACAACCTAACTAGAGAGGGTACTATGGTACAGAGTATGTACTATCGTGAGCGACCAATCATAGTGCCACTACACACGAGTGCGTGTCTGATCAATTCGTCCATTATTCGTAAGTTATGCATGGTTGTGTGGTGTCTAATGGTGGTCGTCGAAGGCTAGCTGGCGACAAGAGCGGTTGCATGGACGCCTGGTTGTCAATACGTGCCGCAGACGCTTCAAAGGCTCGTCATCCATGAGTTCACATTTTTGCACCACGCCAGCGCTGACCGCCCTGGCCTACCGAAACCCCTTCCATCACTAGTGCGCGCTTCCCGCCTGAAACGGTCACCGTCTCTCCAGAACGTCAATGCCACATTCGCCGGACTTAACTACAAGTGCAGTTGGTGTGTCACTGACATGCAGGCTAGATGCCCGTTGGGCCCACATGTCAGTAACTCAACGCACCTGCAGTTAAGTCACTAAAGCAGCGTCTGCATTCACTCGCTACGAACCTACACCGGCGCCAGCTGTCCATCCGTCTGCCCCGGCTCATTGCCATTCGCCCGCTATATTAACTTGAGCCCCAGCTCCCAGCCACAGCCAAAGACCCACAGTCATTCTCCTCTAGTCCCTTCCTTCTGTCGGCACCACTCCAACCATGGCCTCCTGGCGCTCCAAAGCTCTCTTGGATGTACTGTCGCAGGAGCAGAAGAAGGACATCGACGGCTCCACTCGGCGCGCTCTGCTACGTCTTGAGCTTGCGTTGGTTTTCCTTGAAGAGGAAAGGGTGATGCAGCACAGTAGCGTAAGTATTTCCCTCAGTTTTTGAGAACCAAGGTATCAATCCAGTAGGAGGCTCCTCAAAAGTCCCACGCACCTACACAAACAAACAAGAACCTTGCAACCAATGCGAGAAAGGGGTTGTTAATCCCTTCGCGGAAACTTGCGAAAGTGAGATCTGATAGAGATAATATGATAAGAAATATTTTTGGTATTTTTATGATATAGATTGGAAAGTAAAAGATGCAAATAAAAGTAGATGGGAAACTTATATGATAAAAGATAGAACTGGGGGCCATAGGTTTAACTAGTGGCTTCTCTCAAGATAGCATAATTATTATGGTGGGTGAAAAAATTACTGTCGAGCAATTGATAGAAAAGTGCATAATTATGAGATTATCTAGGCATGATCATGTGTATAGGCATCACGTCCGCAACAATTAGACCGACTCCTGCCTGCATCTACTACTATTACTCCACACATCGACCGACTCATGCCTGCATCTAGAGTATTAAGTTCATAAAAAACAGAGTAACGCATTAAGAAAGATGACAAGATGTAGAGGGATAAACTCATGCAATATGATATAAACCCCATCTTTTTATCCTTGATGGCAACAATACAATATGTGCCTTGCTGCCCCAACTGTCACTGGGAAAGGACACCGCAAGATTGAACCCAAAGCTAAGCACTTCTCCCATGGCAAGAAAGATCAATCTAGTAGGCCAAACCAAACTGATAATTTGAAGAGACTTGAAAAGATAACCAATCATACATAAAAGAATTCAGAGGAGATTCAAATATTTCTCATAGATAAACTTGATCATAAACCCACAATTCATCGGATCTTGACAAACACACCGCAAAAAGAGTTACATCGAGTAGATCTCTAAGAAGAGGAAGGAGAACTTTGTATTGAGAATCAAAGAGAGAGAAGAAGCCATCTAGCTAATAACTATGGACCCGAAGGTCTGTGGTAAACTACTCACAACTCATCGGAGAGGCCTTGGTGGTGATGGAGAGGCCCTCCGTGGTCGATTCCCCCTTTGGCGGAGCACCGGTGAAGGCCCCAAGATGGGATCTCGCAGATACAGAAGGTTGCGGTGGTGGAAATAGTTTTTCGTCGTGCTCCTGGATGGTTTCGGGGTACGTAGATATATATAGGAGGAAGAAGTAGGTCGGTTGAGCCACGAGGGGCCCACGAGGCAGGGGGCGCGCCGGCAATCCTTGTGGCCGCCTCGGCTGCTTCTTGACGTCCACTCCAAGTCTCCTGGATTGCGTTTGTTCCAAAAAGATCGCTCCCGAAGGTTTCATCCCGTTTGGACTCCATTTTGTATTCCTTTTCTTCGATATACCGAAATAGGCAAAAAAAACAACAATTCAGGCTGGGCCTCCGGTTAGTAGGTTAGTCCCAAAAATGATATAAAAGTGTAAAGTAAAGCCCATAAACATCCAAAACAGGTAATATAATAGCATGGAACAATAAAAAATTATAGATATGTTGGAGACGTATCAAGCATCCCCAAGCTTAATTCCTGCTCCTCCTCGAGTAGGTAAATGATAAAAATAGAATTTTTGATGTGCAATGCTACCTAGCATAATTCTCAATATAATTCTCTTTATTGTGGCATGAATGTTCAGATCCAAATGATTCAAAATAAAATTTCATATTGACATGATAAACAATAATACTTCAAGCATACTAATAAAATTAATCATGTCTTCTCAAAATATCATGGCTAAAGAAACTTATCCCTACAATATCATATAGTCTGGCTATGCTCTATCTTCATCACACAAAGTATTTAATCATGCACAACCCCGATGACAAGCCAAGCAATTGTTTCATACTTTAGTATTCTCAAACCTTTTCAACTTTCACGCAATACATGAGCATGAGCCATGGACATAGCACTATATGTGGATAGAATGGTGGTTGTGGAGAAGACAAAAAAGAGGAAGATTGTCTCACATCGACTAGGCATATCAACAGGCTATGGAGATGCCCATTAATAGATATCAATGTGGGTGAGTAGGGATTTCCATGCAACGGATGCACTAGAGCTATAAATGTATGAAAGCTCAACAAAAGAAACTAAGTGGGTGTGCATCCAACTTGCTTGCTCACGAAGACCTCGGGCGTTTTGAGGAAGCCCATCATTGGAATATACAAGCCAAGTTCTATAATGAAAAATTCCCACTAGTATATGAAAGTGATAACATAGGAGACTCTCTATTATGAAGATCATGGTGCTACTTTGAAGCACAAGTGTGGTAAAAGGATAGTAGCATTGTCCCTTCTCTATTTTTTTATTTGGCCTTTCTCTTTTTTTATATGACCTTTCTCTTTTTTTTTGTAAAGTAAGAAGTCTCATCCCGACTTGTGGGGGAATCATAGTCTCCATCATTCTTTCCTCACTTGGGACAATGCTCTAATAATGAAGATCATCACACTTTTATTTACTTACAACTCAAGATTACAACTCGATTCTTAGAACAAAATATGACTCTATATGAATGCCTCTGGCGATGTACCGAGATATGCAACGAACCAAGAGTGACATGTATGAAAATCATGAGGCTGGCCTTGCCACAAATACGATGTCAACTACATGATTATGCAAGAGCAATATGACAATGATGATGCGTGTCATGATAAACGGAACAGTGGAAAGTTGCATGGAAATATATCTTGGAATGGCTATGGAAATGCCATATTAGGTAGGTATGGTGGCTGTTTTGAGGAAGGTATATGGTCGGTGTATGGTACCGGCGAAAGTTGCGCGACACAAGAGAGGCTAGCAATGGTGGAAGGGAGAGAGTGCGTATAATCCATGGACTCAACATTAGTCATAAAGAACTCATATACTTATTGCAAAAATCTACAAGTAATAAAAAACCAAGCACTTGTCGCATGCTCCTAGGGGGATAGATTGGTAGAAAAATACCATCGCTCGTCCCCGACCGCCACTCATAAGGAAGACAATCAATAAATAAATCATGCTCCAACTCCATCACAAAGCGGTTCACCATACGTGCGTGCTACGGGAATCACAAACTTCAACACAAGTATTCCTTAAATTCATAATTACACAACTAGCATGACTCTAATATCACCTTCATCATATCTCAAAACAATTATCAAGCATCAAATTGATCATAGCATCCAATTCACTTTCTATGATAGTTTTTATTATACCCAACTTGGATGCTCATCATTCTAGGACCAATTCTATAACCATAGCAAATACCATACTGTTCTAAAAGACTCTCAAAATAATATAAGTGAAGCATGAGAGATCAAGAATTTCTACAAAATTAAGCCACCGCCGTGCTCTAAAAGATATAAGTGAAGCACTAGAGCAAAAATTATCTAGCTCAAAAGATATAAGTGAAGCACATAGAGTATTCTAATAAATTCCAAATCATGTGGGTTTCTCCCAAAAGGTGTGTACAGCAAGGATTATTGTGGTAATCTAAAAATCAAAGACTCATATCATACAAGACGCTCCAAGCAAAACACATATCATGTGGTAAATAAAAATATATCTCCAAGTAAAGTTACCGATAAACGAAGACGAAAGAGGGGATGCCTTTCGGGGCATCCCCATGCTTAGGATTTTACTTGTCCTTTAATATCTTGGGGTGACATGGGCATCCCCAAGCTTAGGCTTTTTCCACTCCTTATTCCATAGTCCATCAAATCTTTACCCAAAACTTGAAAACTTCACAACACAAAACTCAACAGGAAATCTCATAAGCTCCGTTAGTGCAAGAAAGAAAAACGACCACATAAGGTACTGTAATGAACTCATTCTTTATTTATATTGGTGTTAAACCTACTGTATTCCAACTTCTCTATGGTTCATACCCCCCGATACTAGCCATAGATGCATCAAAATAAGCAAACAACACACGAAAAACAGAATCTGTCAAAAACAGAACAGTCTTTAGAAATATGTAACTTTCGAATACTTCTGGAATATTAAAAATCCTACAAAAATAGGAAGTCCTAGGCCATTTGTCTATTGATCTACATAAAAAACAATCAACGCAAAATCACGTTTCTGTGATTTATTGAATTTTTTCTCGTGCATGCAAAGTTTCTGTTTTTCAGCAGAATCAAATTAACTTTCACCCAAGGTTATCCTATAGGTTCTACTTGGCACAAACACTAATTAAACATAAAAACACACCTAACCAGAGACTAAATAAATTATTTATTACTAAACAGGAACAAAAAGTATGGAACAAAAATAAAATTGGGTTGCCTCCCAACAAGCGCTATCGTTTAACGCCTCTAGCTAGGCATAAAAGCGAGAATAGATCTAAGTATTGCCATCTTTGGCATTCAATTCATAAGTGGCTCACATAATAGATTCATATCAATAATTGCACCAATCATTCTAAGGAAAGGCCTACCAAGAATAATAGGACACAAAAGATTGCAATCAATATCAAGAACGATAAAATCTACGGGCACATAATTCCTATTTGCAACAATAAGAACATCATTAATCCTTCCCATAGGTTTCTTAATGGTGGAATCTGCAAGGTCCAAGTTTAAAGGGCAATCATCAAATTCATGGAAGCCTAGCACATCACATAAAGTTTTCGGAATAGTGGAAACACTAGCACCCAAATCACACAAAGCATAGTATTCATGATCTTTTATTTTAATTTTTATTGTAGGTTCCCACTCATCATAAAGTTTTCTAGGTATAGAAACTTCCAAATTAAGTTTTTCCTCATAAGATTGTATCAAGGCATCAATGATATGTTTAGTAAAAGCTTTATTTTGGCTATAAGCACGAGGAGAATTCAACACGGATTGCAACAAGGAAATACAATCTATTAGAGAACAATTATCATAATTAAATTCCTTGAAATCCAAAGTAGTGGGTGAGGGAGTCCTGGATCAGGGGGTCCTCGGACAGCCGAACTATATGCTTATGCCGGACTGTTGGACTATGAAGATACAAGATCGAAGACTTCGTCCTGTGTCCGGGTGGGACTCTCCTTTGTGTGGAAGGCAAGCTTGGCGATTCAGATATGTAGATTCCCTTCTCTGTAACCGACTCCGTGTAACCCTAGCCCCCTCTGGTGTCTATATAAACCGGAGGGTTTAGTCCGTAGGCCAACAATAATCATAATCATAGGCTAGCTTCTAGGGTTAGCCTCTACGATCTCGTGGTAGATCGACTCTTGTAATACCCATATCATCAAGATCAATCAAGTAGGAAGTAGGGTATTACCTCCATCTTGAGGGCCCGAACCTGGGTAACCATCGTGTCCCCCGCCTCCTGTTACCATTAGCCTTAGACGCACAATTCGGGACCCCTAGCCGAGATCCACCGGTTTTGACACCAACATTGGTGCTTTCATTGAGAGTTCCACTATGACGTCGAAGATAAGGTTGATGGCTTGCCTTGTTATCAAGGACAACATCATCTCCGGGGGAAACTAGGCCTCGGGCCAAACCCTCCAGCTGGGCGGTTTCATCATGACCACCCGTTCGGCCGTTGAGCCAAAAATGACCTCTTGGGTCATCGAGAATCATCTCCGCGTCAGCTCGGAACATGCCGAGCAGATGGATCTGATGGAGCTATCGTCTTTGAACGAACTCTTAGATTGCATCGCTGCCCTGGGAGTCGCTACGGACTATGATCGGATTGGGCTTAAACCCAATCAGAGAGAGATTAATTCTCCACCGGTCACCCATCAGATAGCGGTGGTGGAGGAGCAGCGCAATAACTCTCCTCCCATACTGAAGACGGACTATGTCCGAATTACCGAGCTCACCGAGCCGGATACCCGTTCACGGGAAGACATGCCCCAAGTCCTGGACTTAGAGCCGAACCGTGGGATTGAAAAATTGGGTAACATCCCGGAAAACGAATCATTAAGTTCGGAAGCTCTTCAAGCTCTGGGTCCCAGATCGGGTCAGGGTTCAGATTTAATTCCACCCACGCACCCAGATACAAGCGATCTTTCCCATATCAGACAGCAATCCCAAGAGACAGTACATCACTTTTGGGCCAGATTCCTTCTTGTAATGAACAAGGTCAAGGACTGTCGCGAGGAAGACGCAATCTCATTCTTGTGCAGAAATTGCACGGACAAGGGAATACTTAACACCATAAAACACCGTCGCATATCACACTTTGCTGACTTGGCAGCCAATAGTACAGAAGTACTATGCAATGGAAAGCGCCTAGAAAACCCAAGCAGCCTTTTGGGACCCACTGGCTCTCACTAAACCCCTCGTCCAAACAGAAAGGGTGTACCCACGTAGGTCACCCGATCCAATCATGAAGAAACAGACGCCCACTATAGGGCGCGGAACTGTGTTGGAGGGATGGCTCAATAGGCCATGCAAAATTCATACCACGCCGGATACCATACCAACACATAGCCTTAGAGCATGTTGGATACTTCGGCAGGTGGCCAAGAGCGGCGAGGATATCCTCATTAACAATACCGCAGAGCATCATCCCATAGAAAACAACAATACAGTGTTGACAGTCTTTGAGACTTTCGCCTCGAATAATAGGCGCAAGAGAGCACTCCGCGGCCTCGCCGAAGTCTGCCACGATGCACAATAAATCCCTGGAACGACATGGCTATAACCTTCAATGCCAGTGACGAACCTCAATTCTGAACAGTCCGAGAACCAGCCGCTCTGGTCCTTAGTCCAATTGTGGACGGCTTCTGGCTTACTAAAGTGCTCATGGACAGCGGCAGCGGATTAAACCTCATCTACGAGGAAAGTCTCAACAAAATGGAAATAGACAGGAGCCGCATTGAGCAAAGCAGCACAACCTTCCGAGGAATTATTCCTAGTCGGGAGGCATGATGTGTGGGAAAAATCACACTAGATGTGGTATTCCGCATGCCGGAGAATTACAGGTCCGAAGAGATAACATTCCAAGTGGTCCCTTTCAGCAGTGGATACCACGCCCTTTTGGGCCGAGACGCATTCGCACGCTTCCAAGTTGTACCCCATTATGGGTACGTGAAGCTCAAGATGCCCGGGCCCAACAGAATCATCACTCTTGCTAGTGATCCGGACATAGCACTCCGCGCCGAAAATAAAACTGCTGCCTTAGCCCTCGAGGCACTATCCGAAGCACCCGTGGCCTAAGAATTAACTGCACTATGCTCCACAGTGGACAGGGACGACGTGATACTCGATAAACGATCCAAGTCCACCTCCTTTAAACCAACAGACGAAATTGTCAAATTCCAAGTCCACCCAATGGACCCTACAAAGACAGCATCCATCGGGGCACAGCTGGATGCCACAATCGACGCTGCACTGCGAGCGTTTCTACGCGAGAATTGGGGCATCTTCCCCTGGCACCCTTCAGACATGCCAGGAATCCCACGTAGGCTAGCCGAGCATAGCCTCAACATATTGAAGGGATATAAACCGGTCAAGAAGACACTACAACGCTTTTCCAAACCCAAACGACAAGCTTTGGGAGAGGAGCTAGCCAAGTGTCGGGTGGTAGGTGCGACATATGCCAAGGGATGGCTTATCATTGTGGGAGCCAGTAAGACATCGCCGGTGCCTGGAAATGGGATGAGGTGAAGACATGCATGCCGGTGGATCTTACCCAGGTTGGGGGCTCTCCATGGAGATAATACCCCTACTCCTGCTTTGCGGGGTCTCCGCATGATCACTAGATCGATAAGAAGCTACAAGAGGCTCCTTGAGCTGTTTGGTGGGAGGAGGAAGAAGGGCAAGGCTAGCCCTCTTCTCTCCCTACGGAAGTGTCTAAAACTCTGTGAGATCAACCCTTTGCATGGGTGCCCTGGGGGGTTTATATAGGCCTACCCCCCGGGGGTACAATGGTAATCCGACTGGGTGCGGGCCCTAGCCATCAGTGTCTATGGCCGCCGGCTTCTCCGCCGGCCGCTGGGGCCCGCCAACTAGTGGGTCCCGACGGCTATCGTCTCATTGGTCGACAGTCCGGCCCCACCGCTTGGGGGTCTTGTCGGGGGCTGGTTGCTGTTGCCTTACCTCTGATGACGAGGGCTTTGTTGAGGTAAGCATGGCTACAGTGCCGTTGCCTTGCGGGCTCTCATTGTAGCCTTACCTCGTCTTGTCTCCTTAATGGTGCGCACGCCCTGAGGAGGGGAGCAAGCCGGCCATAGGAAACCGGCCATGCCTCAGGCCGGCTGGGGGAGGTCAGGCCTCCTTCGGGCATCTCTATGACCGAAGGGGCCCACCGCCTACAGGCCATACTGGCAGCCCGTCGTGGAGGGTGTCATGATCAACATGGAAACAGTGCCACGCCGGACGGGTCATGGCTGTCCCGTACGGCGTACTGTAGCCATGCGTGCTTCGGGATTCGGGGGTGGCAGGGTCCACTGTTGCCACGCCACGTCCCGTCATCATTATGGGGGTGCAGACTTTTAGGATGCGGTCCTGGCCGCTTTCCAGGGGCCGGCCCTCTGGAGTCAATCTTCTTGGCCGGCTTCTTGGAGTCGGCCCCATCGTGGGTTCCTCCAAGAGAGTTTAGGGCCGAGCCGCCTTCCGATAGTCGGCTTGTGAGGTAGCCGGCCGGAGGAAGGCGGCCCCGCATCTTAGGTGCTTCAGGGCTCGATAGGACTGTTGTTTTTTCAGAGGGCCAAAGGGAGCCGGCTAGGCTACCCATGGTCATTTACTCCGACTGTAGTCCTCGAAGCTGGTTGGGCTTCGTGGCTGAAAGGGGAACGAGAAGCGCAATCAGCTTCCTATCCCGAAGAGCCGGCAGCTAGGAGCCGGCTTCGCTTATGCATGCCTTCTCGGCGAAGCTTCTTTGAAATCCGAAGGTGGGAACCAGCTGGCCAGGCTAGCCAGGCTGCGGGCTGGCCGCCCGCCACCCGCGCGCCACGTGGCACCCTTCGGCTGGAAGGGCCTGCCAGCCCACGCGCGTGACGGGATGCCGCTGCAGGCCGGGGCCCGCCACTTCCATGCCTCGGCCCATGCGCGGATCTTCTGCGGCCCGATCCGACCGCACGTCTTCCGACGGCGGTTCCCACTCGCCGTAAAGGCGCAATAATCGCGGGACATGGGGGAGTTGGCACAGTTAATCCCACGCCCCCCCGTGCATCGCCTCCTCGGCTTTGTCGCACGAGGCTATAAGTAGGGGCGGGGAGGGGGAGCGGCAGTCGTTCGCACGCTCGCCCTCGCTCCGCCACCACCTTCTTCTTCCTCTCTGTTGCCGCAACGGCTCTCCACGATGCCACCATTCTGCCATTCTTCTTAGCGTGCCGCAATCTTGCTGCCGCCGCACCGCCCGCTCTCTGTCACCGTGCTTTCCATCGCCCTCGCGTTGCCATGGCTCCGACGTCGAGATCCTGGGACGGCTCTAATGTCCGCGATGACCACATCAACTTCCTCCACAAGACGCGGCGGTTGCCGGGCGAAGATCTCGTGCGGGTCCGTCTCGCGCTGGCGAGGGAGGTTTCGCCGACGCTTGAGGAGGGCGAGCGAGTGACTCTACTCGCACTGCCTGCACGGCGTCGGCTTCCCGCGAGCGGATTCTTCCGCTCGTTTCTTGAATTCTACCATCTTCAGCCGCACCACCTCACTCCCAACACGGTGCTGCTGCTGTCGGCCTTCGTCACTCTGTGCGAAGGTTTCCTCGGCGTCCTCCCCACCATCGAACTCTGGGGGGAGTTCTTCCAGTCCAAGCTTGGTACGGTCGTCGCGGCCGTGCCAGCTCCATGCGGCGCCTTCATCGCCATCCGGAGATCGGCAGCCGACAACCCGTTTCAGCCCATCGCACTGATCCAGTCGGTGAAGCTCTGGCAGAAATCCTATTTTTATGTCAAGAGCGTCGCTCCGCACGGCGACTACGTCAAAGTGCCGGCTTACGTAACCGGCCCGCCGCCTGGGAGGAAGCCCTCGTGGTCCTTCCGGGCCAGGTCGCTGACGCCGGCTGGGGCTGGCGCCGTCGCCCGGCTTCAGGTGCTGATCCAGTCAGAGCACCTAACTGGGTCCGACCTGATAGCCACCTTCGTCGAGCGTCGGGTACTCCCGCTCCAAGGCCGCCGTCATCTAATCTGCCAGATGAGCGGCCGCTTCGACCAAAGCCGGCTGAGCACCAAAGAGATGCCTCACGATGAGGTATCTTATATGGTGAACTACATCGCCAACTGCAAGCTTACCGAGGAGTGGCAGTATGGCAAGGAGCCGTACTCTCGCGCCAACCCCCCGCCTATGGTGAGCTTTCCTTCTTTCCTTCGTCTTTTGTTGCCGAGTTCTTTCTGGCCGGCTTCTGACCAGTCGGCTTGTTTTTAATCAGAACCCCCTCCTTCATCCTTCGACCGGGACCGCGGGGGCGGAACGCGAGTTCGCGCCCGACCGCGTGGCGGACGACCTTGACGACCCTGACTTGGGGGCGGCCGCCATAGACTACGACGCTGTAGGGGGAGGCGGCGAGACAGGCGGCTCCGGGTTCACCGCCGGTTTCGAAGACTGGCCTGATGATGACGAGGCTGACCCTATTCCGCGCCGCCAGCCGTCATCCGACCATCAAGGCGCCGGCCCTTCCGGCGGGCCGGCTACGTGGGGCGGCGCGCAGAAGCGCCGGGCGGCGCCGACTCTCTTTGGCGGGCGGCCGAAAAAGCCCAAGGGTTCCACGGCGGTGACCAAGCGGGACGATGCGGCCGCGAAGGCGACCCGCTTCCGCAAGGTGGTGAAGCAGCCGCAGGTGGTTTCGGCGTAAGTATTGACTCTCGCACGCCTTTCTTTTCTTTTCTTTGGTCGGTGTTCTTCTAAGCCTTTCTTGTTTTATCAACCAGGGCTCCGCTCTCTCTTGAGCGGACTACCGCCGCCTCCATAGTCGGCGGGCGGGAGGATCTGCAAGTTCCCGCCGCGTAGACCCTCGCGCCGAGCTCCAAGCAGTGACGAAGCGGAACGTGTAGGAGGCACGGGAGGAGCGGGAGGCGGAGGAGCAGAGGGCAGCCGCCGCCGAGGCGGGTCAGGAGACGACGGCGGAGTCGGCCGAGGCGCAGGCTGACGCAGCGGCCAAGGCCCAGGCGGAGGCCGAGGCCGCAGAGAGGGCGGCGGAGGCCCTGCATGGCCAGCCTCCACAACTCGTCATCCCCCTCCGCACCGTGGCCCCCGAAATCCCGGTGCCCCTGCCAGAGGAAGCTGGCCGCAACCCGTAGTCGTCCCGGAGGGAGAGGTGGTGCCTCCTCCATCGGCCGGGACAGGCCAAGACGGCCAGCCCGAGGTGCCGCCTGAGCAGCCGACTGCGAGGGCGGATCTTGTGGTCTTGTCGCCGACTTGTCGGCGCGTAGGGAGGGAGGCTTCAGAGACGGACCCGCAGAGGGCCGTGGGCTCCAGCTCATTGTCACACGACCTGGAGGCGGCCAGTGTCAGCTCGCCGGGGTGGACGCCGGGCGGTGGGACAGCCGCGCTGAATCTGGCAGTGCAGGATGTCCGGAGCCGGCTTCAGGCTCAGGCCACCGCGCTGAAGCAGTGTACCCAAGAGTTTCTCACGACGCGGTCGGTCATTCGGGTGAGTTTTCTTGCTCTTGATTTCTTCCGTGGGGGCGCGCTAGCGCACCCACTGGGTGTAGTCCCCGAGTTCCAAGTCAGCTGCTGAGCAGGCGGCTTGGAACTTCTCAGAATACTTTGATTTAATGATTTGCTCTTGCTTGCACCTTCGTCCTATTTGCAGGATTATCGCAACCTCCACGCCGCTACCTTCAACTCCCAGGCCCGGGAGATGAATCGAAAGGCCGCCGATCTGACGGAGAGCCAGCCTGAGTGCTTTGGTTTTTTATCTCATGTGGGGGCGCATCAGCGCACCCACTGAGTGTAGTCCCCGAGATTCGGGCCGACTGCTGAGCAGTCGGGTCGGATCTTTCCTGACGACTTCTTTCTTAATTTCTTCTTCTTCATATCGGCAGGAGCCAATGCCGACTTGAGGCAGCAGCTAGGCGTGGCCCAGACCGCCCTTCGCACCAGGGAGGGCGAGCTCAACGCCTTGGTTCAGGAGCGTGATCGCCTGGCCAAGAAACTGGCCGACTAGGAGGAGAACCACAAGGCGGCCTTGAAGGCGGCGCAGGACAGCGAAGCCGCCCTCAAAGCCGAGTATGAGACCGAGGCGGCGAGCTGGGCCGAGGCGAGGCAGGTGCTGAGCGAAGGCTACAGCCGGGTTGAAGATTTGGTCGACGGCAGGCCGCCTTCTTTTTCACTTCTTTGCTCGTCCTTGTAATCTGGTTTATCTTCTGATTTGTTCTGTTTCTTTATTCTTTGTGAAGAATACTTTCCCGGCTACTCTGTCACCGCCAACCAAGCCATCGAGGCTCACCGTGAGGCCCGGCGGCAGGCTAGGGTTGCGATTGCACCGGGCGCCAATCGGTCGCTTGAGGAGCAGCTTCTGGCGATCCAAGCCCGCCTCTAGCCGGCCTACCGCATGCTCCGCCGTCTTCAGCGTGCTGGAGCGCAGGTGCTGGCCGCCCTCTGGCCCAGCGAGGTGATTCCTCGCACGCCCAGCCGAACTGCCGACTGGCTGGAGGTAGCAGTCGGCCGCCTTGAGGCCTGGAAGGGTTCAGCAGCTCGGTCCGACGCTCGACGGGCGCTAGAGTTCATCCGGGCTTGGTATCCTGGGCTGAACTTGGACCAGCTGCGCACCTGGCGGCAGGAGGCTGACGAGGAGCTGGAGGTGGTGCGGCCGGCTATCATCCAGTGCGCCTCGGCTATTGCCGACTTCACCGACACCAGCGCCTTTGATCCTGAGGTAAATGAAGACGGCGTCGCTCAGCCGGAGGTGTGGGTCGAGCTGAACCCGGCCGACGGTGAAGACTCGGTGGAGGAGATCGACTCCACCGACGAGGGCGAGGAGGAGGAGGAGGATGACGGCGAAGACATTGTGCCGGATGGTGAAGCAACCAACTAGCCTCATCCTGATCATGCCTCCAGCAACGAGGTGCATGTGAATGCCCTGCCTGCCGCATGTGACGATCAAGCCGAGACTCGCCAGCCGGCCACTCCTCCAGCCAACACCACCGTCTCCACCGATCTGCCCGACGCCCCAGTTGCTCCCTTGGCCTGACTCACCGTCTTTACTTTCCTGCTTGTTACTCCTTGAACAACTTTTTATTAACTTTGCGCAGTTCCACCCACTGGGGGTGTATTCAAACTTTATCGAATGCTGGCCCTTCGACGGCCTTTTGTGTAAATATAATTATGCATGTGCTTGGCTTCCATTCCTACTTGCTTTTTATCTTTTGGCTGTTTTCCTTTGCCGCCCTCCCTTGGTCGTCGCCTTCCGAGCCGGCCAGCTGCTCTGCAGTCTGTGGCCGGGTAAGGAATTGGCCATTTGGGAAGGCAAGTACTCGAGCCTTCTTAGATAGTAGCAAAGTAAGAAGGGAAGCCGGCTAGCCG
>NC_041387.1:495853740-495877416 GCF_002162155.2 Triticum dicoccoides
GCCGGCTAGCCGGCTGCTTCGACAGCCGGTTGGCGGGGGCGGGGGGGGGGGGAGCCGGCTTGCGTTATGTAAGTTCGTTAGTTATTAACCGTTTTTCATGTGGGCCTCCTTTTCCGCCTTTAGCTCTTGCCAGTCGAACAACCGATTCTTCGAGCTGCGACTTTCACAAGAGAGGGCTTGGGTGCCGGCACATTACTTGTTTGACTACAGGTAGAACATGGACATAACTCAAGGCGGCAAGTCCCCGGGCCGACTAGTCGAACCCGGTGCAGGACAAAAAAAAGCGAATGTAGTGGCATAACCATGGGTATGATACCCATCGTTCATAGATAAAAGAGGGTAGTCCCCGAGTACTCCTCGGGGAGACCGTTGTCTCGTACTTAATACAAAAGGTAGCGTGGTACATACTGCATTTTAACTGTAAAATCTTCGGAGAAGATTGGCGTTCCATGGTCGCTCCGACTCCTTGGCGGAATCATCTCTCTTGCGTGCCTTTGGCTTCTGCGCGTCGATCAGGTAGTAGGAGTCGTTGCCTAGGGACCGGCTGATGACGAAGGGGCCTTCCCAAGGGGCCGAGAGCTTGTGCTGGCCGGCTATTCGCTGGATCAGCCGGAGCACAAGATCACCCTCTTGGAAAGATCTTGGCTTGACCTTCCGACTGTGGTAACGACGTAGACCCTGCTGGTAGATGGCGGACCGGCTGAGGGCTAATAGCCGGCTTTCTTCTAGCAAGTCGACGCCGTCTTCTTGTGCTTCCTTGGCCTCCGCCTCAATGTACATGGTGACCCGAGGTGAGTCGAACTCGATGTTAGTTGGGATGACAGCCTCAACACCATATACAAGGAAGAAGGGGGTGAAACCGGTTGACTTGTTCGGGGTAGTGCGCAGACTCCAGAGGACGGCTGGTAGCTCATCGAGCCAGCAGCCGACCGAACGCTCCAGCGGCACGACCAGTCGGGGCTTGATGCCGGAGAGGATGAGGCCATTTGCTCGCTCGACTTGGCCGTTTGACTGTGGGTGGGCAACGGACGCTAAGTCCAGTCGGATGCCCTGAGTTGTGCAGAAACGTGCTAGTGCTCCCTTGGCAAAATTCGTGACATTGTTGGTGATGATGCTGTGTGGTACTCCATACCGGGTTGTAATATCTATGATGCATGTCACTTTGGCCGACTGGAAAGAACCTTGGGCATCACATTCCTTGGGGTCAGGGGACAGGGCCGGCTGCTTGCCAGCCATGGCCACGACTCGATTCAGCATCTTCTTCTCCTCAGCAATCACAAGGGACTCAGCCAGCCGGCTGCTAGCTGCCACACACTCGGAAGACTTCTTGTAGTCTTCGGCTATGGTGATGGTGCCCTTGGAACTCGGCATCTTCATCTTGAGGTAGGCGTAGTGGGGCACATCCATAAACTTGGCCAAAGCAGGTCGGCCAAGCAATGCGTGGTACGGGCTCTCCAGATCCACTACCTCAAACCATATTGCTTCTCAGCGGAAGTGATCCTTGCCCCCAAAGAGGAAATCCATCTTGATCTTGCCGATTGGCGAGCAGGATAGGCCGGGCACGATGCCATGGAACACAGTCCGGCTTGGCATGAGCTGCTTCGGCTTGATGTTGAGCTTCTCCATGGTATCACGGTACAGTATGTTGATGCTTCTCCCGCCATCTATCGACACGCGGGAGAAACGGGCGGCTCGCCTTTCTGACGGGAGGGTGTCATCCAACACCGATGCATAGGAGCCAGGAGACGGCATCACCTCTGGGTGATCGTCCTGGCTCCAGATGATAGGCTTCTCCGACCAGTGCATAAACTCGGGGTTGTTGTAGGCGACCGCGTTGACTTCTTGCTGCTGTCGGCGCCGGCTGCGCCGGTCTTCTGTCTGGCTTGTAAAGATGACATAGGCGGCATGTTCATTGGGGAACTCGTCTTGAATAGCTCCGACCGCTGGCCGAGGGGCCGACTGCTGTGGGGCTAGAGGCGGATGGCCTACAGGCGGAGGCGGCAACAACCCCTCGCACTTCCGAGTTGTGTGGTTGGACGGCTTCACGCCGCTGTGGAATTTATAGGGGGCATCGAGGGTTTGCTCATAGGAGAAAGCCGGCTGCCAAGCCGGCCTGCCGTCCTTCTAGTTCTAGGGTGCCGGCCACCCTTCAGGTTGTTCGTCTTCGACCGTGGCCACCTGCCGGCTGGTGGAAGACGGCATAGGGGCCTTGCGCTTGTGGTCGTTCTGGTACGGGCGTCGGCTGGATTCCCCAGCCGGCGTCTTGGGAGCCGGCGCGAGCACTTTTCCGGAGGCGTCTACTCGGAGCTCAGTCTTCATTGAGGAGTCAGCCGTGGCGTACTTGTCTGTTATGACCAGCAACTCGTCGAGGGTAGTCGGCTCGTCGCAGAGGAGTCGGTGCTTGAGGAGGGTGCCCTCTCTGCACCTGGCGGTGAAGTACTCTATGGCTTGAACCTCGTGCACCCCCTCGCAGGAGTTGAGAAGCTTGGCCCAACACGTGAGGTAGTCACGGGTTGATTCATTGGGCCCTTGTACACACAAGGAGAGCTGTTGGGGCTTGGGAGCCCGTTTGTAGGTTCTAGTGAAGTTGCGTATGAAGGATTCTGTGAAGTCCAGCCAACTGTTGATGCTGTATGGCTTGAGGCTATTGAGCCAGGTGCGTGCCGAGCCTTGGAGCATCAGGGGGACATATTTCACGGCAACGCGCCTATTGCCGTTCGCGATGCGAACCGCGGTGGAGTAGTCGATCAACCAATCTTCCGGCTTCACGGAGCCGTTGTACTTGGGCGTGTCTCTTGGGAGCGAGAACCCTTTGGGGAAGGGCTCGTCGCGAATGCGGGGGCCGAAGCAAGGCGGGCCGCCATCATTTTCTTCTTCTAAAGCCAGGGATCACGCAAGGCGGTCGATCCAATGGCGGGCATCATTCTCGCCGACTCCCTCGCGGCAACCTAGTCGGCTGCTGAGAGTCGGATGCGCGACAGGCGGCGGGGTGGGATATCTCTCCCCACGAGGCGGAGGAGGAGACGGATCGCCTTGTCGTTCCACACCTCGAGGGCGTCCTTCTGCGTCGTGCTTGATGGTGATTCGAGTCCGGCTGCGGCTAGCAGCCGGCTCCTTCTCTTGTCTCGCACGAGCGCCGCCTGCCGTCGGTGTACGCGACGTCGCGCTGTGCTCTCGGCGAAGGGGGCTTCCAGCACGGACGCCGGCTTTGTGCCGCTCTGTGGCCGCGTCGATTAGCTGCTGGATGCGTCTGGTCATGTAAGGGAGCTCGTCGGCCCCCAATCCATTTAGCTCGTCTATGATCGACTGAGCGGCGCGTAGGTTCTCGAGGGGCGTGGCGTAGACTGGGAGGTCTACTCCCAGCATGCTGGCGATGGCCGCGTCGCGTTTCTTGACGACGCCGACTCAGCTTGGCCCTTTTGGGGGCCTCGTGCCGAAGGCGGCGCGGTCAACTTCGCGCTGGTGGGCTTTAGTGAGGCATCTCATGGAGGCTATCCTCTGGCCCTCCGCAAGGAGAGGAAGGCGGCGTGCCTCCAGCGTCTCGGCGTCAGCGTCCGCCGGGATGGGGGCGGACAGATCGTGCAGAATTGCCTGCAGGGCGTCATGGGCATTTTCGTCGGAGGTGACGCCGTGGCTGATGACTAGCACCTCGGTGACGGTGCTGCCGCCACTGTCGGCTCGAGGAAGAGGGTCGTCGAAGATGATCACGTTGGTGGGGAAGGCATCGAACGACGCCGTGTCGAAGTCAACAAGCATCGGGTCGTTGGAGCCAACCGACTCCGAGTCTGCGGTAGGCTCGCCGAAGATGTGGAGTTGGTCGAGGAGGCTGACGAGGCGGTTCTCGGGGCAGCCTGTGCCCGCATCGGATGCGGGCTCATCGGAGATGCGAGCCTCGCCAAGAAGATCGGTGAGGCAGCTCGCTGCGCAGGTGTCGTCGACGTTTTGCAGCACGTCGAGGCAAGTGCCATCGGGCGTGCCGGGCTGGCTACGCTCGCTGGGGAGGAAAAGGGTTCCCGTCCAGAGCAGGTCTTCGAACGACGGTGCACCTGGCCCCATGGTGGGCGCCAAATGTCGGGTGGTAGGTTCGACATATGCCAATGGATGGCTTATCATTGTGGGAGACAGTAAGACATCGCCGGTGCCTGGAAACGGGATGAGGCGAAGACATGCATGCCGGCGGATCTTACCCAGGCTGGCGGCTCTCCGTGGAGATAATACCCCTACTCCTGCTTTGCGGGATCTCCGCATGATCACTAGATTGATAAGAAGCTACAAGAGGCTCCTTGAGCTGTTCGGTGGGAGGAGGAAGAAGGGCAAGGCTAGCCCTCTTCTCTCCCTATGGAAGTGTCTAAAACTCTGTGAGATCAACCCTTTGCATGGGTGCCCCGGGGGGTTTATATAGGCCTACCCCCCGGGGGTACAATGGTAATCCGATTGGGCGCGGGCCCTAGCCGTCAGTGTCTATGGCCGCCGGCTTCTCCGCCGGCCGCTGGGGCTCACCGACTAGTGGGTCCCACCGGCTGCCGGCTCATTGGTCGACAGGCTGGCCCCACTGCTTGGTTGTCTTGTCGGGGGCTGGTTACTGTTGCCTTGCCTCTGATGACGAGGGCTTTGTCGAGGTAAGCATGGCTACAGTGCCGCCTCCTTGCGGGATCTCACTGTAGCCTTACCTCGTCTTGTCTCCTTAATGGTGCGCGTGCCTTGAGGAGGGGAGCAAGCCGGCCATAGGAAACCAACCATGCCTCAAGCCGACTGGGGGAGGCTAGGCCGCCTTCGGGCGTCTCTATGACCGAAGGGGCCCGCCGCCTATAGGCCGTACTGGCAGCCCGTCGTGGAGGGCGTCATGATCAACATGGCAACAGTGCCACGCCGGACGGGTGATGGCTGTCCCGTACGACGTACTGTAGCCATGCGTGCTCCGGGATTCGGGGTGGCAGGGTCCACTGTTGCCATGCCCTGTCCCGTCATTGTTATGGGGGTGCAGACTTTTAGGATGTGGTCCTGGCCGCTTGCCAGGGGCCGGCCCTCTAGAGTCGATCTTCTTTGGCCGGCTTCTTGGAGTCGGCCCCATCGTGGCTTCCTCCAAGAGAGTTTAGGGCCGGGACGCCTTCCGATAGTCGTCTTGTGAGGTAGCCGGCCGGAGGAAGGCGGCCACGTGTCTTAGGTGTTTCAGGGCTCGATCGGCCTGTTGTTTGTTCAGAGGGCCAAAGGGAGCCGGCTAGGCTACCCATGGTCATTTACTCCGACACCAAGCTACTCGAAGCCGGATTCATTAGAGAAATAAAACACCTGGATTGGCTAGCAAACCTAGTGATGGTACCAAAGAAGGACAAATCCTGGCGCCTGTGTGTCGATTTCAAAGACCTCAACCAGGCCTGCCCTAAGGATCCCTTCCCTCTCCCCCGCATTGATCAGATCATCGACGCTATCGTAGGACACGACGCACTGTGTTTCCTCGACGCATACTCCGGATACCATCAAATCAAGATGGCGGAGTCGGATCAAGCCGCAACAACATTCATCACCCTATACGACCCTTTTTGCTTCAACACTATGCCTTTTGGGCTTAAAAACGCCAGGACAACGTACCAACGCATGATTCAAACATGCTTGGAGAAACAAATCGGCAAAACAGTTGAAGCATATGTGGATGACGTGGTCATTAAGACCAGACATGTTGAGTCTTTAATAGACGATCTGAGGCTCATATTCGACAACCTCCGAACATATGACATCAAGCTCAATCCGGAAAGATGTGTTTTCGGTGTTCCCGTCGGAAAGCTGTTGGGCTTCATCGTTTCCCATATAGGAATTGAAGCAAACCCCACCAAAATCTGAGCTTTGTCACAGTTGGCTACTCCAACAGATCTTAAACAAATCCAGAAGCTAACTGGATGCATGGCAGCCTTAAGCCCCTTTATATCCAGATTGGGAGAAAAGGCACTGCCACTCTATTGCCTCCTTCGATGCACCGAACACTTCGAGTGGACGGAAGCAGCAACGGCAGGACTGGAAGAAATAATAGCTCTTTTAGCAAGCAAGCCAATCCCGGCCGCACCAAGTGTTGGCAAACCCATGTTGCTATACATAGCCGCAACACACCAAGTTGTAAGCGCAGTGCTCGTCGTCGAACAAGAGGAGGACGGACATAAATTCCCACTTCAAAAGCCAGTATATTACATATCCACTGTCCTCACACCATGCAAATCAAGGTACCCACATTATAAAAAGATAGCATACACGATCTTCATGGCATCCCGGAAACTATGACACTACTTTCAAGAGTGCTCAATCACGGTGGCCTCCAAAGTACCACTCAATGACATAATAAATAACCACGATGCAACGGGCCGGATTGCTAAGTGGGCCATCGAGCTCCTCCTGTTTGACATTACATATAAACCACGACGCGCCATTAAATCACAAGTATTGGCCGACTTCGTCGCCGAATGGACAGAAGCCAAACTCCCAAAAGAGTACGACACATACTCCAACTGGATCATGCACTTCGACGGCTCTAAAATGCTGGCTGGTCTGGGAGCGGGTGTTGTTTTGACATTGTTGGGGAACGTAGTAATTTCAAAAAATTTCCTACGCACACGCAAGATCATGGTGATGGCATATCAACGAGAGGGGAGAGTGTTCATCCATGTACCCTCATAGAACGTAAGCGGAAGCGTTATGACAACGCAGTTGATGTAGTCGTACGTCTTCATGATCCGACTAATCCAAGCACCGAACGTACGGCACCTCCGAGTTCAGCACACGTTCAGCTCGATGACGATCCCCAGGGTCCGATCTAGCAAAGCTTCGGGGAAGAGTTCCGTCAGCACGACGGCGTGGTGACGATGATGATGTTCTACCGGCGGAGGGCTTCGCCTAAACTCCGCGACGATATGACCGAGGTGGAATATGGTGGAAGGGGGCACCGTACACGGCTAAGGAACGATCCGTAGATCAACTTGTGTGTTATGGGGTGCCCCCCTGCCCCCGTATATAAAGGAGGGAGGGGGAGGTGCGGCTGGCCCCCTTGGGGTGCGCCTGGAGGAGTCCTACTCCCACCGGGAGTAGGACTCCCCCCTCTTGCCTTGGTGGAGAAGGTAAGGGGGAGGGGAAAGAGGAAAGGGGGGCGCCGCCCCCCCTTCCTTGTCCTATTCGGACTAGGGGGGGGGGGAGGGGGCGCGCGGCCTACCCTGGCCGGCCCTCCTCTTCTCTCTCATGGCCCACTAAGGCCCATTAACCCCCGGGAGGGTTCCGGTAACCCCCCGGTGTTCCGGTAAAATCCCGATTTCACCCGGAACCTTTCCGACGTCCAAACATAGGCTTCCAATATATCAATATTTATGTCTTGACCATTTCGAGACTCCTCGTCATGTCCGTGATCACATCCGGAACTCCGAACAAACTTCGGTACATCAAAACTTATAAACTCATAATAAAACTGTCATCGTAACATTAAGCGTGTGGACCCTACGGGTTCGAGAACTATGTAGACATGACCTAGAACCAATCTCGGTCAATAACCAATAGCGGGACCTGGATGCCCATATTGGTTCCTACATATTCTACGAAGATCTTTATCGGTCAAACCGCATAACAACATACGTTGTTCCCTTTGTCATCGATATGTTACTTGCCCAAGATTTGATCGTCGGTATCCAATACCTAGTTCAATCTCGTTACCGGCAAGTCTCTTTACTCGTTCTGTAACACATCATCTTATAACTAACTCATTAGTTACAATGCTTGCAAGGCTTAGGTGATGAGTATTACAGAGAGGGCCCAGAGATACCTCTCCGACAATCGGAGTGACAAAACCTAATCTCGAATTATGCCAACCCCACATGTACCTTCGGAAACACCTGTAGAGCACCTTTATAATCACCCAGTTACGTTGTGACGTTTGGTAGCACACAAAGTGTTCTTCCGGTAAACGTGAGTTGCACAATCTCATAGTTGCAGGAACTTTGTATAAGTCATGAAGAAAGCAATAGCAACATACTAAACGATCAAGTGCTAGGCTAACGGAATGGGTCATGTCAATCACATCATTCTCCTAATGATGTGATCCCATTAATCGAATGACAACACTTGTCTATGGTTAGGAAACATAACCATCTTTGATTAATGAGCTAGTCAAGTAGAGGCATACTAGTGACTTTACGTTTGTCTATGTATTCACACATGTATCATGTTTCCGTACAATTCTAGCATGAATAATAAACATTTATCATGATATGAGGAAATAAATAATAACTTTATTATTGCCTCTAGGGCATATTTCCTTCAGTCTCCCACTTGCACTAGAGTCAATAATCTAGATTACATAGTAATGATTCTAACACCCATGGAGTCTTGGTGCTGATCATGTTTTGCTCGTGAGAGAGGCTTAGTCAACGGGTCTGCAACATTCAGATCCGTATGTATCTTGCAAATCTCTATGTCTCCCACTTGGACTTGTTCCCGAATGGAATTGAAGCGTCTCTTGATGTGCTTGGTCCTCTTGTGAAATCTGGATTCCTTTGCCAAGGCAATTGCACCAGTATTGTCACAGAAGATCTTCATTGGTCCCGATGCACTAGGTATGACACCTAGATCGGAAATGAACTCCTTCATCCAGACTCCTTCATTTGCTGCTTCCGAAGCAGCTATGTACTCCGCTTCACATGTAGATCCCGCTACGACGCTTTGTTTAGAACTGCACCAACTTACAGCTCCACCGTTTTATAAAAACACGTATCCGGTTTGCGATTTAGAATCGTCCGGATCAGTGTCAAAGCTTGCATCGACGTAACCGTTTACGACTAGCTCTTTGTCACCTCCATATACGAGAAACATATCCTTAGTCCTTTTCAGGTATTTCAGGATGTTCTTGACCGCTGTCCAGTGATCCACTCCTGGATTACTTTGGTACCTTCCTGCCAAGCTTATTGCTAAGCATACGTTAGGTCTGGTACACAACATTGCATACATGATAGAGCCTATGGCTGAAGCATAGGGAACATTTTTCATTTTCTCTCTATCTTCTGCTGTGGTCGGGCATTGAGTTTGACTCAACTTCGCACCTTGTAGCACAGGCAAGAATCCTTTCTTTGCCTGATCCATTTTGAACTTTTTCAAAATTTTGTCAAGGTATGTGCTTTGTGAAAGTCCTATTAAGCGTCTTGATCTATCTCTATAGATTTTGATGCCCAATATGTAAGCAGCTTCACCAAGGTCTTTCATTGAAAAACTTTTATTCAAGTATCCTTTTATGCTATCCAGAAATTCTATATGATTTCCAATTAATAATATGTCATCTACATATAAAATTAGAAATGCTACAGAGCTCCCACTCACTTTCTTGTAAATACAGGCTTCTCCAAAGGTTTGTATAAAACCATATGCTTTGATCACACTATCAAAGCGTTTATTCCAACTCCGAGATGCTTGCACCAGTCCATAAATGGAACGCTGGAGCTTGCACACTTTGCCAACACCTTTTGGATCAACAAAACCTTCCGGCTGCATCATATACAACTCTTCTTCTAGAAATCCATTCAAGAATGCAGTCTTGACATCCATTTGCAAAATTTCATAATCATGAAATGCAGCAATAGCTAACATGATTCGGACGGACTTAAGCATCGCTACGGGTGAGAAAGTCTCATCGTAGTCAACCCCTTGAACTTGTCGAAAACCTTTTGCAACAAGTCGAGCTTTATAGACAGTTATATTACCATCAGCATCAGTCTTCTTCTTAAAGATCCATTTATTCTCAATGGCTTTTCGATCATCGGGCAAGTCAACCAAAGTCCGTACTTTGTTTTCATACATGGATCCCATCTCAGATTTCATGGCTTCTAGCCATTTTGCGGAATCCGGGCTCATCATCGCTTCCTCATAGTTCGTAGGTTCATCATGGTCAAATAACATGACTTCCAGAATAGGATTACCGTACCACTCTGGTGCGGATCTTACTCTGGTAGACCTACGAGGTTCAGTAGAAACTTGATCTGAAGTTTCATTATCATTATCATTAGCTTCCACACTAATTGGTGTAGTTGTCACAGGAACCGGTTCTCGTGATGAACTACTTTCCAATAAGGGAGTAGATACAGTTATCTCATCAAGTTCTACTTTCCTCCCACTCACTTCTTTCGAGAGAAACTCCTTCTCTAGAAAGGATCCATTCTTAGCAATGAATGTCTTGCCTTCGGATCTATGATAGAAGGTGTACCCAATAGTCTCTTTTGGGTATCCTATGAAGACACAATTCTCCGATTTATGTTCAAGCTTATCTGGTTGAAGTTTCTTCACATAAGCATCGCAGCCCCAAACTTTAAGAAACGACAACTTTGGTTTCTTGCCAAACCACAGTTCATAAGGCATCATCTCAACGGATTTTGATGGTGCCCTATTTAACGTGAATGCGGCTGTCTCTAAAGCATAACCCCAAAATGCTAGCGGTAAATCAGTAAGAGACATCATAGATCGCACCATATCCAGTAAAGTACGATTACGACATTCGGACACACCATTTCGTTGTGGTGTTCCAGGTGGCGTGAGTTGCGAAACTATTCCACATTGTTTCAAGTGTAGGCCAAACTCATAATTCAAATATTCTCCTCCACGATCAGATCGTAGAAACTTTATTTTCTTGTTACGATGATTTTCCACTTCACTCTGAAATTCTTTGAACTTTTCAAATGTTTCAGACTTGTGTTTCATCAAGTAGATATACCCATATCTGCTCAAATCATCTGTGAAGGTGAGAAAATAACGATACCCGCCGCGAGCCTCAACATTCATTGGGCCACAAACATCAGTATGTATGATTTCCAACAAATCAGTTGCTCGCTCCATAGTTCCGGAGAACGGCGTTTTAGTCATCTTGCCCATAAGGCACGGTTCGCAAGTACCAAGTGATTCATAATCAAGTGATTCCAAAAGTCCATCAGTATGGAGTTTCTTCATGCGCTTTACACCTATATGACCCAAACGGCAGTGCCACAAATAAGTTGCACTATCATTATTAACTCTGCATCCTTTGGTTTCAACGCTATGAATATGTGTATCACTACTATCGAGATTTAATAAAAATAGACCACTCTTCAAGGGTGCATGACCATAAAAGATATTACTCATATAAATAGAACAACCATTATTCTCTGATTTAAATGAATAACCGTCTCGCATCAAACAAGATCCAGATATGATGTTCATGCTCAATGCTGGCACCAAATAACAATTATTCAGGTCTAAAACTAATCCCGAAGGTAGATGTAGAGGTAGCATGCCGACCGCGATCACATCGACTTTGGAACCGTTTCCCACGCACATCGTCACCTCGTCCTTGGCCAGTGCTCGCTTATTCCGTAGTCCCTGTTTCGAGTTGCAAATATTAGCAACAGAACCAGTATCAAATACCCAGGTGCTACTACGAGCTCTAGTTAGGTACACATCAATAACATGTATATCACATATACCTTTGTTCACTTTTCCATCCTTCTTATCCGCCAAATACTTGGGGCAGTTCCGCTTCCAGTGACCAGTCTGCTTGCAGTAGAAGCACTCAGTTTCAGGCTTAGGTCCAGACTTGGGTTTCTTCTCTTGAGTAGCAACTTGCTTGCTGTTCTTCTTGAAGTTCCCCTTCTTCTTCCCTTTGCCCTTTTTCTTGAAACTAGTGGTCTTGTTGACCATCAACACTTGATGCTCCTTCTTGATTTCTACCTCCGCAGCTTTTAGCATTGCGAAGAGCTTGGGAATAGTCTTGTTCATCCCTTGCATATTATAGTTCATCACAAAGCTCTTGTAGCTTGGTGGCAGTGATTGGAGAATTCTGTCAATGACGCTATCATCCGGAAGATTAACTCCCAGTTGAATCAAGTGATTATTATACCCAGGCATTTTGAGTATATGCTCACTAACAGAACTATTCTCCTCCATCTTGCAGCTGTAGAACTTATTGGAGACTTCATATCTCTCAATCCGGGCATTTGCTTGAAATATTAACTTCAACTCCTGGAACATCTCATATGCTCCATGACGTTCAAAACATCGTTGAAGACCCGGTTCTAAGCCGTAAAGCATGGCACACTGAACTATAGAGTAGTCATCAGCTTTGCTCTGCCAGATGTTCTTAACGTCGTCAGTTGCATCAGCAGCAGGCCTGGCACCCAGCGGTGCTTCCAGGACGTAACTTTTCTGTGCAGCAATAAGGATAATCCTCAGGTTACGGACCCAGTCCGTGTAATTTCTACCATCATCTTTCAATTTTGCTTTCTCAAGGAACGCATTAAAATTCAACGGAACAACATCACGAGCCATCTATCTACAAACAAACATAGACAAGCAAAATACTATCAGGTACTAAGTTCATGATAAATTTAAGTTCAATTAATCATATTACTTAAGAACTCCCACTTAGACAGACATCTCTCTTGTCATCTAAGTGATCACGTGATCTAAATCAACTAAACCATAACCGATCATCACGTGAGATGGAGTAGTTTTCAATGGTGAACATCACTATGTTGATCAATTCTACTATATGATTCACGCTCGACCTTTCAGTCTTCGTGTTCCGAGGCCATATCTGCATATGCTAGGCTCGTCAAGTTTAACCTGAGTATTCTGCGTGTGCAAAACTGGCTTGCACCCGTTGTAGATGGACGTAGAGCTTATCACACCCGATCATCACGTGGTGTCTGGGCACGACGAACTTTGGCAACGGTGCATACTCAGGGAGAACACTTCTTGATAATTTTAGTGAGAGATCATCTTAAAATGCTACCGTCAATCAAAGCAAGATAAGATGCATAAAGGATAAACATCACATGCAATCAATATAAGTGATATGATATGGCCATCATCATCTTGTGCTTGTGATCCCTATCTCCGAAGCACCGTCATGATCACCATCGTCACCGGCGCGACACCTTGATCTTCATCGTAGCATCGTTGTCGTCTCGCCAACTATTGCTTCTACGACTATCGCTACCACTTAGTGATAAAGTAAAGCAATTACAGGGCGTTTGCATTTCATACAATAAAGCGACAACCATATGGCTCCTGCCAGTTGCCGATAACTTCGGTTACAAAACATGATCATCTCATACAATTAAATATAGCATCACGTCTTGACCATATCACATCACAACATTGCCCTGCAAAAACAAGTTAGACGTCCTCTACTTTGTTGTTGCAAGTTTTACGTGGCTGCTACGGGCTTAGCAAGAACCGTTCTTACCTACGCATCAAAAACCACAACGATAGTTTGTCAAGTTGGTGCTGTTTTAACCTTCGCAAGGACCGGGCGTAGCCACACTCGATTCAGCTAAAGTGAGAGAGACAGATACCCGCCGGTCACCTTTAAGCAACGAGTGCTCATAGCGGTGAAACCAGTCTCGCGTAAGCGTACGCGTAATGTCGGTCCGGGCCGCTTCATCTCACAATACCGCCGAACCAAAGTATGACATGCTGGTAAGCAGTATGACTTATATCGCCCACAACTCACTTGTGTTCTACTCGTGCATATGACATCTACGCATAAAACCTGGCTCGGATGCCACTGTTGGGGAACGTAGTAATTTCAAAAAATTTCCTACGCACACGCAAGATCATGGTGGTGGCATAGCAACGAGAGGGGAGAGTGTTCGTCCACGTACCCTCGTAGACCGTAAGCGGAAGCGTTATGACAACGCGGTTGATGTAGTCGTACGTCTTCACGATCCGACTGATCCAAGCACCGAACGTACGGCACCTCCGAGTTCAGCACACGTTCAGCTCGATGACGATCCCCAGGCTCCGATCCAGCAAAGCTTCGGGGAAGAGTTCCGTCAGCACGACAGCGTGGTGACAATGATGATGTTCTATCGGTGCAGGGCTTCGCCTAAACTCCGCGACGATATGACCGAGGTGGAATATGGTGGAAGGGGGCACCACACACGGCTTTGGAACGATCCGTAGATCAACTTGTGTGTTATGGGGTGCCCCCATGCCCTCGTATATAAAGGAGGGAGGGGGAGGTGCGGCCGGCCCCCTTGGGGTGCGCCTGGAGGAGTCCTACTCCCATCGGGAGTAGGACTCCCCCCTCTTGCCTTGGTTGAGAAGGAAAGGGGGAGGGGAAAGAGGAAAGGGGGGCGCCGACCCCCCCTTCCTTGTCCTATTTGGACTAGGGGGGGAGGGGGCGCGCGGCCTGCCCTGGCCGGCCCTCCTCTTCTCCCTCATGGCCCACTAAGGCCCATTAACCCCCGGGAGGGTTCCGGTAATCCCCCTGTGTTCCGGTAAAATCCCGATTTCACCCGGAACCTTTCCGACGTCCAAACATAGGCTTCCAATATATCAATCTTTATGTCTTGACCATTTCGAGACTCCTCGTCATGTCCGTGATTACATCCGGAACTCCGAACAAACTTCGGTACATCAAAACTTATAAACTCATAATAAAACTGTCATCGTAACGTTAAACGTGCGGACCCTACGGGTTCGAGAACTATGTAGACATGACCTAGAACCAATCTCGGTCAATAACCAATAGCGGGACCTGGATGCCCATATTGGTTCCTACATATTCTACGAAGATCTTTATCGGTCAAACCGCATAACAACATACGTTGTTCCCTTTGTCATTGATATGTTACTTGCCCGAGATTTGATCGTCGGTATCCAATACCTAGTTCAATCTCATTACCGGCAAGTCTCTTTAGTCGTTGTGTAACACATCATCTTATAACTAACTCATTAGTTACAATGCTTGCAAGGCTTAGGTGATGAGTATTACCGAGAGGGCCCAGAGATACCTCTCCGACAATCGGAGTGACAAAACCTAATCTCGAATTATGCCAACCCAACATGTACCTTAGGAAACACCTGTAGAGCACCTTTATAATCACCCAGTTACGTTGTGACGTTTGGTAGCACACAAAGTGTTCTTCCGGTAAATGTGAGTTGCACAATCTCATAGTTGCAGGAACTTTGTATAAGTCATGAAGAAAGCAATAGCAACATACTAAACGATCAAGTGCTAGGCTAACGGAATGGGTCATGTCAATCACATCATTCTCCTAATGATGTGATCCCATTAATAGAATGACAACACTTGTCTATGGTTAGGAAACATAACCATCTTTGATTAATGAGCTAGTCATGTAGAGGCATACTAGTGACTTTATGTTTGTCTATGTATTCACACATGTATCATGTTTCCGGTTAATACAATTCTAGCATGAATAATAAACATTTATCATGATATGAGGAAATAAATAATAACTTTATTATTGCCTCTAGGGCATATTTCCTTCAGACATCCCCCACTGGAGATACAGTCCAATACGTACTCCAAATACTATACACAGACTCGAACAATGCAGCCAAATACGAGGCTCTGTTGCATGGACTTCGAATGTCCATCTCTATGGGAATCCAATGCCTAGAAGTGCGCGGAGATTCAAACCTCGTGATATCTCAAATAAACGGATACTCCAACGCCAAGGATCCGAAAATGGCAGCTTATCGTAATGCCGTTCTTCAAATTTCATCATGTGGTTTGGGAAAACAATCAAGCGGCAGATATCCTCGCCCGCATTGGCGCTAAGAACGACCCTGTCCCACCTAATATCTTTCTGGAAAGGCTTTTTAAGCCATCCGTGGTGTGGCAAGGGAAGCCCGGCAATTTTAGTCCGGATCCGACCACAACCCCAGATGCCAAACACACTGACATAATCGGGGGCTCTGCCACCAAAATAACACCTTTGGCCCACTGAATCATGGCTGTCATCACCCCATGGACCGAATCCTTCTTAGCCTACCTAAATAGGCAAGAACTCCCCGAGGATCAAAATGAGGCATGCTGGATTGTACGGCGCTCTAAAGCCTACAAGGTCCATGAGGGAGAGCTTTATAAGAAAAGCGCTACCAGAGTACTTCAAAGATGTATCTCCGAAGAGGAATGGCGGCAACTATTGGCTGAAATTCATGCTGGCCTCGGCAGCCACCATGCCGCAGCTCGGGCCCTCGTAAGCAAGGTCTTCCATACAGGTTTCTACTGGCCGACAGCCCGAGCGGATGCACAGGACCTCGTCCAACATTGCGTCGGTTGCCAGCTCTTTGCCAAACAAAGCCATATGCCACCCACTGCTCTCCAAACAATCCCCATAACATGGCCTTTTGCGGTCTGGGGGCTCGATATGGTCGGACCCCTTAAAGGAGGAAGCCATAAGAAAAAATACATGTTGGTCATGGTAGATAAATTCACCAAATGGATAGAGGCCAAACAAGTTAAAACGACCGAATCCGGACCAGTGATAGACTTCATATCAGGCGTGGTGCACCGTTACGGTATACCCCACAGCACCATCGCTGATAATGGCTCTAATTTCAAAGCCGACGAGGTGAAAAGTTGGTGCGGCAACATGGGCATTAAGCTCGATTACGCCTCCATCTATCACCCCCAAACAAACGGTCAAGTCGAACGAGCGAATGATCTTATTATGAGCGGCATCAAACCCAGACTAGTGCGGTCTCTAAAGGAATCAAACACGCATTGGGTAGAGGAGCTCGACTCCGTACTATGGGGGCTGCGGACCACGCCAAATCGCACAACCGGATATACACCCTTCTTCATGGTGTATGTCGTAGAGGCGGTATTGCCCTGCGATATTATTCATGACTCACCTCGAGTGTGCATGTATCAAGAAAGAGAAGCTGAGCTTGATCGGCAGGACAGTTTAGATGCCTTGGAGGACGAGTGCGACGTTGCAAAAGCTCGTTCCGCATTTTATCAGCAACAAGCTCGCAGGTATCAAAGCAGAGAAGTACAGGCCAAAATTTATAACATTGGCGAACTCGTTCTATGCTTACCGGAGAAGAAAAAGGACAAGCTCAAGCCCAAGTGGGAGTGTCCCTTCATCATTGATAAAGTTCTCACCGAAGGAGTGTACCGCCTGCATGATGCATCAGATAATCGACTCGAGCCGAACCCGTGGAACGTAGCCAGACTCCGTAGATTCTACGCCTAACGCCGAATTCTTTGTTCGTCTCCTTCCCTCCGTCTTTTTGTTTTACTTTTTAGTTACATCCTCTTTCTTTTTATGGCTCTAAAGCTTTAGTGTAACTCGACTACACACTCGCGACGCGCTAATCTCCAAAATGTGCGTTCGTTATACCTGGGGGCTTCTTATACAGAAGCTTAATATAATTATCTTCCGGGCATTACGCCCACTGCATATGTGTCCCTTTTCCATATGTACCTTTTCTTCACCATTATATGCATCGATATGACTTAAGTTTTGGCCAAGCTGGGTTGCCTGGCTCCTGTGTTTATGCCCTATGTTTTCGTTAGTTCGGCTAGGGCATAAGGGGAGCACCTCTGCAATTGTTACTACCGGGTAAGCTGGATGTGTACCTCAGACTGGGTGAAGCCGAAAGCTACGTTCTTAAGAGAATATTCAGTCGATGAACTAAAGATGTTTCTTACCCATTACAACACAAACCCCCAGATGTTTACAATACTGTGTCTCTGTTCGTAGTTCGGACATGCACCTTAATGCATGCATACCCAGGGAAAGGAACCCTTAATGGAACTATTCTCCCCGGAAGATGTTTCTTACTATCCATGTAATATAACATAGCTAGTTGGGTACTTGTCTGTTCAAGAAATTATGACCCCTACGCCTGGTTTCCACGCGTACCCCGGTTTACATAACTGAGCGGGTATTCGGAAACACTCTGGACTGTCGGGTTCGGAGGTCGAAGCGAAAAGGTCCACCATGACAAATGATTTACAATCTGGCTAGGCACAAATATGTCAATTGAAGTACATAGTCACTTAGACTCACCTACTTCTTCTTCTATGCCATCCAACAGGCTGTCTAGCCTACAATCCTGTTGAGAATACTTTGTGGCTAATTCTACCTGGTCATATACCAGACTAACGAGAATCTCTTTCCCATCTGAGCCTACAGGTCCGACCAGGGCCATATGATTCGGGTCGACCTTGCTGTACCGTGTTTGTAACATGGCCCACACTTCCCTCGCACCTTGTCGGTAGGCCGATATCTTCCACAACTGGAAGCGCCTACGTGCTCCTTTGAGCAGATGTACAAGCTCCCCCATGCTTCTTGGTAGGAAGGCGGTTGGCCACAGGGCCCTGGCAATACCCTGCATTACTTGCCGAACTTGTTCGTGGAGTTGTGAAAGCTCTTGCAGAAGATCGCCTGACGATCCGGTCATCTCCTCTTCAGGACGACCAGTCAATATACCTGCAGACATAACTCTGTTAGCCTGTTTCTTCACCGAACTATATAATGGTTCTCTTGAGCACATACTGAAAATGCCGCGTTGAAGCCTTTTATTCTCCTTCACGGAGTCAGCCAGCTGAGCCCCAACATCTTGCAATTCTATGCTCAGCCGGATATTGGCATCTTGGAGATCATTTTTCTCCTGCCTGACTCGTGTAAGCACACGCTCGCCAGCTTCTTGTTGCCATTGGGTTCTTTGTTCATCCTCTTGCAGGATCTCCGGATTCACTCCGGACTTATCTGCAGAATCTACTGTTAGACCCGCAACGCGCCGAATACCACCTGGTACACGTCTTTTCTCGATAAGAATATTACCTGGTGAGGCCTTCTTGGACCCCTCTGTTTCGGCAGCGGCAGCCCTTAGCTAGGATTGACACTTCTCCAGCTCCTGAGACAAAAGGGTATTCTTCTCTGAAAGAACCTGTTCATTCAATGATCCTTAAATCAGTTTTGCCAACTGTTTCAAGTCTCAGGGGCTACTGATATATATAATTATTAGATTTTACTTACCCGTATATCTTTCAAATACTAGTATGTGGCTCTAGCAAGCCCATCTCGAGCAGCTCGGATGTACGCATCACCCGAGCTGAAGGCATTGAAAGCTTCTTCGGAGAAACCAGGGTCGTGGAGTGCGGCCCACCGACGCCGATGATTCGTGGAGCTCTCTACTTCGAAGTTTGTAGCGGATATTCTATCCGAATCCCCTATATGAGGGATGTCCAGTGTCGGCCCCGTATTAACCTCCGCCCTCGAAGCCGGCTCTGGAACCCGACTGGTGGAGGCGTGGCAAGTTGGATCCCCGGATATAGTCCGTCGGATGTTCTTCCTGCAAAAACACAAGGGACAGTGTCATATTTTAAGATGACTATCGCGGAGCACGTTTAAAACTATACCTCTTTGATGATAGTTCAGTCGCATTTCCGCTCGCCTTCCTTTATGGAAGCCTACCCGGCATAGGCACTCTTCGTTGGTGAGTTGCCTCGGGTTCGACATGGCGTGCCGATCGCCTTCCCTTTAAAAAGAAACATAAGCATTGTGCTGGGGGTAAGGCGGAAAGAGTGAATCGTTTTTGGAAATAAGTCTCCTATTCACTGACATGTGATACAGGGAGGAGGCAAAGATAGTCAACAACGATGGCCACTTTGGTGCCGTCACAGCTCGCCTGGTAGAACACCCCTTCGACAAGCTCCACAAATATATCCGGATCCACTTCGAATCCGGGGTCAAGGGCTCGGTTGCAGTCCTCTGGCTGTGGAGCCGAGATGTTGATATCCTTGGTAAACTTCCGCCATTCCTGTTATGACGAGCGGAGTAAAAATTCATGCTAAAGGACTGGGAGAACGGATAGAGTTGAGTAAGGGATAGCATCTCACCCAGCCGGGAGGGTTGTACATGGAAAATCCATCCCGTGGCTTAATACGGGTGAACTCCTCTTCTTCTCCTTTGTATAACTCGGACATTATTTTCACTAGAGCATTGGTGGAGTCTGGGCCTTTCCTACTGCAGCGGGTAGCGTCATCTTCACCATTGAAGTTCCACATGGGACGCCCTCGGTACTGGAGTGGTTGTACCCCCCACATTATGCATATGGCAATAACCTTCATTATTGTTAATCCGGATGTAGCGAGCGTTTGTATCTTGCTCATCAATTGAGAGACCTCTTTGCTATCTTCCTCCTTGGGGCTCCTAGGACGCCAGTTGCAGTGCTTCACCAGTGGAGTATTTGCAAACTCCGGAAGACCCATTCGGATAGGGTCAGGAAGGGAGACGCCCTCTATATAAAACCACTCGGAAGGCTAGTCTTCGGACGTCTTCTTTGGGGTGCCGGTTAGGTATCCGGTCCCGGCGATGCACCATATTTCGGCTCCGCCCACTTGGAATATTGATCCCTCCTGATTGCGGGGGACGAGGCAGAACAACCTCTTCCATAGCTCGAAATGAGCTTCACAACCCAGAAATAACTCACTAAGGGCGACATAACCTGCGATGTGCAGGATGGAGGCGGGGGTAAAATTGTGCAGCTGGAGGCCGTAGTACTCCAGGAGCCCATGGACGAATGGATGGATCCGAAATCCGATGCCCCTCAGCAAGTAAGGGACAAGGCACACTCGCTCCCCCCTGGATGGGTTGGGATAACTCTCCGCTTGCTCCCCGCCGTCATAGGTGGCTAATCCGGCTCGAAGGAGGACAAGGTATGCAGGTGGGAGAAACCCCTGGGCCTGCAACTTCACCAGTTGACCATGGGATACGGTGCACTTCTCCCAATCACCTGGCTTGGTGCTAGAGGGGCAGGAGGAAGAGCTGCGGTGGCCGTCCATGTTGGAGTGGTTCGTTCGGGCGCGCTTTGATGATTCCTCGCTTGGGGAAGGTGGTGTGATTTGGATCTAAAGATCCCCATCTCTTTAATAGATGATTTATTTACATGGTTAGGGTGGCAAGTGTAAAAACGCCCCAGCTTCTCGCATTCGCTCGGCACATGGAGACTAACATTATTAAGGTATAGAAACCGATGGGTGCAACATTAAATGGGAAGCCGGACACTGCTCGTCACAACAAGTACTCTGGAGAACAAGGAGAAGGAACCGGCCTTGCAATGCTGAAGACAATCTGCGCGCCAGACTCATCGTCATTGAAGCCTGGTCCAGGGGCTACTGAGGGAGTCCTGGATTAGGGGGTCCTCGAACAGCCGAACTATATGCTTATGCCAGACTGTTGGACTATGAAGATACAAGATTAAAGACTTCATCCTGTGTCCGGGTGGGACTCTCCTTTGCATGGAAGGCAAGCTTGGCGATTCGGATATGTAGATTCCCTTCTCTGTAACCAACTCTGTGTAAACCGAAGGGTTTAGTCCGTAGGCCAACAACAATCATAATCATAGGCTAGCTTCTAGGGTTAGCCTCTACGATCTCGTGGTAGATCAACTCTTGTAATACTCATATCATCAGGATCAATCAAGTTGGAAGTAGGGTATTACCTCCATCGAGAGGGCCCGAACCTGGGTAAACATCGTGTCCCCCGCCTCCTGTTACCATTAGCCTTAGACGCACAGTTCGGGACCCCCTACCCAAGATCCGCCAGTTTTGACACCGACAGTGGGTTCATTACTTTGCATAGTTTTAATTTCTCCAATCCCACTTTTACCAATTTTAGCATCAAGAAAAATACTCCACATCACCGGAACGCTTTTCAACTAAAGTTAATTTACTTCCAGTCCCATCATTATCAAGATTCATATTTCAAAACAAAGATTTAATAGGGGACACATCAATAACTTTTAGATCTTCATCATTATTTTCTCCTAACCCTTCTGGTTTGGCAGCCATCTTATTAACTAAGGTGGCTTGCTTATCAGAAATTTGGGCTAAGGATTTTTTGATACGAGCAATTTGAGCATTTAAACCATGATTTTTTAGATAAATCATCAAGCTCTTTATTCATGAAAACAAGAAAATTCTTTTGCTCTTTAAGCTCGTTTCTAAAGAAATTATTACGCTCAAATTGTAAAGTGATAAAGCATCTAATATTCGATTCAATCTCCTCTAATCTTTTTAGGTGAAGGTCAATGTTCTTAGGCAAAGCCATAAGGGCAAACGAGCACACAAGAGGCAAGCGAAAGAGAGAGGGCGAATAAAACGGCAAGGGTGAAGTGGGGAGAGGAAAACAAGAGGCAAATGGCAAATAATGTAATGCGAGGGAGATGAGTTTGTGATGGGTACTTGGTATGTCTTGACTTGAGCGAAGACCTCCCCGGCAACGGTGCCAGAAATCCTTCTTGCTACGTCTTGAGCTTGCGTTGGTTTTCCATGAAGAGGAAAGGGTGATGCAGCACAATAGCGTAAGTATTTCCCTTCAGTTTCCGAACCAAGGTATAAATCCAGTAGGAGGCTCCTCAAAAGTCCCACGCACCTACACAAACAAACAAGAACTTCGCAACCAACACAATAAAGGGGTTGTCAATCCCTTCACGAAAACTTGCAAAAGTGAGATCTGATAGAGATAATATGATAAGATAAATATTTTTGGTATTTTTATGATATAGATTGGAAAGTAAAAGATGCAAATAAAAGTAGATGGGAAACTTATATGATAAAAGATAGACCCGGGGGCCATAGGTTTCACTAGTGGCTTCTCTCAAGATAGCATAATTATTACGGTGGGTGAACAAATTACTGTCGAGCAATTGATAGAAAAGTGCATAATTATGAGATTGTCTAGGCATGATCATGTATATATGCATCACGTCCGCAACAAGTAGACCGACTCCTGCCTGCATCTACTACTATTACTCCACACATCGACCGATTCCTGCCTGTATCTAGAGTATTAAGTTCATAAAGAACAGAGTAACGCATTAAGAAAGATGACATGATGTAGAGGGATAAACTCATGCAATATGATATAAACCCCATCTTTTTATCCTCGATGGCAACAATACAATACGTGCCTTGCTGCCCCTACTATCGCTAGGAAAGGACACAGCAAGATTGAACCCAAAGCTAAGCACTTCTCCCATGGCAAGAAAGATCAATCTAGTAGGCCAAACCAAACTGATAACTCAAAGAGACTTGCAAAGATAACCAATCATACATAAAAGAATTCAGAGGAGATTCAAATATTCCTAATATATAAACTTGATCATAAACCCACAATTCATCGGATCTCGACAAACACACCGCAAAAAGAGTTACATCGAATAGATCTCCAAGAAGAGGAAGGAGAACTTTGTATTGAGAATCAAAGAGAGAGAAGAAGCCATCTAGCTAATAACTATGGACGCGAAGGTGTGTGGTAAACTACTCACAACTTATCGGAGAGGCCTTGGTGGTGATGGAGAGGCCCTCCATGGTTGATTCCCCCTCCGGCGGAGCGCCGATGAAGGCTCCAAGATGGGATCTTGCGGATACAAAAGGTTGCGGCGGTGGAAATAGTTTTTCTTGGTGCTCCTGGATGGTTTCGAGGTACGTAGATATATATTGGAGGAAGAAGTAGGTCGGTTGAGCCACGAGGGGCCCACAGGGTAGGGGGGCACCCCACCCTTACTGTGCGCGCCGTCCACCCTCGTGGTCGCCTCGGCTACTTCTTGACGTCCACTCCAAGTCTCCTGGATTGCGTTTGTTCCAAAAAGATCGCGCCCGAAGGTTTCATCCCATTTGGACTCCATTTGATAGTCCTTTTCTTTGATATACTGAAATTGGCAAAAAACAGCAATTCGGGCTGGGCCTCCGGTTAGTAGGTTAGTCCCAAAAATGATATAAAAGTGTAAAGTAAACCCCATAAACATCCAAAACATGTAATACAATAGGATGGAACAATAAAAAATTATAGATACGTTGGAGACGTATCACACTCCAAAGCTCTATTCGACGTACGGTTGCAGGAGCAGACGAAGGAG
>NC_041387.1:495877798-495912120 GCF_002162155.2 Triticum dicoccoides
AAGCCGGCGCGCGTGCGTGGGCGCAACCGGCAGCGAGGAAGACTAGTACATGGTAGGTGGCCGCCGCTCTGGTCCCAGGAAGTCCACAACTACTCCACTCAGTCGACGCCAAGCTTGGTGGGTGAGGGAGTGCTGGATTAAGGGGTCCTCGGACAGCCGGACTATATACTTTAGCCGGACTGTTGGACTATGAAGATACAAGATAGAAGACTTCGCTCCATGTCCGGGTGGGACTCTCCTTTGCGTGGAAGGCAAGCTTGGCGATTCGGATATGTAGATTCCCTTCTCTGTAACCGACTCTGTGTAACCCTAGCCCCCTCCGTGTCTATATAAACTAGAGGGTTTAGTCCGTAGGACAACGACAATCATAATCATAGGCTAGCTTCTAGGGTTAGCCTCTATGATCTCGTGGTAGATCAACTCTTGTAATACTCATATCATCAAGATTAATCAAGCAGGAAGTAGGGTATTACCTCCATAGAGAGGGCCCAAACCTGGGTAAACATCGTGTCCCCCGCCTCGTGTTACCATTAGCCTTAGACACACAGTTCTGGACACCCTACCCGAGATCCGCCGGTTTTGACACCAACATTGGTGCTTTCATTGAGAGTTCCACTGTGTCGTCACCATAAGGCCTGACGGCTCCTTCAATCATCTACAACGACGCGGTACAGGGTGAGATTTTCTCCCCGGACATATCTTCGTATTCGGCGGCTTTGCACTGCGGGCCAACTCGCTTGGCCATCTAGAGCAGATCCACAGCTACGCCCCTGGCCATCAGGTCAGGTTTGGGAGCTTGAACTACACCGCCGACATCCACGGAGACTTGATCTTCGACGGATTCGAGCCCATGACAACCGCGCCCTGTAGCCACGATGAACATGACTTAAATCTGTCATCGGATCATGCTCAGGAGATAGCACGTGCAACTGCCCTGGCCTTAGATCCGGTGCAGATCGTGCCATCCGAGGACGGGAGGATGGACCCCGCCACGGAAGCCGCATACTCTACGGCACTTGAGCCAAACACAGATCTAACCTCTAACGAGATCTGTATCATCGGACCCTCGGACTCATCTCCGGACATAGGCTCGAACCGCGTGTATTCGTGCCCGTCGAATCTGATTGGCCGCCGATCTTGGAGTTTACCTCCGCGGATATCTTCCAACACTCACCCCTGGGCGACGTGTTAAACTCGTTAAAATCTCTCTCCTTGTCAGGTGAGTCTTGGCTGAACTATGTCCGGCTTGAGTGGGAAGCGGACGACGAAGAACTTTGTTACCCACCCACCACCCACTTGATAGCCACTGTCAACGACTTGACCGACATGCTTGATTTTGACTACAAAGACATCGATGGCATGGACGATGATGCCGGAGAAGAACAGGAACCACCGCCCACAGGGCGCTGGACAGCAACCTCGTCATATGACATTTACATGGTGGATACCCCCAAAGAAGACAATGGCGAGAACAAAAAGGATACAGTTGAGGATAAGCTTCCTGAGAAGCAGCCGAAGCACCGACGTCAGCAGCACCGCTCTAAACCATGCCATGGTAAAAATAGTGATACCGGCACAAGAGACAATAGCACTCCAAACGACGCCGAAGATGACCCCGCCTAGCCAAGCTTCGAACAGGCCGGACGGGAGGACGGGCAAGCCAGCACCGATGAACTGGCCATGAATGAAGACTCGGAGAATGATAATTACATGCCTCTCTACGAGGATGAGGTGAGCCTCGGCGATGAAGAATTTACTGTGCCAGAGGATCCCGTCGAGCAGGAGCGCTTCAAGCGCCAGCTTATAGCCACTGCAAAGAGCCTGAAGAAAAAACAGCAGCAACTTCAAGCTGATCAAGATTTGCTCACTGATAGATGGACCGAGGTCCTGGCAGCCGAGGAATACGGACTCGAGCGCCCAACCAAAAGCTACTCGAAGCGCAGGTTGTTACCTCAATTCGACGATGAAGCACTAGATCCTAAACTACTAGTGCACGATGCGGCTGACCGACCACCGCGTGGCCGAGACAAAGCGGCACATCAGCCCGAACACCAGCCCGCACGCCGTCGCCGAACAAATGGAAACACAAAGGCTCGGGGATACACACATGACCTGCGATATGACTTGGAAAACAAAGCAGGACAGCCCAGATCGATCTACAAATCACGGGGCGCACCCCAACGCGCGAGGATGACCGTCACGCTGGATACACTAAATAAAAATCCGTCCAGGCCGAATACAGCAGACCAGCTCCATCCGAACTGCGTCACGAAGTAGCCCGGCATAGAGGTGCCGCACACCCCCTATGCTTCACTGACGAAGTAATGGAACATGAATTCCCAGAAGGGTTTAAACCCGTAAACATCGAACCGTATATGGGACAACAGATCCCGCGGTATGGATCGAACACTTTCATCTCCATATTCATATGGCCCACGGCGATGATCTCCATGCCATCAAGTATCTCCCGCTAAAACTCAAGGGACCAGCTCGGCACTGGTTGAACAGTCTGCCAAAAACCTCATTGGCAGTTGGGAGAACCTGGAAAATGCATTCCTTGACAACTTTCAGGGTACTTATGTACGACCTCCGGATGCTGATGACTTAAGTCATATAACACAACAGCCTGGAGAGTCAGCCAGGAAATTTTGGACTTGGTTCTTAACTAAAAAGAACCAAATCATCGACTGTCCGGATGCCTAAGCCCTAGCGGCCTTTAAGCATAATATCCGGGACGAATGGCTCACCCGACACCTTGGACAAGAGAAGCCGAGATCCATGGCAGCCCTTACGACGCTTATGACCCACTTCTGTGCGGGCGAGGACAACTGTCTAGCTCGTAGCAACAACACCTCAAGTAAACCCGGAACTTCTAAATCCAGAGATAACAATGACAAGCCCCGATGCAGCAAACACAAACGTCGAAACAACGGCGATAGCACTGAAGACACGACTGTCAACGCCGGATTCAGTGGCTCTAAGACCGGTCAAAGGAAGAAACCATTCAAAAGAAACAATCCGGGCACGTCCAGTCTGGACCGCATACTCGACCGTCCATGTCAAATTCACGGCACCCCAGGTACACCAGCTGATCATACTAATAGAGAATGTTGGGTCTTTAAACAGGTCGGCAAGTTAAATGCCGAAAACAAGGAAAATGGGTCGCACAACGATGACGACGAGAAGCCCCGGCCACCAAACACACGGGGACAGAAGTTCTTGCCTCCCCAAGTCAAAACAGTGAACATGATATACGCCACCCATATCCCCAAAAGGGAGCGGAAGCGCGCACTAAGGGACGTCTATGCGATGGAGCCAGTCGCCCCAAAGTTCAATCCATGGTCCTCCTATCCGATCACCTTCGATCGCAGGGACCACCCAACCAGTATCCGTCATGGCGGATCAGCCGCACTGGTCCTTGACCCCATTATCAATGGATTTCACCTCACACAAGTCCTCATGGACGGTGGCACCAGCCTCAACCTGCTCTATCAGGATACAGTGCGCAAAATGGGTATCGACCCCTCAAGGATCAAGCCCACTAAGACCACCTTTAAAGGTGTCATACCAGGTGTAGAGGCCTGTTGTACAGGCTCAATCACACTGGAAGTGGTCTTCGGATCTCGGGATAATTTCCAAAGCGAAGAGTTAATCTTTGACATCGTCCCCTTCCGCAGTGGTTATCATGCACTGCTCGGACGAACCACATTCGCTCAATGCGGTGCCACACTATGCTTACCTCAAGCTCAAGATGCCCGGACCTAGTGGTGTTATAACAGTCAATGGGAATACATAGCGCTCCCTCCGTACTGAGGAGCACACCGCGGCACTTGCAGCAGAAGTACAGAGCAGCCTTCTTAGGCAGACCCTTAATTCGGCAATAAAGCCCCCGGACACCGTCAAGCGAGTCCGAACTACTCTGCAGCAGGACCGTCTGGCTTGTCTAGAGCTCACCTAGCAATTCGGCCTCCGTCTTAGTCGCAATCAAGCAGTGAAATCCGTGTCGCACGTACATAACTATGCACTTAAAATACCATGGGCATAGACGGAGGCAGAGCTAGACTATGGTCCACATCGTGGCTCAACCGCTCCTAGGTCCGCATACCTTCATTTTTTCTCTGCCTTTCAGGTTTTTCTCCTCTTGAGGCTTTTCTGGTAACCTGATCATCGGACCCACTACGGAAGGATACACTAAGAAAGGCAAGGGGCTTTGACGTATAAGGGAATTCCCAGGTGGTCCCTGCTAACGATCGTTATTCCTGTATTACATACCCGCACACAGCCCGCTCTTGGTAATGGCATGTCAAATAGCCTTATTTGCTTCTCGCACTGCTTGTACATATACGCCTTGACGTATTAATCAAATTACAATGGAAAATAATTCGCAGCGTTGGCTCTTTACTTAACTTTTTCCTTGTCTTTGTATTTACTGCATTCGTACAATCTTGTACGTTTTAATTTGCCAGGGTCTTCAATGTACCCCATAACATGGCAAGAAAGTCCGACCACTTTATAGTATAGTTCGGCACCCTGAACTTATAGCATTATATGCATCAGCTCTAAATCATGTCTTTGGTCAAATGTTGGGTTTGCCCGGCTCCCATGTTTTGCTACCTTACGTTCCGCTATATCGGCTAAGGTGGCACAGGGAGAACTACTGCAATTGTGTCCTGGTTCTCCCGGACGAGCACCTCAGTAGAGAAAGCCGAAAACTGACTGTCATGATGCAGCGAGAGCTGGTGGCTGTTCGAGAGGTTGCAAATCCTTAAAGATTTTTTCTGCTCTATGCGAGGAATTGGTTCTTGTCCGATTTAGGCATGTATAGCGCCCCAAGTTTGGCCTTCCGAATACCAGGGGCTACGCCAAAATTTAAAATTATAGAACTCCTATGGCTAAGTGAGGGTGATAAAGCTGTGTAGTCCGATTACCTTGTTCGTTGCGCTAAACACCTCCTTAAAGTACCAAAGACTTGGATAAAGAGTGTTTAGATTTATCCCGAACACCCCTGTACTAGCTACGTGGGGCAGAAGCCGACGACTGGCCAACTCTCAAATTTCATAAACGGCCGCATAGGAGGTAAAATTTTAAATAAACAAACAATATATTGCATAACGAACTTGTTTTATATTACAGGTCAGGATAAAATGAATGTATTCATTAAAAGATTACATCCTTTGCACATTGCTCCGCCACAAGGCGGAATCCCTCTAGGACACTGTCATAGTATAGTTCCGGTCGACGGTGCTCCTTGCCCTTCGGCGACCCCTCAGTCATCAACATCGTGGCGTCCATCTTCACCCAATGAATCTTCGCACGGGCAAAGGCCATCCGCACACCTTCAATGCAAACCAACCGCTTTATGACTTCGAGTCGTGGGCGGGCACTCACAAGCCGCTTCACGAGTCCGAAGTAGCTACTAGGCATGGGCTCGGCAGGCCATAACCGAACTATGAGGTCCTTCATGGCCAGTTCGGTCGCCTTGTGCAGCTCGACCAGTTGCTTCAGCTTGTCGCTCAAGGGCATCGGATGTTCTGGTCCAAGGTATTGAGACCAGAACAGCTTCTCCGTCGAGCTCCCTTCTTCGGCTTGGTAGAACTCTGCAGCATCTGATATGCTGCGCGGCAGATCCGCAAACGCTCCTGGAGAACTCCAAATTCGGGTAAATAAAAAGAATGTCTCCTTCACATGCTTGCTTTGCATAACAAAAGCCTTACCTGCTGCAATCTTCTTGTCCGCCTGGACCTCCTAGAGAGCCCTCTAGGCTTCGGATCTGGCGTCTTGCACGCTCTGGAGGGCCTTGGCAAGCTTGGATTCTTGAGTCTTAGAGTCACGCTCCAAGGACTCGTACTTCTTGACGGCATCCTGGAGGTCTTACTAGACCTCGCTGACCCGAGACTCCTGCTTTTCGCATGCGCCGTGTTCCTTGGCCGCTCTATCTTCGGCCTCGGCTAACGCCTTCTTAAGGGCCGCCACCTCGGTCGTGGCCCCTAATAAAGTTCATAATGCTTTAACCAGCATGAACCATTTATCCTTCATAAGTATACATGCAAGGTATTACATACATTGGCTTTCCTCCAGCTGCCTCTTCACGAGGCCGAGCTCTCCCTCGGTCCGCTCCAGGTTCTGCTTTAGTCCAGAGACCTCCGTAGTACGAGCGGCAGCGGCCAGTAGTGATGCCTGCTTATTCACATAGACATCTTATGTTAGACTCCTATGAATATTATTTGATCCTCTGTTCGGTTTTTTATTTCCGAACACCAAACAGAGCATTAGGGGCTACTGTCTACACTGTGATACTCTCTCACAATTTTATTACTTACCTCAAAGCCTATTAGAACGGTAGCCCAGGCTTCAGTCAGTCCGCTCTTAGCGGACTGGATCTTCTCAATCACCATACTCATAAGAGTACGGTGTCCTTCATCAATGGAAGCGCCGCGAAGCGCTTCCAGGAAGCTATCTGGTGCCTCTAGATAGATAGAGGTCACCGGTACAGGCGGCTCACCCCCTTGTTCAGGAGAGGCGGCCTGCTTGAATCCGGAGCCACTTGGGTCTCTGGAGCCGTATTCGGCTGGGGGCCAAACTGGCTGCGGCCCCCGTCATTCGTGTCCATGGGGGTCTTTCCCCCATGTGTTCGGCAACCGGGGTTTCACCCTCCGGCGCCACTGGAACTGTCTCCCCTTGGCCTGGTATCCTTCGAGACAACACCTCGATGTTGTCCGTGGACTTGGGGGAGGAGGCCGTCAGAAGGGACCCGCTGTTCATCGCTGACGGGTCCTGCGATCCCTCCTAAGAGGAGGATATCTCGATGTTGGACTTGGCCGGACTGCAGATGCATGTCTGGCACATTAAAAAGCAATAAAGTGAAAAGGCCGGAAATACTACTATGCCTGGATACTTACAATTTGGCCAGGGGCTTGACCCTGGGCACCCACTCCTCACTGCTGTTGGTGGCTGCGGTGAAGTAGTCCGGAAGGGAGGTTTTTCCTTTCTTGAACGCCTCGACCCACTACAAAAAAATACACTTCCTGATGATACGTGTTTGTCACAGTAGGTCACGTTTTTTGTCATGCATGTACATCCATGACGATTTTATGACAAAATCAAGATAGTCATACCTGTGTCATCGTAGAAGTGTTCCATGACATTACAAATATTATCATCACGGAAGTGTCCACTTTCATGACGATAAATCGCGCGTCATAGAAGTGCTTTCGTCAAGGGTGACCGACATGTGGCATCCACCATAACGGAAAGATGTTAAGCTATCGGGTCCGGTTTTGGATCCGGTAACCCGTTAACAGCCTCGACCAATGGGGATTTTCCACGTGTAAAATCATCATTGGCTGGAGGAAACACGTGTCGGCTCACCATTGGGACAGATGTCATCCACTCATTGGACAGAAGGCGCCTATGATACGTCGACACGTGGCATGGTCCAACAGAGCCCCATTCCTGCGAAAAGGCCGGCCTGTTTGACTTGGTCAAAAGGTGGCGGCCCGGCCCATGGGAAGCCCGTTAGCAGCTTGTTCGCATATAGCCCATTTACAGCCTGCTAATCCAGGGCCCGTTACGACCTATCCGAATTAGGCCCAGTAGAGTCATCTGGGCCGTCGAATATATTCCAGCCTGTTTTAACTTCTGGCCCATGTATGGCCCATGACGTCTTTCGGCCCATATGAGGCCCTTTATAGCTCTTGGCCCATTAACGGCCCATGGTGAAACTGGCCCGGAATGAACAGTGTATCACTTTATACCCATTAACGGCATGTGGTGTACCTGGCCCGTAATGAACAGTGTATCACTTTATACCCCATTTACGGCCCGTTATTCCGTTGGGCCGTTTCCAGCCCATGTTAACTTTCAGCCTTCTCAAGGCCCATTTATTCTTTGGCTCATTTCCAGCATTCAGTTACTTATGGCCCGTTACTGCCATTTTTTGCTTGTGGGCCAAATTCAGCCCGTGGTTACAGTCGGCCCGTTTGTGGCCCGTTAATACGTTGGGCCGTTTTCATAGCGTCATTAAATACGTCCTATTAACGATGACCCGTTATGGTCGGCGTTGGTGTCAAAACCGGCGGATCTCGGGTAGGGGGTCCCGAACTGTGCGTCTAAGGCTAATGGTAACAAGAGAATGGGGACACGATGTTCACCCAGGTTCGGACCCTCTCGATGGAGGTAATACCCTACTTCCTGCTTGATTGATCTTGATGATATGAGTATTACAAGAATTGATCTACCACGAGATCGTAGAGGCTAAACCCTAGAAGCTAGCCTATGGTATGATTGTTCTTGTCCTATGGACTAAACCCTCTGGTTTATATAGACACCGGAGGGGGCTAGGGTTACATAGAGTCGGTTACAGAGAAGGAGATCTATCATCCGAATCGCCAAGCTTGCCTTCCACGCAAAGGAGAGTCCCATCCGGACACGGGACAAAGTCTTCAATCTTGTATCTTCATAGTCCAACAGTCCGGCCAAAGTATATAGTCCGGTTGTCCGGATACCCTCTTATCCAGGACTCCCTCAGTAGCCCCTGAACCAGGCTTCAATGACAATGAGTCCGATGCGTAGATTGTCTTCGGCATTGCAAGGCGGGTTCCATCTCTGAGTACTTCAAGGTAAATTTCGAACACTTAAGTCGTGTCCGGCTCTACAAGACAAATTTCACATACCACCGTAGAGAGAACAATAATCAACAAATCTAATCGCTGACAACTCTTCGTAGCATGGCATCACGCCACGGCCCGGTCATTATTTGAACTATTTTTTACAACTAGCTACCACACACATTGCGAGGCGGTTTCCTTGGCACGTCTTGTTGAAGCAGAGATTGTGTCCCCCTTATCGCGGGATCCTCATCAATACGGGTATGGGTAACCCAACCACGCCTGTTGGCATGACTCCGTGTTTGTAGGCAAGTCCCAAACGGTTACGCTGGGGACGCTTGATATCCTCCCCCTTTATAGAGGGGTCAAGCCTATCCCTTTCTTACCATGCTTGCACCTTTCCGCCTCTCGAGTTCCAACACCCGAAGCTCAAGTTTAGGCACTTGGGATCTTCAATCATGTACGGATCCAACCTTCAGGGTCGGTGGATGGCAGAGGAGGACATTGCAAAGCTCAGGGAGGCCAGATATTTGACCGCCGACATTAAGCACAGGCTTCCCGCCCCTGGGCAGGTCATCCCCACTCCCGAGCCCAACGAGAGTATCGTATTTGTTTCTCACTTCCTCCGACGCTTGAGCCTTACTCTTGATCCCTTCGTGAGAGGGCTCATGTTGTATCATGGGATAGATTTTCACGATCTAGCTCCGGATTCCATCCTCCACATCTCGTCATTTATCGTCGTGTGTGAAGCCTTCCTCCACATCACCCCACACTTTGGCCTATGGCTCAAGACCTTCAATGTGAAGCCGAAGGTGATTGAGGGGCGACACACGGAGTGTGGGGGCGCCGCAATAAGCAGAAACACCGATGTTCCATGGCCAGAAGATTCCTTCCCGGAGGTGTCTGATCTGTGGCAACGGAGGTGGTTCTACATCACAGCTCCCAGAGGCACAACGTGGGTGGCTGCCCCTGCCTTCCATTCGGGCCCTCCGCCTCAACTGGCATCGTGGGCCAATGTGGGACTAGACTGAGGGCCTACTAATGATGTACCAACATTGCAGAGCCGTATTTGGGAGCTCCTTGAGAGGGATATCGATATTGTCAAAATCATTCAGGTAATGCTAGTTTGGCGGATCCTGCCGTGCAAACGTCGGCCTCTCCGGATGTGGGAGTTCAATCCGGAAGGTCCACGAACCATTCAGCACTTCTTAGGCACGACACTCGAAGAGATGTATAAGTTATTCCTCGGACCACAAGTAAGGTGTCCGGACACCACCGAGGATGCGGGCCTGAGCTGCAACCACCCAGATACCCAAGTAAGTAACCCTTTAACCAAACACTTCGCTTATGTTTAGTACAACATCATTCTGAAAGCTTGTTCACGGCCAGGATTGGCTCAGCAAGGCGGAGAGGATCAGGTGTCCGGCCCCAGTTCCCGAAGGCTCGCCTAGTCCTGCAATGGCCAGGATGCTTAGATGCGCATTAAGCCAAGTGCCCTCGGGGAAAGGGGAAGAGAAGAATAGAGAAGCCGAACTCCACACATTGCACATCCAAACTGTGGGGATTACTGCGTCCATGAAGGAGGATGATCGGGGAGGTTTTTCCAAGGCTTCCTCCCTCCGCGGGAAGAAAAGGGCTGCCTCCGAAGACTTGGAGACGGAGGTGCCTAAGCAAGGGAAGAAAACTTCACCAGGGGGCCCTGCCCCGAAGGGCGTCCTGACCGCATCATGCTTGCAAATGGGCCAGCCCTCCATCGTGCTGTAAGTTAATAAACAAGAAGCTATTGCTTTTTTCCTCTGAGAACAATAACCAGGATCAATTTTTTGCAGTTTGGTTGGTAGCTTGTCTCAACAGGGTTCGTCTTCGGGGGATCTTCTTCCGGAGATGATGGAGAGTGAAACCTCACCTGCCTCTCTGCCCCATGGGGCAGGCGACCCTGAGGTGTCGTCACGGAGGAGTCCAGATCCACTGAGGCCGAAAGCTGACACTTCGGCCGCCCCAAGCCCGGTGCGTTCGGCTCGCTTGGAGGGCAATGAGAAGGGTCCAGAACAATCCGGTGCCCGCCCGAACATGCTGACGGGCCTCCTGGAGCAAGCTGCTCTCTCAGAGGATCACCGTACGCTAATGGGTATGGTGTTGGAGAAGATTTCATCCGCCACAAGCAGGTTAAATGAAGCTTTTGGAAGTTTGCTCAAAGGCTTCGAGGTACGCAATAAAAATACATAATTTTTGGTTGTATCGCATGGGCTAGGTGTGCTCCGTATAGATAGTAGCCCCTGGGACTCTGGTTGCCAGCCCTAGGCGGCAAACGGAGGATCGCACTCTTAGGTAACAATCATAATGCATTCATGCGCAGGTGGCTAAGGGTCCGGTGGTAGACCGGACCTCTGAATTCGCCGAACTGAGGCGACAAATTGATCTGGTCGATGCCGACATCACGCTTGTAAACAAGCGGCTTGACGAGTCACAGAGTATGCACTTGTTTTTTCCTCATTTGTTTAGGAAATATGAAGAGGATTGTAATATTAATATGGTATGATGTGACTACAGGTGGAGCTGCTGCCATTGAGGTCCTGAGGGCGGAACTTGCCCTAGCCAAGGAACAAGCCCGGGCTAGCAATGCGGCTGCCCTAAAGGCGGTCGAAGACTTGAGAGCCGAACAGGCTGCTCATCGCTGAAGCGAAGAAAAGATAGCCGAGATGGTTGTGGAGCTGAGGGACGCCGCTGGCCGGTATGAGCTTCTCGAGAAGGAGAATCAGGCAAAGGCGGCTGACCTAAAGAAGGCGCTAGATTCGGCTAAGGAGACGTGCTCTGAAATTAGAGACGCTTGGGAGGAACTTCGACAAGCCAGAGAAATCGCGGCTGGAAACCCCTATTTGTTGCGGATGAAGTTCTTAGATCCAAAGTATGCTCCTTTGGATCAGCTAAGGAGTGCTGCAGATGAGTATGTGGACTTGGCGAAAACTAAGGCTGATGCGACCAAGTTATTCAGGGATCACAAAGATAACAAAATAGAAAGGCTATTCTGGTCACAATTTAGCGCTCCAACACGCTCATTGCCATTGAGTGAGAAGATGGCCGCTATAGCCGAGCTCCATAGGTTGCCCAGTCTTGCAATGAGGTCTATAATAGACCGTCTATGGCCGAAGGGACCGAGGCCAGACAGTTACTTTGGTTTAGTGCAAAAATTATTTGGTGACGGATCATGAATTGATGCTATGAAAAGGTCGGCGTGCATAGAGGGTGCGTGGATGGCTCTTGCCCATGTTAAGACATATTGGGCAGATATGGAGGCCACCAGCATTGCAACCCAGAGTCCGGCGGGAAGCTAGAACCCAGCCGAGCACTATTTTGAGCAGGTCATAGAAGGTTCCCGTATAATAGAGGCTCAGTGCTCGAAGAATGTCATGTTCGAGTGACAAGTCGATTAATTGTAAACAATTATGTGTGAAATATAGAGGCTGTGTTTATACTTTTGCCTGAAAGTGTTATAATGCCTCCTGTGCGGCCGTTTATGTATTAATATAACTTGAAAGTTAGCAGTCGTTGGCTTTAGCCCCCACGCATATAATGCGGGGGTGTTCAAAAAAATATGCGTAATCACACTTGATCCAACGTCTTGGTCCATTAAGGAGGTGATCGCATGTCGAACTAGGTAACCGGCCTATATAGCTGTAACACTTTCACTTAGCCATATAAGTTTAATGGTGGGGCTACTATGTAGCCCCTAGTACTTCCGCGTGCATTCGGATAGGGGCGTGTATGTACGTGACCGGAAAATGGTCCTTCATCATTGAGGAGGAATCCTATAGATTCCGATGGGTCCTCAAGTGGTTGACCAGTCTCTCGCTGTATCATGACAGTTAGTTTTCGGCTTTGTCTACTGAGGTGCTCATGCGGAATAACCAGGGCACAATCATAGTAGTTCTCCTTTGTCCGCCTTAGCCGATAGAACAGAACGTAAGGCAGCAAACCCAGGAGCCGGGCAAACCCAACATTTGAGCAAATACATGATTCAGAGCTGATGCATATAAGGCCAAACTCACGACGCCGAACACTCCCGAAGGTATTCGGACTTTATAACATATACTGGGCTGAGCAACGCCCTTGATTATGAACCCTGTATTTCCAGGTACGTGCATTGATCTGTCGTGGCAAAATGCGTATAACGCGAGTATCCCCTGTGGGTGTATTAAATACCCACGGGATGTCAAGCAACAAAAGATAGTAAAGAATGTTTACACAGGGGCTTAATCTAAAGAGAAACCTTTGAGCGGGGCCCTGCTGCACGTCTGCGCCTTTATCTCCATTGTGCCGTCTGGAAGGGTGTCACACGAATAGTGTCTGTAAAAATGAAAACTCATGTAAAAGAGTAAGCGTGCGGGAAATTGATTATTCTCGATGGATGTAAGAAATATGAGATATGGTCCTATTAATAAGGCAAGCCGGATTGTGGGCTTTATTACATGTCTGCAGCCCCTAGTACCATTTATGGGGATATATGTATGGCAACCAGCTCAGTTTTATTCGCGCTGTTGTTGACATTGGTGCACTGGACTCGTCTAACTGTATCCATGGTCTTAATGACCGATCATGCATTCTGATGGGAGAGGCCGCTTAGTGTCCGGCTGCAAGAGCCGCCGCATACTGCTCTGTGTTTCCGCAAATGGTTATGATGCCACGTGGACTGGGCATCTTAAGTTTAAGGCCGGCGTAGTTCGGTACCGCGTTAAAGCAAGTGAAGGCCATTCTTCCGAGTAATGCATGATAACTGCTGCTGAAGGGAGCATGTCGAAGAGTAGTTCCTCGCTTCTGAAGTTGTTGGGAGAATCGAATGTCACCTCTAATACGAGGGAGCCCCAGCAGCGGGCCTTAATGCCTGGTATCACTCCTTTAAAGGTGGTGTTGCTTTGGCTTATTCTGGATGGGTCTATCCCCATCTTGCGGACGGGGTCCAAATATATCAGATTAAGACGACTGCCGCCGTCCATTAGGACTCGAGTAAGATGGTATCCATCAATTATTGGGTCGAGCACGAAGGCAGCCGTTCCTCCGTGCCGGATACTGGCAGGGTGGTCCTTGTGATCAAAAGTGATCGGGCAGACCGCCCAGGGGTTGAACTTGGGGGCAACGAACTCGATGTGAGTTGTATGGACCATGTTTACTGTTTTGACTTCTGGTGGGAATTTTTTCTGTCCCCCAGTGTTCGGCTGGCGAGGCTCATCCTCGTCTTCGCTCGGCATTTCCCTTCCTTTGTGTTCGGCGTTTAACTTGCCGGCCTGCTTGAAGACCCAACATTCTCTGTGGGTATGATTTGCAGGTTTTTCAGGGGTGCCATGGATTTGGCACAATCTGTCTAGGACTTTATTCAAGCCGGACGGTCCCTCTTTGCTGCGTTGAAATGGCTTCTTTCTTTTAGCGGGTCGTGAGCCCCTGAATCCAGCATTGACTGCCGTGTTGTCCGGACTATCTTCATTGTTTCGACGCTTGTTCTTATTGCATCGTGGGTTCCCATTGCCATCTCGAATTTCGGATGTCCCTGGGTCGCTAGTGCCTCTATGGGCCAACCAGCTGTCCTCGTTTGCACAAAAGCGGGTCATAAGGCTTGTTAAGGCCGCCATCGTCCTTGGCTTTTCTTGGCCGAGGTGTCTGGCCAGCCACTCGTCCCGGATACTGTGTTTAAAGGCCGCTAGGGCTTGAGCATCCAGACAGTCGACAATTTGATTCTTCTTAGTGAGAAATCTGTTCCAAAGCTTGCGGGCTGACTCTCCAGGCTGTTGTATTATGTGACTTAAATCATCTATGTCCGGAGGTCGGGCATAGGTCCCTTGAAAATTGGCCCTGAAAGCGTCCTCAAGTTCCTCCCAGCTTCCAATTGAATTTTTAGGGAGGCCTTTCAACCAGTGCCGAGCTGGCCCTTTCAGCTTGATGGGAAGGTATTTGATGGCATGGAGGTCATCCCCACGAGCCACGTGGATATGGAGGATAAAATCTTCAATCCAGACACCAGGGTCTGTCGTTCCGTCATATGCCTCTATGTTCACGGGTTTGAATCCCTATGGAAATTTGTGATCCAGCACCTCATCGGTGAAGCACAGAGGGTGCACACCCCCTCTGTATCTGGACATGTCATGGCATGCTGTCGGCTATTGTTGCATCTGGTGTTGATTCCGAACTGGTATTCGATGGGTCTGATCATTTTGGTGACCATAATCCCGCGTCGGAGCATGTCCTCTGGATCCGTAGATGGACCTGGCCGCACCGGCCTTTTGTCCAGGAGCTCACATAAATCGTGTGCGGCATCAGTGGATGCTCTATCACGGCCATGAAGTGGTTGGTCCAGCCGAATGACCATATTGTTCTTTGGCGGAATGGGCGCTGTGGCCTCATCGTCAAATTTGGGCAGTAGCTTGCGTTTTGGGTAGCTCTTTGTGTGGCGATCGTCGCCACATTTTCCTTCAGTGTCTAGCACCTTATTCCATCTTTGGTTGAGCGTATCATGCGTGGCTTTAAGCGTTTGCTTCTGCTACTTAGGCTCCTCGCCGTGGCCATAAGCCTTCTGCGGAGGTTATCTTGTTCCAAACGTTTTTCCGGGATGATGAATGCATCGTCAACCGGACTGTTCTCCTCTCCGGAGGTAGTTTGATGAGTTCGGCCCTTGGGCTCGCTGTGATCGGGCGTCTGTTCAGCGTGGCCTGGCTCTTCTTGCTCCATCACTGGGTTCATATTGTTGCCTTTGGAGTCGACCGGAGTGTCATTTTTCCTTGCGCTGTTATCGCTATTTTTACTGTGACTGGACTTAGAGCGGCGTCTGCGCCGTCATTTTTGCTTTTGTCCGGGGGGTTTATCCTCAGTTGTGTCCTTTTTGTCACTGTTGTCCTCCTTAGGCGTGACCACCATGTAGATGTCATATGATGAAGTGGCGGTCCAGCGCCCCGTGGGCAGTGGTTCCAAATCGTCCCCTGCATCGATGTCCATACCGTCGATGTCGTCGGAGTCGAAATCAAGCATGTCTGTTAGGTCATCGACAGTGGCTATGAAGTGGGTGGTGGGTGGGAGGCAATTTTCTTCGTCATCCGTGTCACACTCGGGACGGACATAGTTCGGCCAAGAGTCTTCTGACAAAGAGAGAGACTTTAATTAATTTAGCACATCGCCAAAGGGGGAGTGCTGAAAGATATCCGTGGTGGTGAACTCCATTACTGGATCCCAATCGCACTTGATAGGTCCGGGCGTGCGCGGTTCGGAACCCACATCCGGACACAAGTCCAGGGGTCCGGTGACACTGATTCCCTTAACGGTGGAATCTATGTTTGGTTCTATCTCCGAAGAGTATGCGGCCTCCGTGGCGGGGTCAATCCACCCATCCTTGGGCGACGCGATCCGCTCCAGATTTAGGTCCGGAGCAGCTGCAGGGGCGATATCCCGAATACTGTCCGACAAAAGTTTTAGATCTTGCTCGTCATGACTGTTCAGCGCTCCTGACGCAGGCCCGAATCCGTCGAAGATTAAGTCTCCGTGGATATCGGCCGTATGATTCAAGTTTCTGAATCTGACCTGATGGCCAGGGGCGTACCTGTCGATCTGCTCCAGATGGCCAAGCGAATTGGCCCGCAGTGCGAAGCCACCGAACACGAAAATCTGCCCGGGGAGAAAAGTCTCACCCTGGTCTGCGTTGTTGAAGGTTAAGGGAGTCATAGAGCCTTATAACGACAACACAGAGGAACTCTCAATGAAAGCACCAATGTCGGTGTCAAAACCGGCAAATCTCGGGTAGGGGGGCCTGAACTGTGCGTCTAAGGCTAATGGTAACAGGAGACTGGGGACACGATGTTTACCCAGGTTCGGGCCCTCTCGTTGGAGGTAATACCCTACTTCCTGCTTGATTGATCTTGATTATATGAGTATTACAAGAGTTGATCTACCACGTGAGCGTAGAGGTTAAACCCTAGAAGCTAGCCTATGGTATGATTGTTCTTCTCCTATGGACTAAACCCTCCGGTTTATATAGACACCGGAGGGGGCTAGGGTTACACAGAGTCGGTTACAGAGAAGGAGATCTATCATCCGAATCGCCAAGCATGCCTTCCACGCAAAGGAGAGTCCCATCCGGACGCGGGACGAAGTCTTCAATCTTGTATCTTCATAGTCCAACAGTTCGGCCAAAGTATATAGTCCGGCTTTCCGGATACCCCCTTATCCAGGACTCCCTCAGTCGGCCCATGAACGGATGATTCCAACTCTAGCCCATTTACGGCCATAATGCGGTCTGTTATTGGCCCATGTTTGGACAATTGATCATACGACCCGAATAAGGCCCATTGACGATACAACCCGTAGAATACCCATTGTTTCTACGACCCATAGAAGGCCCATTGTTTCTACGGCCTGTAGGAGGCCAGGTGTCACTACAGTAAATATGTAGCCCATGGTTATTGTGGCCTATTTTTTTAAAAAAATAGGTTATTGCGGCCACTAGCAAACCGCGGAAAAAGAACTGCACTGACTACAAGCAAACAAATAAACAAGACAACAAGGAAATAAATAAGCAGCAAACTTACGCTAGGCTATCATGGCTATTACACATATTACATCCATTGGGCATCAAAGTTCGCCACCAGTGCAAATAAACACGCCGACAAAAGAATATACAAAACTGAGAGCACATCAGAAGGCACTACGCTTGGCCAGGTTGCCCCCCCCCCCAAACAGCCGAACAAGCTGATTAGACCTCAGTTGTGTCAACGATAGATGCATCACCCATAGCTCTATGGCATGATGGTGCGCAAGGCAGTCCTATGACATCTTCATTACATCTTTGACTTAAAGTCAGAGCTGAGCTAAAGCAAGCCTTTCCGCTTTAAGTTGAGACTGAAGAAGTCGAACTGATTGAGGCAGCGACTGCACAGAGGTTGTCTCACACCTACTGGTTAGTAGCTTCAACTCACTGTCTTCATCAAGACAGGACCTTGGGGTCATCTCACTGTCCTCAAGATGGTTTGGCTCACTATCTTCCCTAAAGTTCTGGCTGGCATAAGAGATACGACTATAAAAGAGAAACAAGGAGACACGTAAAAGGTTTCACAATTATATAAGCAAGTAAATGGATCTATTCTGCATAAGGAACATGTTTTTACAACTACAATTTGAAACTGGTAGTTGTTGCAAACATCCAATCAGATGTAAACGGCAAAGCAAACAGTAGTGGAGGAAATGATGCATATCCAAATCCATACTAGAACAAAGTTAGAAGGCTTGAGAAGGATGAACTTAAATTACATATTAACACGGGCTGGACAAAGCCCTTCTCCATGTTGATGGAAGGATAATTCAATAAATTCCCCAAAGAAAATTCTTTATAAGCGTTGCCATTATTCTACATTTTGCAAAAGTAAATATAGATCAAATAATATTGGAAGAAATAGAGGATAATGAAGCTCAGGTGCAGACTAATGATACATAATCATATAGCAATTAATTAAGGACAACGTTACAAGGCAAAAGGGAGAGAGGTACTGACAAGAGCAATGGAGAGCCTAGTATTGTTGTGAGATCGTATGCTCCTTTGAGCAAGGAGATTCCTCTGAAATTAGTTTTCATACAAGAGAGAAGGTAAGACACATGCAAAAATTTAGGAGTTCAAATTTTGAATTGATATCATAGACAGTACCTGATACTAGGCTCTCAGCAGTTCTAATAGGGGTTTGGCCACTGGAGTAGGGGTAAAATGTGGTACAGTTGGGGCTGTGTTTTCTGTAGCTGCTGATCTGTCTGATTTAACAGGTATCACTACCTTTTCCAAATACCTAGTTTGTACTCCTTGAGTATCTGCACTCACCCTCTTCCTTTTGGACATCTATTATGAAAGAACAATATTTGATTGGAAAAACATAGTATGACGACACATGGAATAGGTACAAAAAATGGATAGGTATGGCATGTACTCATATATGATGCTTAAACTAAGCAGATGGTGTAACAAAGTAAAAGTAATGCAAGAGGTCAGATGCAAAATATGTGCAACCAATACAACCTTGCAAAGTTAGAGCAAGCACCTTGATGTGTGAATAAGATAGGCCATCCTCCACCATGCCAAGTTTGTTAGCCAGTGGATTGTTCCGCAATATTCCTCTCGTGCGCCCATTCTCATATTCATTTTGATAATGCTAAATATCTTACATGCATGAAAACATAAAAACAAGTGAGATTATCTTTGTAATGCAGAAGTGATTCTAATCCAATACTGCCTCCCTGTAAACCCCTTTGTGCTATCTCTGCAATTCTTTTAAGAGATGCCATGCATGCTGTAATTTGGTGTGTGCATTACTATAATGTGGCCTACTACTCAAAATATGAGAGCTCCAGAAGTGATGACACTGCACAGATGACAACTTCAACATATAGTAAAGAAGAACAAGTCGACCTGACCTGACAGATTCAAAATATACAAAGGGAGAACAACTCGACCTGACCAGTCGACCGCAAGAGAAGAGGATCATCTTAAAGAAGAGCAGAAGAGCAATCAGATTGAAGATATTACAAGTCTTTCAATACTATGTCGGTTGGTCAACCATGATGAACCAGAGGGCACAGAGAAATACTATTCTTTCCGATCTCTCCATATGTGGCTCACATGCATTTTGAAACTAAAGTAGGAACATTTAGCTGACCAATTAAACATCTCTTAGTTTTACTAATATCAACATAATATCAGATATGAATTTGTACAACTAAGCTTGTTTAGCTCGATGGGTGGAGCAGTGCTATTATGACACAAACCACGTAGGCTGATCATGGTCATCATAAAATCCGGAAACCATAAGCATGATGAGTACAGTGTTGACCGTGGCAGTGGGATGGCAGATCTGAAGCTGCAAACCGCGCAAAGGGTAGTTAGCAACCGATGTTTGTTTTGAAATAACAACTAAGATTTGGTATGGACAAGAAAGTACAGTCAACAAGTGACATAGAAATGCAATTCTGATGTCTCTCTATATGTCACGACATGCATTTGGAAACTCAAGTGGGACCTTTAGCTAACCAATTAAATGTGCTTGTTAACTAATATCAGTATCATATCACAATCATATTTGAACAATAAGCTTTTGAATTTTGAGTGTTGTGTTGTTTAGCTTGAAGGGTGGAGTAATGCTAGCACAACAGAAAGCACCTAAGGAGGTCATAGTAGAGTAGATAAAAGGGGAAAACCCTAAGCATCAAGAGAAAAATCAGGAAAGTGGAACTAGCTGGACCAGTGGGTGGCGCACATGCTTTTCGAAACAAATATAGGAACATTAGGTGACCAATTAAACATTCTCTGTTTTAGTGATATGAGCATCATATCAGATTCGTATTTCAACACGTAAGCTTTGGCTTGAGGTCTTGAGGAGCAGTACTAGCACGGCACGAAGCACCTACGATGATGGTAGTGAATATAAAGGGCGGGAACCCATAAGCTTTACGAGTGTAGTGCCCGTGCCATGGCTGATCTGAAGGTGCAAACCAGACAAAGCTACTTCGTAACCAATGTTTGCTTTCAACTAGCCACTACAATTTGGTATGGACAAGAAAAGTACAGTAAACAAATTACGATCTATTTTCCGGGTGAGATCAATAACTTAAGCACATATGGAAGAGTACCACCTCTCTTGCGACGCCATGTAGGCCTCTACTGATACATTGAGGGTGTTGCGGGTGCGATGGCTGTCGGCAGCGGGGAAGAAGACTTTAGATGGCAGACGGCCAGGTCGGGGGATAAATCTTGTTGCCGTGGACGAGGTGTTCGTAGGAGCAGCAACGGCAAGGTGGTCGACGGCGCCGATGAAGCGAGAGGATGTGATGGAAGGATCCTGGTCCACCGCTATGGATGAGAGACGTCCATCTCTTGCAGTGGACGACGGGGTAGGGGTAGCGGCTCTGGCAAGGTGGAGGATGGGGTGGCAGACGGAGGAGGCTGGCCACCGTGGGGAGGTTGTCGTGGTGCCAACGGTGTATGAATGGGGAAAGGAAGGGGAGGAGGGATCTCAAACTTTGGGTCGCGCTTCTTTGAAATGTGGGAAAGTTACGAACTTATCCTCCGTTTAAAATTTCGTACATCGCGTCGGTTGGGGATAGGACGATAATCTCTTATCTCCCAAATATTTGGCGGTAACTATTTCAGGCGAGGAGAGGGTGTTTTGCCGCCCACGGTTGGTGCCCCGGTGTATGAACGGGGCTGACAGTAGGGCAGTTATGTCACGTCTAAGGGAAGTTACACATCTGCCCCTACTTAAAATATTAGCCTACATCGATTTCGGACGAGGAGAGTTTGTTTTGCCGCCCACTGTGTATAAATGGGGAAATGGAGGGACAGACACATGTCTTTCGGATGAGCTTGAATCAAATGTGTTTTGCCGCCCATGTTTGGCGCCCACCGTGTCTGAATGGGCTCAGAGGCCGTCATGTCATGTTTGATTGAAGTTACTAGTCTACCCCTATCGACAGCAGTGTAAATCCGGTCGATAAGGATGTCAAGTGTCAGGGGTAGCCAGTAATTTGTATTCGATTACAAATATCCACAAATAATTCTATGTTTTGTTATTTTTTTGTTCAAAACCACAACAAAGATTTATTCCACCTTTATATATGATTATGATTTAGAAATGCCGTGATCTTCGAATTCAGTAGGTTGGATACACTTTGAGTCAAACAATTATTTCATCCAATACAATATGCTCACACGAAAGATAGTTCACCTTATGTGAATCATACAAGTCCCGAGGATTACCTCTCCTAAAAAATTCGGATCATTACTACACATGGACAACATAGGGGGTCTTACAACATAATCCATTCAGAGACATGACACAACATGCAAGTACAATAATCTAATGACAATTTCAACTGGTATCTAAAGAAGAACCGGGATTACCCTGGGCTTCAGATAGCAGAAACAGCAGGACCTCCTCCGTCTTCAAATGCAACATTCTTACTTCCTCCAATTCTTGGGTTGCTTGCATAATGTGTGCCGCTAGTTCCATAATTTCTAGCCTCAAGATAAAGATTACCTCATGCATGGAAGCCACACCATCTCTTTCTGCCTCTAGTAGAGCCTCAAGAACTATAATATATGTGCTTAGAGTGATCTCCGGCGGTGTTGCCTCCGAACTACTACCATTTGGTAACATGGATGGCGCACTGCTTCCAAAAATAGATTCTAGGGTTGTACATTGTGTCCTAGTGTGAACGGCATCCTGAAAGGTTTCCGCTAGACATAAGTAAGAGATAGTTATCGCATGATCCAGGCAGTAAGCTTACATGGTAAATGACATACGAATTATGGCCGAGCATGTCAAGCTATATTTAAATGGTTCGAAGCAGCATCAGCCGAAAATAAACTAAAATGGTAAGATGAAACTAGGGATGTATGTGGCAAATAAACGACATCCGCCAGTCCCATCTAGTTAGTTTTTGCTAGCTCCCTAGTTCATTTTCCTCAAAAAACAAAAAACTCTTTTGAACTATCATACCACTTGTGGACTTTAATCGGGATTAAATGGGACCTAGTTGACATCCGTAGTTGAAAGGGAGTGTACCACCGCTATATTTAAGTTGCCAAGGCATCTAAGCAGTTGAAATAATCCGAGAAAGCACTTAACAGTGTGGCCACATATAAACTACGAAGACAGTCTTGTGATGAAGTTCAGAGGAAAAGTTAAGGACTCAAATGAACTAGGCATGCATTTCTTTATGATAGTACAATAGGCACTGCTGACTTATTGGCCAACTCAGGTATAGCGTAACAACAAACAAGCATTCGAATCAAGCAATACAACAAAGCAGACAACTGAACTATTTGTAATTTTGTAGGATTACAGGTTGAGGGCACAAGCCAAGAAAGCAGCCCACTCAGATTATATTTCACCTGTACTAAAACACACTGGCTTACCATATGTTGTTGTTGTGAAGCCTCGCTGCTGTTGCAATGTTCTTTGAAGATATCGTCAGCATCCCGTGGTTGCAAATCTAGTTGTAGTTTATTCTGCACCGTCTATTTAGGTAAAATTAATTTTAATCGCATGCTCTGGTCCAAATTGATCATCAATGGTACATCTAAACTAATGAAAGAAGGGTGTGTTCATACACGACAATATATCTGCTTCACTCTATTTTTATGCTTGTTCGAGGTGTCAGCCCCAAAAGAACAAATATTTTGCTTGATGGGGTTGGCAGCTCCATAATTAATAGAAGCATCAAATTAGTCATGCAACTTGGGAAGATCAAGAACACACAAACAAGTAATGAACAGAGGCTCAGAGCAGTGATGTAATAGCTAGCATAAGAAATGTAGGGTAAAACAAACAAAAAGCAGCGGAACCACATGCTAGTTTGCTGATGTGTAATTAAGCATAGAGAACATTAAGCAGTTTGATGGAACCAACAGGTGGCATCAGAACAACACCATTATCATAAATATAGCATTCAAGAAGTAAAATAGTAGGCAATGATATCTAGGAAGTATAGTAATACTTAGAACAAAACTAAAGCATATTAACTATACGTGCACTGGTATGTAATTTAGCACATGTAACATGTTCACTGCCAGAAGTATGGCCCTACAGGTGCAAGCAGAATAACTCCTCTCATGAAAAACTGAATGATGCCCTGAAGAAATTCAAAGGTGCGGTGCTTATGCTAAGAAAGTGAACGTAGGTGCCGATCGTTGGATAATAGTACCTGATTCTCGGTGGCATATGGGTATCGTTGTCATACTTGATTGCTAAGGATCATCGATGGTGCTCGTGTTGCGGTTGAGTTTGGGACGGCTGTCGCCATCGCTGAAGCGGCTCCGGTGCTACGGTTGCGGCGCCTGTCAACATACAAGAAAGCTCATCTGTGGTAAGTGAACAATTGCACGATAAAGAGAAAAATCGAAGGAGTACAAATCGAAATAACATGATGAGGCTGCGGCGTCGGTAAAGCAGGGTCGGTGGAGTTAATATGGCGTCCGTGGAGCGGGTCCGTTGCAGTGAATGAAGGCTTCGGCGGGCGTGTTCTGCAGTGCTGTTGGTGAGGCGGATCTGTTGCGGCGGACGAGGGCTTGTATGAAGGGCCAATGAAGGGGCGGATGAGGGAGTCAGTGAAGGCCCCCTACACTATGGTGTATGCGGGCACCAGTTAAGCAGATCCGGTGCGGTGGACCATGATGGCGGTGAAGGAGATCTGGAGCGGTGGACAAGCCAGTTGCTGAAGCGGCTCCGGTGAAGTGGTGTGTTGGCAGTTCGGGGTTCCAAGATGCGGAAGGTAGATCCGGCAGGGTGTGTGGTCCACTGCTGTGGCGGAGGACTAGATTTGGCGGCTTGCCGTGGTTGGGGGGGTCGGGGAGGGGAAGGGGATGGGAAGGGGAGGGGCTCTGGGGAAGAATGTTGGGGGCAAAGAGGGGAAAACAATGGAGTTACCAAAGCAGCCCTTTTCCGTTCATGTGGCAGGGGTAAAACAGGGATATCACAGGGCTAAACTTTCGGGCGCGAGATATTTCGATTTGAGCGGGAAGTTTGAAAGCTTTTGGCACCTGAAATTATATTCTGCTCTTCTACGGCCGACTATGATATCACTGCCGAAAATTTGTTTGTTTTGCACGCAAAAAAAGTGCAAGTTTTGAAAATCAATGTCTCCAACTCGAAATTTAGATTGTCCATTCAATTCAAATATGGATCATTGAGCTACTACAAGCAAATACCATCATATGGTCCAATTCAAATGAAATTCCAAATGTGTTTATCCTAAATATGATGACAAAAGCAGAAATGTGTATGTGTATGAATAAAGTGGATGATTATAAAGTTTGAACATGCCCGTATGTCTATATCTCTAGGTTTGATATATGAATTTGAAATCACGAAATCCCGGCTTAAAAAATGTACCTCTTTTTAAATGAATTACAAAAGCTAATGATGGAGTCGAATTCCAAAATTCCAATCTTAGGTTTGTAATTCTGGTACATCAAGGTATATCACGCATGTTCAAAAGTATCGTTATCTCATAGTCCAAATTGTGAAACAAATTGATCAACCATGAGTGCACACACGATTGACCATGTATATCTCAATTACGCTAAACACTCTTTATCTGAAGCTACCCCCCCAGACACACAGAAGTCGTTCTCTCCCCCAAACACCAATACACGAGCACATTAAGACCCCTCTCTCTTCTAAAGTCCGGACCCCAATATAGGTCTCTATCACTTTGTCTCTCGGGCATGCACACATCTCTTCTCCCACTCTCTAGGTCTCCCGGCATCTCTCTTTCCCAAGCTCAGACACTATGTAGAGTGTATCTTTCCCATACACACAAAACGTTGCCCCCAAACGTCTATCTCCCTAGTTATGTGGTTCTCGCACACTCACCTCACACACCACCCCCACTCCAAACAAGCACACTTTGTCTCCTTGTGCACCACTCTCCTCTTTCTATCTCTCCCACATGCGGACCCGCCCCAGCTCCATCCCTGTATACATATATGTCGTGGCTCTTTCCATAGCTCCCTAATGTATCATCGTTCTTGATCTCGCACATTGTTCTCTACACCATCTATTCTAGATCTCTCATGAAGTCCCTATCACACACACGATGACTCGCTTCCCTTGCGTCTTCGTACATCGGCCAATTTCGAACAACATCAGCATTGTTTCCCTATCTATATGCCATTTATGGACACAAACGACCCTCTCTCACCCCCTCTCTTCCTCTCTCTCTCTCCGTCGCTAGCTCTCTCTCCCTCTCTCGTTCTCACATTCCTCTCCCACACACACTCGATGTCTCTTCCAAATAGTCTGCTCCCCCCGCCTGCACCCATGCTATCCCACTACTACACATGTCACACCATTCCGCCTTCCCTTATACTAGGTTTACATCATTAGTGGTCTCTCTACTCCACATACACACACTCCCTCTCACACACAAACGCGCGCAAAAACACACACGACATGCACAAACACCCATTTATCTAGATCCTCATCTCTCCCCATGTCCGCATGTGTATCTCACACACTCACTCTCTAATTATGTATATGTGTCTCCACGTTACACAACACAAAGCCCCATGTACATGTCTCTCTCTATCCTCCACACACATAGACACAAAGAATCTGTTATCATTGCCTCAGTCTCTAGACATATCACACACACACATTTTATCTCTCTCTCTCTCTCAAACACGCTCAACAAGGGTTTCCCCATGAATAACTTACCGTCTATTCATCAACAGTCGTGGCAGTACGGCGAACACGAGACGTGAAAAGAATAAATCTACACATGCTTAGACCACCTAGTATGACTACTAGGACTAGAGCAAGCCAAAAATCGCGCCGCCGTCACCCCCATCGGCAATGGGAAAACCTTTGTTTTACACAGCCGAGAAGTCATTATGCTAAGGCCCCACATGCTGAGGCATTGAATAGAATGTAGATGCTAGTTTACGGAAACAAGTATCAATAATACGTTTGTATCTCCATACTTATATTTCTTCTCTTATAAAAAACCGAGTTGGTGATGATGGTACGCGTGTCATCTTGCAATATAGACCGTCCGATCTATATCTGACGGGTGGAAATTAAACTAAAAGATACCCGCACCCATCTCCACATTTGCAGACAAGGCCTTCCCTCGTTCATCCTTATCTCCAACAACGTCATTGTTGAGCAATTAAGAAAGGAAGCCTTTGGAACAAACTGGCCTGGTGGCCGCTGCCAGGGTCGTCAATCCCCATGACTCCGCTCAGTCCGACCACCAATCACCCCCACGCCCCACTCCTCTTCACCTTATCTCCTATTTCTCGAGATATCACTAGTTTTTACACATGGGATTACTCCCGCATGGGTCAATCACAACAATTGTTTTATAAAAAAATGCATCTTGATGTTCCATGCAATGCACGGATCTTGCTAGTACTCCTACAGAAGACCAAGTTGGTGATGATGGTGTGTCTACCATCCGTCATTTCTGACCATTAGATCTACATCTAACGACTGTGAGGTAAGTTGTTGCCTTTTCTCACCAACATCCCACTTGTGGACCAATTTGCAGAAAAACCCATATTTAGTATCTTAAAACCAACCACATCCCTCCCTGACCTCACCAAAACAGCCCAAGGAATATATTCTAATTGAAACATAATATACCTCTAGTGATATATGTATATCAAAATTAAAGTGTTTTGTATCAAGTTTGTGAATAAGTATTATTCTAATTATGATTCGTTGCAATGCACATGAACATTGCTAGTATTTCCAACCATGCATTATTTCCTAGTATTCCATAGTTTCGAGTTTTCCATCAAGATATTAGTCACTCATGGTTGATATTTAATTTCAATCATGTACACATATGCACTATGTAACTAGCCTTGCTTATTGGCTTCCAAAGCTTAACTTTCACTCCTACTTACAATATGTAGAGTATTTAACAAAAAACTACCACTTTCAACCAGCCCTAGGAATAATCTATTGTACAAAAATAGCAAAAACATAACAAAAATTTCTTAATCCACGCCAAAAACTACTACCTAGTACTCCCTCTATCCCACAATGTAAGATATTTTTGCAAGCTAGTTTAGCTTGCAAAAACATCTTATATTATGGGATAGAGGGAGTACCGATTAGGTTCGTTTAAACCCATTTATGACAGGGTTGGCCCACACGTCTGTGCTGATGAGGCAGCTTAAACCAACACATTTTGTTTGACCGTTGAGACGAGGGACCCACATCTGACCTTCTATCCTATTATTCCCCCTCAAATCCTTATTTTTCCTGAACATTACTTCAAATAGTACTAATGCGTGTTCGTCGGTGGCGCCGGTGATGAGCGAGTTGGCCGCCGCTCCGCCGGACGGGCCGGACAACGTGCTGGCCTCCGCATGGGTTGGTAGGCTGGCCCGAGCGTGACTCACGAGCGAGCAAGCCGCCACGCTGGCCTTCGCTCAAGCCAGATGGTTAGCCTTAGCGCGGCGCGCGCGAGCAAGCCACCGTGTCGCCGTGCCAATCTAGCTAGCAAACCTTGCAGACAAGCAGCTGGACAGAGCTATCTTGGCTAGCTAGTGGCCACGAGCGCCGACGGAGCTGGCATCCGGGCTACCGCAAGATGGGCTCCGCACAGCTGGCGGTTTTGACCTCGCCTTCTGCCGGCGGCGTTAGCTACGTCCCATGGCCGAGGGTGACTAGGTGGACGGGTCGGAGGTAGGAGGTCACCTGGGGATTTTTGTGCAGATTTACATGTAGGTCCCACAAGTCATAACGCCCGGTCGAATAGAAGGTATTCGCTTAATAGGTGAAATGGGCCCTGTTTGGATACTCTAAGTCAGAAGTTAGAGTTAGATTCTAACCTTGAACTAACTCTAACCAAAGTGGTGTTTGGATGGCAGGGTTAGATTGACAACAAATGTATCCAAACAGGGCCATGGGTTGAAACGTGCCTATAACGACACTTTGTAGAGTAGTAGTTTCTTGGTAGGGCTGGTTGGTAAGAGCATGTACAATGGTTGATAAGGTAGTCTTATCTTAAGTCTGCCACATATGCAAGTGGTAGTAGTTTCTTGGCATTATTAGTGGTTTCTTGCATTATTAGGGGGTTCTTGTAAGGAACAATGTACTACTAGCGACAAAAGGCGATTCTAGGTTGTGTTGTACTCCAACGAGTACTACTAGTGGTCGCGGGAGTGTATACCTTGTTTTGTGGGTTCGATCCCAGCCGAATGCACGGCGGCCTTTTTTTTAAATAGTAACTTCGCTGCGAGCCAATATTTTACATGGGTAGTTTGAGTTTTGAAGTCAAATGGACGTGTGGCACCACAATCTGGGTGCACTGGATAGCCTAGCCACGTGAACGGGTTTTCCTTCCTAGCATCTCGTGGCTCGCGTGCTCGCCCTAGCCGCACCTCGCTTGCAGCTTCCTCATCAGCTAGTAGCATATTTAAACTAGCGCCTCCCAATTAAGCCCAAGGAGACGGAAAAGCCTGGCGGGGCATTGGCAACTGTGCAATATGGCTCTGTACATAAAGTGCTCTACTACTACTCTGTAGCTTGTGGCGTTGCATGCATGGACTTCACTCCATTATCAGCTCTACTATAAAAGAAACTCCTCTTGATGTGTTTTTTTCTGAGACAGAGAGCGGCTGAATAGAGCACCGAGAGTACCCACTAGGCCACTACGCAGGTGTACTTTCCCTGCATTGATAGTACAACGATGGTTCTAGAGAATAGTAGTACCCTCCACTTCGAACTGTAGCTCCTTGGCCCTGAGATTCAAGAGTTCAAAAATGGTGCACTATACTAGACTAGACTAGAAGTACAGTACATCACACTACTAGTTGAGAAAGTAGTACTAGTACTGCTACAGTATGAGTACGTACTCCTCTGTCACATAATGTAAGCCATTTTTTGACACTAGTTGGCGTGTACAAAAACTAGCAAAAACATACCCAAAATTTCTTAATCCACGCCAAAAACTACTACCTAGTGCCAAAAATTTCTTTCTAGTGTTATTATTTACAGTATAATGCAATCCCATAACGTCCTGTAATGCTAGTACTAGTAGTAAATAATAGCCTCACCCTTTCGCTAAGGGAGTAACTTCAGCAGTAACATCGAGTCCAACTCAGCAAATTTGCTTATGTGGCAGTGAGTTAATGAGGAGAGAGGTAGTTATAGTAACTTAGCTAGTTACTGTAACATCACATGTCCCAATGCAATATGAGTCTATTACCTAATAGATGAAGCTTTGCATGTTACCACACTTATGTTACTACCCACTATGAAGGTAGTAACATAGTCTAGGGATATGTGTATGTTACTAGTGTATGTTACTCACCATTGTGGTTAGAACGATCTACAGTTGGAAGGGACGAGGCCCTGTGGTTACTACGCTCTTATCTCCTCCTTGCCAGTTCCCCTCCCCACGAAGAGAAGGTAGTTCATTGCTGCTCCCATGGATTCGCTAGGCGGTTCTCCTCCTCGTCGGGGCTGGGAGACCTTGGACGATGATCCTTTGGGAGAAATCGCACGCCGCTCCGACGTCCTCACTGCTGCAAGACTCAGTGCTTCCTGCACCAACTTTTTCAAGATGGTGCTTAAACATGCTTGGGAAAAGGCCATGCTTGTTGGTCTTCCATGCGTCCTCAAGGAGAAGGTTCTTCTATGGGACAATCCTTCGAACAGTCCACCGCTCCCTGGCCATGGTTGCACGTTAACTCCGCTAGAGTTGCCGACGTTGAGAGGTAGACCGATTTTGTCCAATGAGCAGTTCAGTAATGGAGTTTGATCATGTAGTACGTAGTTCTTCCATTTCCATCTCGTAATTTCTTCGCTGCCCACCGTCTTATATATAGGTCTGGGTCTGTGCCAATGAAGATTGGCTTGCATACCTCCGGCCGGATACCACCATCATTTTGCACAACATCCATAGCAGTGCGGCCGTTCTGATAGACCCCTTCTCCACCATTGGGATCGGCCTTCCGGACTGGCTGGGCTTGAATACGTATGATGAATCCTACATGAGATTGAAGAAGATAGCAATTGCGGACCCGCCAACAAAGCGACGCGGCTACGACGATTACTATCTCATCGTGGTGTTCGACCTAAGGATTGCCATCAATGCAAGAGGAAGTAACGACAGAGGCTCGCGCATGTTGGCAGCGACAGATTTGTACCCCTACATGTTTGAAGATGCTGTGCACCATCTAGGCCGCATCTTCGTGGTGACAAGCTAGGGGACTTGTTTCATCTGGTTGCCATCCTACGGTACGGGAGATTACAAACGGAATGCACAAACCATCATTTGCATCCCTAACGGTACTCCATTATTTTGCAGGGACCAGTCATCCCCCGATCAAAATAAGATCACCGATCCTGGATGTGCATTTGCATCCGTGATTCGGTCTAACCTGGAACCTTGTAGCTGACTTGGCATATTGGGATCAACTATCTTAGTAGTCGTTACCCATGGTACCACTGATGTGCAACATGGTCACACAATCTACCACGATCGGACCGTCACCATCTACCCAGGTATTCCATTTTTTAACCCTCTCGCGTTCACTTTCATTGTTGTACTAGTACTAGTAAGCACTAGTAGGAGTGCTTTTTACCTTGGAGGACGTGCTAGCTAGGCCCTTGAAGACTTGAACCCACTAGCTGCCACCATTTTTGTTTTTCCATGTCTTACTATCTCATCCATGTAGCTAAGAGTGGCTATATATAATAAGCCGGTTATTTTACTTCCTCTATACCGGAGTAGTACTATTTGCTGCACAGTATTACTGACCGCCATATTTGAGCACAACATTATTATGCTTGGACCTTGACTATGTACGTCACCATGTCTCCAGATCTGATATGCCGCGTGTACTAGATGAACGGCGCCGAGTTCAACCCCCGTGATGCTACGTGGGTGCCGAGGAACACTCTTGGAGAGTACTCGCTTTTCAGTGGGGATAACTACCCCATTGCAAAGTGGATGCCACCTTCCGTGCATGACACGGAAGGCCTGCCGTTCATGAAGCATGGTTGTGTCTTCAGTGCGCACCACCGGATAAACGACATGCTGGGACACACTATCCCTGATTTATGCCGCTTCAGCTTGGATGAGTCTCCATCGTGTGGAACCGGACTAGAAAGCTACGACAATGATTCCCGTAGCCCACCGCTATCGATCATGCCATCCATGAAGAAAACCTGGGACTGGAACCTGGAGGAGGACATGTAGCCCATCTATAACGTGTAAGTGGAGTACGGTAATTTGTGAACCGTAGCACTGTGAATATATGTAGACTAGTCGTGCACAAATTTATCACATGAATTGGAGATGAACTTGTGTGGCATACTGGCATTTGTCCTTTAGAATTTATTACTAGTAAATGTGTTATGTGTACGTGCAACTTGTGTGGTTGTTGCACGGGCTCCAAAATGCTCTTTGAGAATAAAAGGTGGCACAGCTTTGGATATACGTGATGTGGCGGCATCATACAGTAGCATCGTTCGCTATAGTTGTACCAGTACAGTCCTACTTGGACGACAACTCCTATAAAACCTTCCGCTTGGCTCTTTGCCTCTTCGGGAGGTTCAACAGTTCGTACTCGTTTGAACCTTGCACTTGGCTCTTTGCCTCTTCGGAAGGTCCAACAATGATGATACAATACAATATGCTTCTAGCAATCTGACACCGATTGAGCTGCTGCACGTCCACCGCGAGGGCGAGGGAGAGGGAGAGGGAGAGGGTGCTGTAGACAAAACCCTCTCCTCGTCCTGTGAACCACCGCATGCGTGGGCGAGGGAGAGGCGTAGTAAGAAAGCTTCTCCTCGTTCGGCGAGTTGACGAGACACATCAAAGCAGTACTAGTACTAGTCCATACGGCGTCCTTTCCGGTTAATATGGCTTAATTTGAAACGAGAAATATATACTGGTGGTCAACATATGTAACAATACGCTCTTTACAGTCACTATATATAGTTTTGTGGTGATTATACGATCACTAGCTCATCGTACAACACCGTATTGCACCCTACCGACCGGCCACATAGTCGACATGGCACTTTGTTGACTGGTTATATTGTCACTTGGTTTCTGGGTCTCACCTATCAGTTGGCAGAGCAAAGAAATCAGTTAAACAAAACTTTACGCAGGCACGACAGGAGTCCAACCCTTGCGCCGAACCACCCTGGCTGTGTATGTGAGTGCATGCACGTGTACTCCCTCTGTCTTCCAACAAAGAGTGTACATCGGCTAAAAAACAAAGAGTGTAGTACATCTACACTTCCAATGCATTTAGCCTTTAATCTAAATTGATATTGATTGACTAATGCACCAACTTGTGCTCTAGGTATAAACTACATGTCTATTCTTAATTACAGCATGCAACGACCTTCATTTCATCTTCTTCTCTCAATGGTCGCATGCACACATAAGTCTGCTACTTTTGGACGTTAATTATGCCCTGGTCAATCTGTAAATATCTAAATGTACAGGCTTTCACAGACGTAGGGAGTAGGTTGAGCACTTGAGCATGAGCGTGTGTGTTGCATCATGTGCTGTGTGCCGCATGGGTGCGTGAGTGTTGCGTGCGTCCATGTGTATGTGTGAGTTTTGCATGTTGCATGCATGCATGGAGCTTACTCCCTCCCATTGACATGTTCATACTGGTGATACTCCCTTTGTTCCCAAATATGGAGTAAAAGCCTCCCTCTGTTCCCAAATACGGAGTATTTGTCTTTCTATAGATTTCAACAAGTGACTACGTACGGAGCCAAATAAGTGAAGTGAGCATAGAGGCATAGGAAACGGTTATGCCTCGACATGCTACCACTACCCGTTCACCTGTCCTCCATGCGCGACCTCTACTGCGCGGGCATGAAGGCCAACTGGATCATCCTCATCCACCAATTAGGTAGTTCGTGGCGTCTCGTGGATATCTACACCGAGCGAGAGATCACCCTTCAATCATGGGTTACTGCCGCCATCGAGCCTCGCGGCCCGCCGGACACTCCTGCCTACTATGCACGAGACACGTCAAGCTTTTGGCTCGACCTCTGTTTGCTGAAAGTTGTAATCTGCGAAGTGCCCACACCATCAGAAGACTACATGGATTACAAGCTCATTGCCTTGTTCAACATGGGATTAGTCTATCTGGAATCCGGTCGCCATACATGGTTATGGCTCATCATCAATCCTGTTGAGACAACATTTCTGTCTGATGCTATAGTGCATGATGGCATCATTTACGCAATCGACGCACATATTGGCTGCCTATACTGATGGAATCTATCATCGTGTAATTGTTCTATCTCATATCATCTTTACCTTATGAATATGACTGCCCGTTCATTGTTACAAATTTAGAATAGATATTATGTCTATAACCACATCATTGCTATATGTTCCTCTCATTTCCTAGATTTTTATGACCACACATGTTATTGTTAGAGTTGATATGCGAAAAATTGCGGCATCTAATGATTGTCAGAATACATATTATGAGCATAACATCATGATTGCTTTATGTTACTCTCATTTGCAAGATTTTTATGACAACACATGTTATTGCTTAGAGTTGATATGAGAACAGCAGTAGTAAGTGCTATGGTAGAATATGAGTAGGCTCTGTCATAGTTGTTTTTCTCTCATTGTTACATGATGTTTGAACCATGACATATTGCTAGAATATGAAAGCCATTGGCTTATTTTTTTTAACTTGGGGTATGATTATGACCATGGCATTGCAATTCTCTGTCTATGATATGTGTCACTGTTATGATAATCTTAATTCCACACATACTCTGAACATGATTGTTTATTTTTGTCCTTTTGGTCTCCAATTTGAATTGTTGTAGCAGACGCAAATGAGTTGGCCTTCATGATTCTAGGACCTGGAATCATACCAGCCGATGGGTGGTGGTTTATCGCTCGTTTAGCTGACGGCGGTCATTTGATGCTCATTCGCACATACCAAATTGACCAAACTATTACATTAAACCACTTGCAGTACAATGCTTGGGGCGTTCGTGACATTGATGGCTATGGCTGCTTTGTGTTCAAGAAAGATCCCAGCTTTGTTGGGCCAGGCATATTCAACTCGAGGCGGGTTTACAGCCTTGGCAACCACTCCAGGTTCCTCGGGCTCAATTATCTAATCATCCAACCAATCATCGATCATATCACTGGCGATGATTATCCTGCTATGCAACTTCCATT
>NC_041387.1:495912448-495961403 GCF_002162155.2 Triticum dicoccoides
TTTACATATCATACCATGGGTTTCATTTATCACCATATCCAGAGATTCATCGACACAGCTTGTTGCTAGATAAACTTCATTGTGTGAAAGGCATCAAGCTTCCATGCGATGGATGGCTTTTGCAAACCCAACATGCGGTGATGTGGTTCATGCCAACAGCAAATATGCACAACTTGATTCGTATTGATATCTAGATTGAGCCATGTATTATGTTGTTGTAGCACAACCCTCTTTTGTTGGATATTATGTACTGTTGTTAGTTTAAAGCACTCCTCTGGTAAAATGTGACACTAAATACGACTAGGAAGTAGTACAGTAGCAGTAGTATACTTCGGTCAAAATATTCATCATGTCCACACATTGAATTGACGTGACAACATGCTGCGCATGAGGTGACACAAGAATCTCGGCAGCGTGTTCGGGTATTCTGGACTTTAGATTTGGAGTACCACTTATCTGTCGATATCTTTCATCATTAACTTAAAACAGTCGATTGATCATACATTGAGTACCATATAACTGGAATTAACCGATGCAAGTCGAAGAAGGATTGGCCGATGCTGCCGGCTGGCGTCAAGTTCGATCCCACGGATCAGGAGCTGATCGAGCACCTTGAGGCCAAAGTGAGTGCTGACAGCACGAGATCTCACCCTCTCATCGATTTGTTCATACCAACCATCGACAGCGAGCACGGCATATGCTACACCCATCCTGAGAAACTTCCAGGTAAGACACCAATCGGCCGTCTACTTGCACAAACATATTCCTTTGTTTATAGCTTTATTTTTCTTTTTAGACGCAGACCTGGTGAAGCAATTACAATTTGACAGTTAATAAAAAGTGAAACAAGTGACGGCAACATGCCAAAGATGTTATGAAAATGCCAACTACATACACTAAAACCTGTATTCGACAATACTGCACGTATCACACTGAGTGGCCTAAGCAAGCATTTCTTCCAGCGCAACTCCAGGGCGTTCAAAAGGGGCACGCGTACGCGTTGCAAGATACAGTCGGAGTGTGGCATGCACGTGATGTGGCACAAGACCGGCAATACCTTGCCGGTGATGGTCAACGGCCGGCAGACGAGCAGCAAAAAGGTTCTGGTGTTGCACACCAACAAGGACTTCGACCAGCAGAGGACCAACTGGGTGATGCACCAGTACCACCTCGGGGACTTGGAGCAAGAGAAGTAGTGGGAGCTGGTCCTCTGCAAGATTTTCTACCAGACGAACACTAGGTCCAGGAGTAAAAAGATTATAAGTTAGTTTGCTATTGGTACTTGTACTACCTTGTCGTCCGCAAGTTGGTATTGTTGTTAACGATCTTTTGGTATGAACTTCACATTTGCTTCCAACCATCATGCCGAGGGTTGACGTGGATATAAAGCTGAATCATTTGTTTCGAAACAAATTTTCAGGCACCTGATTTTTATTTGATGGGTAGCATAAGCACCTGTCGTTCGAATTCCCAGTTCTCCAAATTTTTCGAAACAAGTGCATGCACTTATTATCACGATGAAAAAAATATCCCTTCTGCATCCCAGTTATCAGTCTGTACTGGCAGAATTCTCTCGTTTATTGAGCACGTATATTGTTTTTTCAGGTCAAACAAGTTTCAACTTGGCTGTAGACTGCCCAGGCTTGGTTTTGTTTTTAACATGCCCAACCCATGACGACAACGGGGCACAAAGATCCAGAAGGTATCTACTGGCCTCTGGCCCGCCAGCGTTAGTTATATTTTGTCTTAGAACATCCGGAGGCAGTTTGTTTACTGAATCATACACACAGCCCAGTTCTATTTTCCTCTTGAAATGCATGTCCTACATCCATTTTCTAATCTCTACCTATAGTTTTACTAGTTCATATACACGTATCATTATATTGAAAATACATAAAATTCCCTTTTCATATTTACATCCTTATTTTTGTTGTTGTTTTCCCTCCCAGCGCAGATTTTTTTACCATGGGGTTTCCCTTAAACCAACTCAAAATGATTGTTTTGGCAAATCAATAAGTTCTTAAAAAAACGTTTATCATTTCGGCCGACACCATTGTCAACCTATGTAGTCAATAAATGAGAGAATTGCACAACGAGCGGCCGACAGCTGGGACCAAGCAGCTCGAGCAGTATTTGAGTTTTTGAGGTGAGCACAGCGGAGTTTTTCTTGAGCAATGTTTAGCCCAGATATTAACTGGGCGGGCTGTGGCCCGTCTAGCCCAGGCCAGATATCGAACCCAGATATTAATCTTTTTCAAGCTGAAAATGGCTAGCCCAGCTATACTTATTTTAGGAATACCCAGGCAAGGTCAAGTTGTTATTCTTCGCCCCGCTGGGCTGCAAATCTTTCCTAGGAGGGATGCATTAGGCTTAACAAGGAAATGGGCTTTAAGAAATAATAAATCGGATGTAATTATAAAAACTAGGCAGTAACTATAAAAAATGCACCAAACATGTAATTACTTTATGAAATATTATTTTTGGATATTGAAAATTTTAATTTCATTAATTGTTGCGCGCGCAATGTTTCATTGGATTTTTACGTAATATAAATTTATATTGAAATTGTATTTAGTATGACTAAAAATTTCGGGATAAAAATATTTCAGGTCCAATCAAAATGTGGGAAATTTTATTGAATTCTGTTTTGAATGGTTGGTTGAAATGGGATGTACTCTTAACAAACTGTAAATGGGTTGTAGTAAATTCCATTAGAATTCAAAAATGGGTTGCACATTCTTACAAATCTCAAATGAGCTATAAGTTCTCTGCCACACACTTGTGGCCTTACTAAGTTGACGCGACCCCTCAAAAAAAAGAGTTGACGCGTATGCATGGCTTTGTCAACTTATAGTCAACACACAGTTCTAGCAGCAGTGGCCGTTGGATGTCCATCCAACGGATGCCGTGCTTCTTATTCAATCTCGGATATTCTAGCTTCACCCGCCCGAAAAATGTTTCCTTCCCCTGACATCAGGGGCGCACCGTTTTGGAAGCTGACCCGTGGGCCTACTAAGTTGACGCGTACCAAGGGCTTTGTCAACTTAGTCAATATAAACGATTCTAGCTGTAGTGACCGTACGATATCCATCCAATGTCCGTCGTGCTTCTTCAACCTCTGGTCTTCTTGCTCCAACCGCCCAAAGCAGCGCCGGTCGTGCCGCCTGCTCCTGCCTCCCGTGGCCGGCTATGCTGCCGCGGAGGCCTCACCGCCCCCTACTACTCCCACCGCTGGCCAGGCCATCCCTCCACTCACCCACACCCCATGTTATTCTACAGCGACGGTAGCCTCATGACGCAGCCGAACCAGTGAATCCCCGCGTAGTCCTCTCCGTGTGGGTATCCACTACCACCTCTTCCCCGACTCCGCGTCGTCCCCTTCATAGGCCTCGCCCTGGTGCTCTCGGCGCGGCGTGGTTAACGTGGTCAAGGAACGACTTCCATCGGAAGAGTACGGTACGTTGATAGGCTGACAACTGGGTCCAGGGCAGCCGCAAGGAATTGGCTCCTTATAACGTGCAAAAAAATTATTCCTCGAGCTGACAGCGGGGACTCACCTGACGAGCCACTGTATTTCGAGAAAAAACGTTTCCCCCCTGACTGCTGGGACCCACCAGCTACATTTTCACACGCAAGGAAGTGCGTCCGGGCAAAAAACGATTAGCCCCCTGACTGCTGGGACCCACCAGTTACATCTTCGCACGCAAGGAAGTGCCTGACAGTCAGGACCCACCTGGTCGAAGCTTACGTAGCGTTGTCATTCTGGTCGCGAACATGTACATACATACTGGTCAATGTAGAGGCGCGCACGTGTCGTAGTAGAGGCGCACACGTAGCATGTATACGTACGTACAATGGCTAGTGCGCAAGAAAGAAAATACGGCCACGTACGTACATACGGGCGGTGTCCCGAACGCCTACTCGCGCATACGTATGGCCAGGGCTCGTGTACATGGCTGGGTCGGATCGGAGAAACAGCATCGTCGTCGTGTTCATGGGGAGCCAACCGACTGGGTCAGAAAGGATTGCATCATCGTGTTCATCAGGAGGGCTTGGACAGAACAAGCGATGGAAACGAGGCCTGGCGTACCACAGATAGGAGTAAACGGCCTTGCGTTCGGCCAGCCACGTTCGGAACAGGATCATGTTCATCGGGAGGGGTCTGGCATACTGCAAAACAAAGGAAACGGACTTGTGTTGGACCTCCTATGGTCGAAACGGGGTCCTGTTGATCGGGAGGGGTGTGATGTACCGCAAAATGGAGGAAACGGACTTGTGTTGGAACGCTATGGTCGAAACGGGGGTCCTATTCATCGGGAGGGGTGTGGTGTACCGCAAAACGGGACTCCACGGGATACTGTTCATCTCCACCGTCGACCTCCTCTAGCCTCCACGGGCTACTATTCATCCACGGTCGACCTCCTCCAGCCTCCACCTACGAATGTTCATCCACAGGCTCCTGTTCATCCAGCCTCCACCGCGCGCTACTCCACCGGCCACTGTTCAACCACCCCTCTCCACGGGCTCCTATTCAACCACCCCTCCACGGGCTACTATTCATCCACCCCTCCACCGTCTACTATTCATCCAGCCCTCCATGGGCTCGTCCTGTTCATCCAGCCCTCCACTGGGTCCTGTTCATCCAGCCCCAACCGGCTCGATTGATCGGGGTCCTGTTCATCAAGAGGCAACACCACGGGGTCCTGTTCATCCACCCCCACCCGGAACTGTTCATCCAACCCCCCTGCAATGCTCACTGTTCATCTAGAGGCAGCATCGATAGGCTTCAGTTAGCAGCAATAGCAAAGGAATCACTCGATCAGGTTCAGTTAACAGCCATCTATCGATCGCTCGGGTTCAGTAACGCATAGCCTGCAGTGCAATCGCTCGGGTTCAGTAGACGAATGCCTCGCTCGGGTTCAGTTAGAGCCTCCGTGAACAAGAGAAACGCGCAAACTTCCATGCATCGCTCGGCCCCGACCACCCACCGTAACCGGGAACACCCCGATATTTTCCTCGCCCTCGCTTCTACCACGGTTTTTTCATCATGGACGACCCAAGGAATGTCATGCAGCTGCGTCTCCGGCCCGCCTAGGACGAAAAGCCCATTTTCTATCATGATTTTTTGTCATAGAAGTAGGAGCCCACCACATCTATGGTGATACCGGGTTTTGTCACAATTATCTTCATAGAAGTGTCATAAGTATGACAGGAAAAAAAATTGTTTGGCCCAAAATGTCACGGATGTGTCTTTTTTTAGTAGTGGCCTCCCCATGCATGGAGGCCTTCCTCTTCTTCCTCCCCCCCTTTAGGAGGGGGAGGGATTTCCTCCTCCTCGTCGTTGTCCTTGGCGGAGGAGTGCATGTCGATGTCTTTGGATGCCATGTCAGAAGCACTCTTGTCCCGGAGACCCTCTCTGGTCCCCGTGGCCGCCTTCTTGGCTTTCTTCTCCGGCACCTCATAGGGCGCCGAAAACAACATCCTCGTCAGGAGAGGTGTTTCTAGATGTTCTGGTAGAGGAGCCGGACAGTTAATCTGCTCCGCTATTGTTACCCAAGCCTGAAAGATTGGCATGGAGGCTTAGGTTCCTCCCGCATATGAGCCAATAAAATATATATCATGCAAACATGAAAACTTACTGGATTAGCCTGGCGTTTTGCGCTGAGCCCGCGATTTTCGATCATTGGAGGTGGTACCTCGCCAGCCTTAAATAGCACCTTCCAAACTTCTTCATGCGTCATGTCGAAGAGCTCCAGTACTGTCTGGTTCTCGGACGGATCGAACTCCCACACATTACAAGCCCGGTCCTGGCATGGAAGAATCCGGCAGAAGAGCATAACCTGGATCACGTTGACAAGCTTGATTTCCTTGCTTATCATGTTATGGATACATGACTGGAGCCCAGTCAGTTCTTCTGCTGAGCCCCAGGCCAAGCCCTTCTCTTGCCAGGAGGTGAGCCGCATGGGGACGCCGGATCGGAATTCGGGGGTCGCCACCCAGTTGGTGTCGCGCGGCTCGGTGACATAGAACCACCCCGATTGCCACCCCTTCACAGTCTCCACAAAGGAGCCTTCAGGCCAGGTGACATTGGGCATCTTGCCCACCATGGCGCCTTCGCACTCCGCTTGTTGGCCGCTCCCTACCTTTGGCCTCACGTTGAAGGTCTTTAGACATAGGCAGAAGTAAGGTGGGATACAGAAAAAGCCTCGCACATGACAGTAAATGTCGAGATGTTGTGGATGGAGTTAGGGGCTAAATCATGGAAGTCTAGCCCGTAGTAGAACATCAGTCCGCGGATGAACGGGTGGAGGGGGAATCCTAGCCCGCGGACGAAGTGGGAGAGAAACACTACCCTTTCCTGGGGCTCCGGGGTGGGGATGATCTGCCCCTTGGCAGGGAGCCGATGAGCTATGTCTTTGGCCAAGTACTCGGCCTCCCGGAGCTTCTTGATATCTTCCTTCTTGATGGGGGAGGCCATCCACTTGCCTCCCTCTCCAGACATGTTCGGAATGTTTTTGCGGAGATGGAGAAAGGTGGGCGTTGGAGGTCTAGAATGGATGAGCAAAGGAAGGAGAAGGCGTGGGTGAACAGGAGAATCCTTATCCCTTTATAAAGGCAGCAGAAATCATGTGCCTCCCCACATGCCCTAAAACTGCTTATTCCCCAAGCGCCATGCTGATGGCGTGGTTGGGTTACCCACACACGTATTGATGAGAATCCCGTCATAAGGGGACACGATCTCTGCTTCGACAAGACGTGCAAGTAAAACCGCCTCGCGAAACGTGTAGTAGCAGGTTGGATAAATGGTTCGAATAATAACCGGGCCGCAGCGTGATGTCACGCTATGGGAAAGTTGTCAGCAGATTAGACTCGTGGAATATTGTTCTCTCTATGGTGGTATGTCGAATTTGTTTTGCAGAGCCGGACACGATTCTTGTGTTCAAAGATCTACTTTGGAGTATTCGGAGAAGGAACCCGCCTTGAAATGTCGAAGACAATCTGCATGCCGGACTCAATCGTCATTGAAGCCTGGTTCAGGGGCTACTGAGGGAGTCCTGGATTAAGGGGTCCTTGGACAGCCGAACTATATACCTTATCCGGACTGTTGGACTATGAAGATACAAGATAGAAGACTTCGTCCCGTGTCCGTGTGGGACTCTCCTTTGCGTGGAAGGCAAGCTTGGCGATTCAGATGTAGATTCCCTTCTCTGTAACCGACTTTGTGTAACCTTATCCCCCTCCGATGTCTATATAAACCGGAGGGTTTAGTCCGTAGGACAACGACAATCATAATCATAGGCTAGCTTCTAGGGTTAGCCTCTACGATCTCGTGGTAGATGAACTCTTGTAATACTCATATCATCAAGATCAATCAGCCAGGAAGTAGGGTATTACCTCCATAGAGAGGGCCCGAACCTGGGTAAACATCGTGTCCCCCGCCTCCTGTTACCATTAGCCTTAGACGCACAGTTCGGGACCCCCTACCCGAGATCTTCCGATTTTGACACCAACAGTGGGGTAAACATCGGCAGCCGATTTGCCACTTGACGGCAACGTGGAGGCGGAAATCTTTAGAACCTTGTGCTATGGAGGAGGATGTTCTCGAGGCGGATGAGGAGGAGGCAAAGGCAATGGATGGCTTTCTCGGGTTCATGGCCGGACATGGTTACCGGGCGCCACGATCGTTTAGATTAGGTTTACAGTAGGTTTTAGTACAGTTTGTGCAAAATATGTAATGAATTTCGTCTAGTTTGTAGGAAAAGTTTTCGAAATGTAATGAATTTCATCCGGTTAATTTTAAATTTGCTTTGTTTGCACGAATTTCGTTCGGTTAGTTCATATAGTTGTTGTAAGGTATGCGGGCAGCATCGGATGGCATCCACCAGTGTCCTCGGACAGATGCCGGTGTAAATTTGTGGGCCAGCGCTGGAGATGCCCTAACTATTATGCTATAATCGCTAATAGTGCTCCATTATTTAGCAGGAAACAGTTATCCCTCGATCAAAATCAGATACGTCATGTTTCGCACTCCTCCCACGTAAGAGTGTAAACTCTTGCTTACATAAAAATGGAGCAAGTGGATGGCACTGTAGCATGTCATATCACTCAAACTAGCCTGCCTAACACGCGGGAAAGCACCGCCGTCATCATTTTGTCTTGGATTTCTATCGATCGATCGCACGAAAATGTTACACTTTGCAAGTTCCAAAGGAAAAGGCGGCACACTTATGACTCGTATGTGTCGCACCCCCGACAGTCCGGCTTGCACGCTGCTCACCAGAGGGGACACACGTTGTGTTGCAATTTCACTGACATGTGGGACTGCAATTGAATAAACCGTAGATAGCCAATATCTAATCGCTCGGTGGGTGTCAGCTGAGAAGAGAGAGAAGGGAGAGGGAGAAGAGATCACCCGCCCATCGCGCATGGACTCCAAGAAATATATGGTGATAATGTGAGGTGGGCCATGCGGGAGTCTGGACCACTTCCAAGCCTGCTTTTGTCCGCCCTGGCCCACCAGAAACCCCCCACCCCCACCTCCCCATGCGCGCTCCCCCCTCAGGGAAGCAGCTCCCCTAACGTACGCCAGCTGCCCGCCGCATGCATGCATAGCAAGTAGTACCAGTAAAATATTGAGCTATAAGCCCGCTTATGTGGAGGAGAGAGAGGCATTGACAAAGTCAAGGAGTGGGCTCTGCAAGAGCCCATCTCTACACGTGCTCCTAGGTATAAAAAAACTAATTCTAAAAAAAGAGGCATAAAAAACAATTGTGTCTAAAAAAAGAAAGGTAAAAAACATTTGATAGGAAACAGATAGAGAGAAAGTGAGAAAAAGTTGTAACCTTATAGCCAACCTTATAGTCAACAGTATGGTAGTATTACATGAGGAAGGAGCGAGTGGTGCACATGCCAAGTTCACTAGGCTGCCGTGTTTCACACTCCTCCGCCGTAACAGTGGAGACAATAGCTTTCATAAAAAATAAACAATGAATACTTGTTTCTCGTCCTCTATATCGGAAAAAATACTTTCATTCACCGACATGTGGGACATCGACCATCCTGGTCCACCTGCCATGTACAAAATTATCCCAGTCCACCCCGGTCGTATTGCAGGCCCAACCTTTCCCACTACAAGTTGGTCGGACGAAGGAACCATCATGACTTCGTTGAATTCCGCTTCTTCAAGAAAACTTACTGTACCCGCAATACCGCTACCACACGCGAAGACTGGACGACACTGTACCACGTCATATCACTGAAACCCACTAGGCCAAACTAGCCCGCCTAGGTCATCTATTTTGGAACGGAGGGAGTACGTCTCTGTACTGCTATGATTTGGTGTTGTACATCTCTGTACTTTTGCTATGATTTTCCTACCCTATGAACCAAATGAGACCTGAATGTATCCGTGTCGACTATTGTTTGATCGAACGCTAAGCCTACAATTTTAGGAGCTTGGGCTATTGGCCGGTCGACGACGGATAAGTATAAGCGTACCACGAGCTCATCAGCCCCAATGTTTCTCTTTGGTGAGTGTTTTGGAAGTACTATAGCTCGCACAGTAGCTAGCCTACTAACACCAAGAATCATCAAACCAGCCCTGCTGATATGATAAACAGTTCAAACTTACACCTAAGCATGCCATATATTACATCAACGGTAATGATAACTTTAGTTTGCGTGATATTAGGGAAACATGAAAAAACGATAAAGGACAAAGTTGCCATCCGCTATCAACTAAAGTTGCCATCCCTACGAACTAAAGTTGCCATGTCAAAACGTTTGGGACGAACTGCTCAAATCCCGAATGTTCAGGAGTTATTGGATTCCTACATCAAACGCTGGTGAGGATACATCTGTTTACATAACTCAGAGAGGGTTCACATGATTCACTATCAAACAAAAGTAGCAAGTACCTCCCACATAGCACAATGCACTAGCCCTAAGATGGTTTCATACCACGCATCATTCTGGTAATTAAACACAGGGCAATGCAAACTACCCTGAAGGATTAGCGCGGCCAACTATTTCTTGTCATCGATCTCTCAGGCAATGACCACAACACAGACAACGGCATGGGAATCGATCTCTGGGGTGATGTCCACAGGACTGGCCGCGACATTGTAATCGATCTCTGGGGTGATGTGCATAGGATGGACAGCAGCATCGGAATCAATCTCTGGGGCGATCTCAACAGGATGGACCGCAACATCGAAAACAATCTCTGGGGCGTTGTCCACAGGATGGGCCGCGACATCGGAATCATCAAAGACGTCCACCGGCACCTGCACAACCCTAACATATTAGCAAGCACATTGCAAATAATCAAAAACCACAACTATGATAAGCCATTATTTTTTACCTTATGCAGCTCACCGGGGGATCCCATCCCTCCGGGGGCCATCTCCTCGTCCTCGATGGGGGCCATCACCTTGCCAGGGGAATACTGCTTCTCAATGGTGACTATCTCCTCAAAGTCGGCCTTGAGACTCACATAGGTGGCCATTAGAGTTTCTAGGGTAGGCATGGTGGGGCCCTTGCTATTCTTCCAACTTTCTTTGAGGAGTTCGTCCGCCAACATCGTCAACTCTTTGGCCAGTGCTTGTTTCTTGGAGTTCTTCGTCTCCATAGGTTGGCCCGCCAACATGGTCAACTCATTGGTCGGTGCTCGCTTCCTGGAGATCGCTGTCTCTAGTGGGTTGTCCGCCGGCAACTCTTTGCCTAGTGCTCCAGGATCCATCAATGAACTGACAAACAAAAAGCAATCAAAAGGAAACCACAATCGCAATGAAAACGGGAGAAGAATAGGCTGCGAGAATGGGTTGGTGCTTCGCAAAAAGAAGATTCTTGGAATGAAAATATAGCAGCATCACTGATTCGCCCACCTTTTCTTCATCGGTACAGAAGAAAAATGGCAGAAGTGAGTAGCCTGGAGTGAGGTTTTCTTCAAGAAAGGGCAGAAAGGGCTTCAACGAGCGTTCCAGTGAAATGATGGTTGCTTCGTCCAGTCCAACTTCGAGGCCACTTTACCAATGCTGCTAAAGGTGTGGGTTTTGTGATATGACGGGTCATGACAACCACACCGGGGTGACCGGTTAGTCTCGACTGTAGCACCTTGCTGTGATTTGGTGGATGGCACGCGGGCCCGGATGCTTTGATATCCCGCATGTAGATAGAGCAACTAGTCATATAGGAGTGCTCATTATTGTGCACCGCGACCAACGCGGAGAGGAAAACGAGAGAACTACGTAATTAATTCATGAGTTTAATTAGGGTAGTTTTGTAAAGTACGAGATACATTCCTCCAATCACAAAATGCCTTGGTTGATGAGATTTGTGATTTGAGCCCTATAAACCGGAAGGGAGGGAGTACTGCACGCGGTGTAGTCTAGTCACTTGTTGAAATCTCTAGAAAGGCAAATACACATTTCCGGTTTACAGGGCTATAGTAGCAAGTACTAGTACTACAATAGTGGGCTCAAATAGCAATTTTGTCTCATGCAAGAGCCTGGCTATGTGTGTGCTCCAAGGCACCCCACCATGCCCCACCCCTACACAAAGACTGCCACGCGAGCGTTCGCAACTGCCACGTTCGTGTTGTGCTTGGCTCTTCGCCTCTTTGAGAAGACGAACAATGATGTTACTACTACTTCTACATTATCGAATCCACTGCTGCATGTCCGTCCACCACGTGCGGGAGGGATAGCATGTAGCAAAAGCTTCTCCTAGTCCTGCCAGCCACCATGCTCATGCGCGAGGGAGGGACGTAGCTTCATTGACTTACTGCTCCTACCTTTGTGTCTATGATAGGTGGGCCGAACAGGTGGGTGGCCCACCTGTCATGCAGCCAAAGTCAGGTGCAGTTAAGGCACCGGGGCTCAGTCCACGAGTGAGAGGGTGTTGTAGTAATCAAACTTCTCAGTCTTGTACGAGTTGATGCGACACATCAAAGCACTTCACTCGATATATTTCAATAATTTGCGTTTACCGATGCATTAGTTACGCGACACATCAAAGCACTGCACTCGATATAAGTATTTTCAGATATTTCAAATGGACTACAACATACAGATGTATGTAGACTTATTTTAGAGTGTAGATTCACTCATTTTGCTTTGTATGTAGTCACTTGTTGCAATCTCTAAAAAATACTTATATTTGGAAACGGAGGGAGTACAACGCATGCATGCATGCCGTGACTTTCCTTTTGATACTTTCATGTGTTGATTTGATGCAACTTGCCAAATTTTGACTATAAATTTAACTAACCAAATGTTCATGCATGTCACAAAAAATTACGGGGCTGTTTGGATTGTGACTATGTTTGTCTTATGCTGCCACATTATTTTTCCCACACTAGCCACACTTGCCTAACTTGAGTTGCTCAAATTGTTAGACACACTTTGGCTTGCCTAAGGGAATTGCCCCACTTTTTTGTCTATGACATGTGGGGTTCACTGCTAATAAAAAAAATTCTTGTCTTAGGTGTGGCTAATAAAAAAGACTTATATTTAGGAACGGAGGGAGTAGAAAATATAAATAATAATGCATGTTGGGGCAGCCCACGTTTCCGATAATTTTAGCCGTGGGCTTGTTCAAAATTTTGACGAGGGGTGGTTGTTCATTTAATGGAAGGACTTGTACTAGACTTGAACGATACAAGTGCGACCTGGCACACCGTAACACCACTTGGAATAAGCGGGTAGCTATCTCAAAAAACAATCAACAACTAAAAAAATGGCGACCTGGCACGTAGTAGTACACAATTTTAAACGATTGTTTTGATGGAGTGAAAAAGGAAAACTACCCCACTACGTATATATAGGCCGGAGCCTCCACGCTTGCTTGTTAGGGCTGCTCTATTCACACACTCTCATCCTCTCCAGATCTAAACAAGATAGCGGTGGTAACACTGTCTTTCTCCCTTCAAAAAACATTGTATTTCTATCCTCACCACTGGTTATAGATCTGAACGTATCCCCCTCCGCCGGTGAAGGGGAGGAGGGGCAGCGTTTAGGCCATCGTCGACAGCGAGGGAGGAGACCCACTGCCGGCCGCACTGTTATCTCTAGCCGAGCACCGGCGTGAGAGGTCCCCCGATCCCTTCGTCGTTGATCTAGTGTGGGCGGATCCAGCCTCCCTCCGCCCACCTATCCACATCCCGACGACCTTCAGGTATATCTTCGTTAAAAACTGTAACACCCACGATGCGGCTATATCTCCCACGTGTCGAAGCACGACTTAGAGGCATAACCGCATGGTGGTTTTGTCGCAAGAAGGGTCATCTTCACAGAATCCCATGTAATGAACAAGAATGGGATAAAGAGAGTTGGCTTACAATTGCCACTACACACAATACATAAATTAAGATCATACATCATTCAAATACACTCATAGACCGGCTACGGTCAAGTTCAAATGAAAAGAAGACAACCCCAAATGCTAGATCCCCGATGTCTAACATACGCAACTGAGAGCGAGAAGAGAAGCAACGCATCGGTCGAGAAACTAGAATTGATCAAGAAGTGATCCTGAAACTACTTAAGTCAAGCATAACTCAAACCGTGTTCACTTCCCGGACTCCGCCGAGAAGATACCATCACGGCTACACACACGGTTGATGCATTTTAAAGAGGTCAAGTGTCAAGTTATCTACAACCGGACATTAACAAATTCCCATCTGCCTCATAACCGCGGGCACGGCTTTCGAAAGATTATATACCCTGCAGGGGTGTCCCAACTCAGCCCATCACAAGCTCTCACGGTCAACGAAGGATAAACCTTCTCCCGGGAAGACCCGATCAGTCTCGGAATCCCGGTTCACAAAACATTTCGACAATGGTAAAACAAGACCAGCAAAACCACCCGCTGTGCCGACAAATCCCGATAGGAGCTGCACGTGTCTCATTCTCAGGGCACACCGGATAAGCTAAGTGTACAGGTACCGACGAATCCAAGTTGCCAAGGAATGGTCCCGCACGGTGCTCTAGTTTGGACCAACACTCGGAGGAGCACTGGCCCGGGGGGTTAAATAAAGATGACCCTTGGGCTCGCGAAAACCCAAGGGAAAAAGGCTTACGTGGAAAATAATAAAACCAAGTTTGGGCCTTGCTGGAGGAGTTTTATTCAAAGCGAACTGTTAAGGGGGTCCCATAAATCACCTAACCATGTAAGGAGGGCAAAATCAAGGAACATAACACCGGTATGACGGAAACTAGGGCGGCAAGAGTGGAACAAGTCACCAGGCATAAGGCTGAGCCTTCCACCCTTTACCAAGTATATAAGGTGCATTAATTTAAACATGAGATATTGTGATATCCCAAAATATCCATGTTCCGACCAGGAACAAACTTCATCTTCACCTGCAACTAACAATGCTATAAGAGGGGCTGAGCAAAAGCGGTGACATAGCCAATCAACGGTTGCTAGGACAGGATGGTTAGAGGTTTAACATGGCAATACGTAGGCATGGTAAACAATGGCAGGTAGAGCTAACATAGCGATAGAGCGAGTACTAGCAAGCAAAGATAGAAGTGATATCGAATGTATGGTCATCTTGCCTGCAAGGTTCTCAGAGTTGTCGAAGGCTGGATCCTCGTAAGCGTACTCAACAGGTTCCTCGTGCACGTACTCGTCTCCCGGCACTACACAAAGCAAGAACACAAGCAAGGAACCACAATAAATCATGGTGCAATGCACAAGCATCATGATGCAATACATGTCATGATATGCGAGAGGTGATATGCAAAGCGTATGCGTGCTTCAGAAGGAAAGATGAAGACCAAGGCATCAACTTGGCAAACCAAGTATGCCGCTGGAAAGATGAGATGATTTCGGTTGAAATCGATATAAAGATCACCGGATTCGGGTGCACGGTTTGCAAAAGACAAGCAAGACAAGATATGACGCAAACAGCAACATGGCCACTTGTATGCAAAGTGTGAATAAGCTATAGCACCCAAACATATGAACAAGATGCATAACAGTGATGTACAGGAGATGCTCTACGAAACATGAACACTGAGCTCAAACTAAAAACCACTAGAGCATGACTAAAATAGCATGGCAATGATGCAAAAGATAACAGTTCTGCAGACTTAGTGGAATTACTAGGCATAGCAGCAACAGATTCAGCATGGCATCTCTACAGGCTTGATCAACTCATTACCAGGCAAGTCATGGCATGTAACAAGTACTAGCATGAAGTAGGCATGGAAATGAAGCTACTCATGTGCAAAACAATCAACTAGTATATTTGCATGAACAAGCACATAAGAGACAAAACAACAATATGAAGTGAGATGACATGATTATGAACTTGCTCAAATGCAGAAACTAATGCTACCACTGGATTGGTGGGATTTTCTACCCCAAAAACATATATAATATGTTAGGGTTGCTATAGAAAAATCATCACAAATGCACTAAGTTAAAACCTGCCCTATATGGTAAATGACAGAAATGGCATATTCCAAAATTGGAAACGTCCAGAACTGGACTTGCCCGAAAAGGACAGATTCCATATGCCAGAAATGGTATATTCGCTGGGAACCAAAATAAAACAAATAATAAGATAAATAAAAAAACACACAGGGGCTAAGGAGGATGACAGGTGGGGCCACCCTGTCATATGCACACTGCACAGAAATGGAAAAAGGGGGGAGATGAAATATGCAGCCGCGGGAGATCGAACCCGGGTCTCCCCGGTGTGGCCCTGCTTCGGCAACCACTGGGCTAGGCAGGCGGTTTTGATAGGAAAAGGGGCTTCGGCTCCTTTTAGATAGGCGCCAGGTCGAGCAACTCTGTTTTGAAACAGAGAAGACGACGGCGCCGGCGAGGGAAACGGCGGCAATCCAGCGGGCATGGGGCCTTCGGCGGCCGTGCGGAAAGGGGAATGGACGCGCGCATCTACGAGGGGAAGCAGGGGCGCTCGAGCAGTTGCTCGACTCGGGGCCATGGCGTCCGCGGCGAGCGGCAGAGGAACTCGGACGCGCCCTACGGTTGCCTAAATGCCAGGGAAAGGATGGGAAAGGACGGCGACGAATCGGAGCTCTGAACCTTGGTGCGTTTCTGACCGAGAGGAAGGAGGAAGCAGGGGACGTCGTGGAACTCTTCGCTCGGGGCACCGTAGTCGACGTCGTGGAAGGAGACGACGACGAGGGAGACAAAGGATACGATCGGCAGGGTTGGGAGTGGCAGGAGAGCATGCCGGCGACGAGGCGCGCTCTCAGGGGCGCTCGGGACGGAGCGATGCGGTGGATCTGGTGGCTAAACTCACCTGGCGGTGGCGAAGAGAGGAAGAGGGAAACCCTAGGGGTTGTGTGGACACAGAGAGGGGATAAAAGGGGGGCTAGGGCGACGGGTGGAGCACGGCGTCGACGCGGCCGTGGCCATGTGCGCGACCGGCGTGAGCTAGACAAAAAGGTGAGAGGCGGGTGCGCTGTAGCCAGAGGCTGGCTAGTGGGGTCGCGAGTGCCATGTGGGCGTGCGGGCTGCGGGGTAGCGAGGCGACCCGGTGAGAAATGACGAGGGCGCGAGCGGGCTGGCTGGCTGCGCTGGCTGGGCTGGCGGGCTGCGTTGGCTGGGCTGGCGGGAGGCCCGGTGGGGGGGGGGGCTGCTGCGCTGGCTGCTGCTGCTGCTTCATTTCTATTTTTTAAACAGAAATAGAAACAGAAAAGCTCAAGGAAAAAGGAGAGGAGTTGGAGCATAAAGAAAATATTCTCCAACTCCTGGAATTATCCACTATTTTAATAAATTGCATTGGGCATTTTTAGAGGTAGAAAAATGAGACAAGTTTGAACCTAACCAAAACAACTTCAAATAAGGAGATCTTTGGCAGAGAGGTTTAGGGCATGGGGCAAGATTTACAGGGAGAAGATGAACATTAATAGAGAAAGGAAAAATAGCACTTGATAAAAGAAGGAAGTAGAGGGAAGGAGGAGAAGTGATGGTGCAATGGTTTGAAAAGGGGGACAAGGTCATGCCCATGATGCTCATGGCAACAACATGAATGACAAAATGCAACATGAGATGACATGAGATGAAAATGCACTATATGATGATGACAAGAAGCACAAATGCAATATGGCTAAAAGGAATATGACAATGAAAAGAATAAAACCACGCAACCAAACAAGATGAGGCCAAACATGATAAAACCCACAAGAATTGGATGAGGTCAAGTTGATATATTGCCAAATTAGGACATGTTACATCTGGGGTGTTACAACTCTCCTCCACTACAAGAGGATCTCGTCCTGAGATCTAGGACTGGAAGAACTCTGGATATTTGGAATGGAGGTGATCCTCGCGCTCCCAGGTGGCTTCTCGGTCGGAATGGTGTGACCACTTAACTTTCAGGAATTTGATTGACTTGTTGCGAGTCTTGCACTCGGTTTCTTCAAGAATAGCAACGGGGTGCTCATGATAAGAGAGATCTTCTTGGAGGTCAATTTCTTCAAAGTTGATACTGCGCTCAGGAGTCTTGAAGCACTTGCGAAGCTGTGACATGTGAAACACATCGTGCACGTTTGCAGAGTTGGATGGAAGCTCAAGTTGATAGGCGAGGTCGCCTCTTTTGCCAATGATCTTGAAAGGACCCACGTATCTAGGGGCAAGATTCCCTTTGATACCGAAGCGACGAGTGCCTTTCATTGGAGAGACGCGGAGGTAGACATGGTCCTCGATTTCAAAAGCCAAGTCACGGTTCTTGCTATCATAGTAACTCTTCTGTCGCGATTGCGCGGCTTTGAGATTCTCACGAATGACTTTGCACATTTCTTCGGCTTCTGTGATCAAGTTGTTGCCAAGAAGTTGGCGTTCACCTGTCTCAGACCAATTGAGAGGAGTACGACACTTTCTGCCATAGAGAATTTCGAATGGGGCCTTGCCCGAACTCGCTTGGAAGCTGTTGTTGTAGGAGAACTCGGCATATGGAAGACAATCTTCCCGCTTCATACTGAAAGAGATGACACAAGCCCTGAGCATATCTTCAAGTATTTGATTGACTTGCTCGACTTGGCCACTTGTTTGAGGATGGAAAGCTGTGCTGAAACGAATGTTGGTGCCCATGGCCGTCTGGAAGGAGTCCCAGAACTTAGAAGTGAAAATGCTTCCACGATATGAAGATATCAATTGTGGAATGCCGTGCAAGGAGACAATTCTGGAGGCGTATAGCTCTGCCAGCTGAGCTGCTGTGATAGATTCTTCGATAGGAAGAAAATGAGCCACTTTGGTAAGCTTGTCAATGACAACAAAGATAGCATCATTTCCACGCTTGGACTTAGGAAAACCAGTCAAGAAGTCCATCTCGATATGGTCAAACTTCCATTCCGGAATAGCAAGAGGTTGGAGGAGACCAGCTGGTCTTTGGTGTTCTGCTTTCACTCTTCTGCAGACATCACATTCATTCACGAATTGAGCAATCTCTCGCTTCATTCGAGTCCACCAATATGACTGCTTGAGGTCATGGTACATCTTTGTACTTCCAGGATGAATGGATAGGAGGGAATTGTGTGCCTCATTCATGATGACTTTTCTCAGGTCACCTTTTGGAACCACAATTCGATCCTCGAAGAAAAGAGTATCTTTGTCATCCAAGCAATAGCACTTGTATTTGGGAATGCCCTTGTCAATACCACGTTTCACCTTCTTCACCATGGTATCCAGGAGTTGTGCCTCACGAATTTGATCTTCCAAAGTAGGAGAGACTATGAGGTTGGCAAGAAAGCCTTGAGGAACAACTTGAAGATTCAGCTTGCGGAAAGCCTCACAAAGATCCGGTTGAAACGGCTTGAGAATTAGACTGTTGCAATACGCCTTTCTGCTCAGAGCATCTGCAATCACATTCGCCTTGCCAGGAGTATATTCGATACTTGGATTGTACTCTTGAATCATTTCGACCCATCGAGTTTGCCTGAGATTAAGGTTGGGTTGAGTGAAGATATACTTGAGACTCTTGTGATCGGTGAAAATGTCCACTTGCCTTCCCAATAAGAGATGTCTCCATGTTATCAATGCATGGACAACTGCCGCCAACTCAAGATCATGAGTGGGGCAGCTCTTTTCGTTGGGCTTCAACTGACGAGAGGTATAGGCCACAACTTTCTTCTCTTGCATCAACACCGCACCGAGACCTTGAAGGGAAGCATCACAGAAAACTTCGAATGGCCTGGATTCATTAGGAGGAGTCAAAATAGGAGCTGTGACTAGCTTCTCTTTGAGGGTGTTGAAAGCGACGTCACACTCAGGCGTCCAGACATACTTGACATGCTTCTGGAGGAGGTTGGAAAGAGGCTTTGCAATCGTAGAGAAGTTCTCAACAAATCTTCGGCAATAGCTTGCAAGACCGAGAAAACTGCGGAGCTGCTTGACATTCTGAGGAGGTTCCCAATTCAGAACTGCAGAAACCTTTGCAGGATTAATAGCAATGCCCTTGGCAGAGATGATATGACCAAGATAAAGAACTTCATCAAGCCAGAACTCACATTTGGAAAACTTCGCATAGAATTGATGCTCTCTGAGCTTATCGAGCACCAATCGCAAATGTTTGGCATGATCCTGCTTATTCTTGGAGAAGACCAAAATATCATCGAGATACACCAGAACAAATTCATTGGTGTAGGGGTTGAAGATAAAGTTCATCATGCGAGAGAACATTGGAGGAGCATTGACAAGGCCGAAAGACATGACAGTATATTCATAAGAACCATAGCTTGTTCTGAATGCTGTCTTGGGAATATCTTCTTCACGAATGCGAATCTGATGATAACCCATAGAAGGTCAAGCTTGGAGAAGACTTTAGCACCTTTGAGTTGCTCGAAAAGATCATTGATGTTGGGAAGTGGATACTTTTTCTTGATTGTCTTCTTGTTCAATGGACGGTAATCGACACAAAGTCGGTCCGTGCCATCCTTCTTCTATTCAAAAAGAACTCCACAACCCCATGGGGAAGAACTCGGTCTGATCAAACCCAGACGCTCTTGTTCATCGAGCTGCTTCTTCAATTCCTTCAGCTCCTTGGGTCCAAGCTTGTATGGACGCTTGCAAACGGGTTCCGTTCCAGGCTCAAGATCAATAACGAACTCGACTGGCTGATGAGGAGGCATACCCGGAAGCTCTTCTGGAAAGACATCTTGGTACTCACAAACGACTGGAATTTGAGAAATAGCATCCAACTCGCCCTTCTCATTGAGAGAAAACAACTGAATGGTCTCATCGCGAGCAGCATAGATAATAACATCCTCAGAAGGGTGTGTCAATTGAATTTTCCTGGGAGCACAATCAAGCTGAGCCTTGTGCTTAGAAAGCCAGTCCATCCCAAGAATTAGATCAATATCAGATTCGCCAAGAACAAATGGTTTAGAAAGAAATTTGTAGTCACCCATCTTGATGGAAACATCCGGAATCATTGTGGTAGCCCTCATCGAAGAGCCCGGAGAAACAACTCCCATGGGTTTTTCCAACATTTCCGAAATGAAATCATGATTTGCAACAAATGATCTAGACATCAAACAATGCGAAGCACCAGTATCAAATAAGACTTTTCCAGGAATATCATTAACAGGAAGATTACCCATGATCACATCTGAAGAATCCTCTGCCTGAGCTGCATTCATCATGTTCACCTTTGCAGACTTTGGATTATGCTTGACCACTGCATTGCTTGAAGATCTCACAGGAGGAGGAGGAGGAAGGCGCCTTTGATTTAAGCATTTGTTCGTGTAGTGGCCTTTCTGCTGGCACTTGTTGCAAGTCACTTCTGAGAGCGGACGATGATAAGGAGCACTTGACCTTGGAGCTTGAGGCTGAGACTTGTTCTGATAGCTTGGGTTGGGTGGGTGGGAAGATGCACGAGCACCTGAGTTCTTCTGTTGGTAAGGCTGACGAAACGAAGGAGGAGGAAGATAAAACTTCTGCTGCTTAGCTGCCACTTGTGAGGAAGAAGAAGATTGCACTGCATCCCTGATTCTCTTCTTAGAAGCCTCACACTTGAGCTGAGCACCTTCTTTCTTGAGTGCCATATTGTAGAATTGATCAAACTGAGTAGGCTCAACAAGAACGAGAGCTAACTGCAGATGCTCTCTAAGGCCACCTCTGAACTGATAGATCATACTCTTCTCATCTGGAACATCTTGCTTAGCAAAGCGAGCAAGTTTCTGAAACTGCTTGTTGTATTCGTACACTAACATGTTGCCTTGCTTGAGATTGTGGAACTCCTCACGCTTGCTCTCAACAACACTGGTAGGAATATGGTGAGCTTTAAAGTCCCGACAGAAATCAATCCAAGTTATCACTCGACCACCTCTGGAATCCTTGTATTGCTGGAACCAATCAGCTGCCTGATCCTTGCGCTAAAAAGAAGCGAACTTGACATAGTCCTCAGGCCTGACATTGCTGCATTCAAAATGCTTGTTGATATCCACGAGCCAATCATCGGCGTCTGTGGCCTCGACACAATAGCTGAAAGACTTCGGCTGATTTGCTAGGAACTAGTTGAGGGTAGGAAATAGAGGCTGATGATTGAACTGCCCTTGACCTTGATTCCCTTGGTTTCCTTGACCTTGGTTGCGCTCTTGCATGAGCTGGATCATCATCTGAGCATGGGCGTTAGAGGCTGCCATCAAAGCTTGCCATGCCTCCGGAGGCGGAGGTGGAGGTGGAGGGTTCGCCTGACTCCCATCATTGCAATCCGAATTGTGACGCGTTGGCGGAGCCATCCTGAAGAGGGTGACATCCGTTAGCATCTTGATAGACAGATAGACAAGTTGAATCAATCGGATAGAAATGGCAACATATAGTCTTCACAATAAACATTCGAACAAGGATGAACGAATGAATTCCAAAGTAAACATCACACGTCCATAAAGGTGAGAAGCCACTTGAATAGAGATTGATGAATGTAATAAACAAGGTACAACTGGAACAAATAAGTGGTAAGGATTACCCAATCACAAACCAAATATCTGCGGGAAGAAATGCTAGAGCTACTTGAATCCCACCTATAAACTCCCGAAACTTTCTGGTTATGCAATCAGGTGTTGGGGATACAGGGGAAGCAATATATCTCACCCGAACTAACAATCCCTACATCCAGCTGTATCCATCCGTCAACACATAACCAAGAAACCTTCGGAAATCGTGTACCTCAACCTTCGAAAAGCATCCGTTATACGAGTTATGGCAATACTCCCGAGCTCACCCCAGTACTGGGTTATCGGGGTTATCTCACCAACAACTGTACAAAAGAGATTTTCGATGTCGGCAAAGCTCAGGTATTCCAGAATTGCAACGATAAAATTGTGATGACAACACCTCGGAGCTCAACTCCCCGGGACACTGCCACAACCCCTAAATGTCAGGAGGCACCAAGAACAATGTTCTCGTCACAAAACCATCGGAACGATTCCAAGATACCCGCGTGATCCTAAAAAAAATTTAGTGAAATTTGAGAAGAGGACAGTCAAAACATCTACGTCAGGAGACCTCACCAGAGCGACGAAGGGACTGAGGAGTAAAAAGAATCCTACTCTCCGATATATATAATCCTAAGACTCAAAACATTTTTGTTCTAGACTCAACATCGCCAGCAAACAATCAAGCAGGGGGCTCCTAAGTCGGGGATGGCTCTGATTACCAACTTGTAACACCCACGATGCAGCTATATCTCCCACGTGTCGAAGCACGACTTAGAGGCATAACCGCATGGTGGTTTTGTCGCAAGAAGGGTCATCTTCACACAATCCCATGTAATGAACAAGAATGGGATAAAGAGAGTTGGCTTACAATCGCCACTTTACACCAATACATAAATTAAGTTCATACATCATTCAAATACACTCATAGACCGGCTACGGTCAAGTTCAAATGAAAAGAAGACAACCCCAAATGCTAGATCCCCGATCGTCCCGACTGGGCTCCTCTACTGATCATTTGGAAACGATACATAGTAACGACCAAGGGCCTCATCAAATTCCCACTTCAGCTCAGTTGCGCCATCTGTGCCAGTATCCTCGGCACCTGCATCTGTTTTGGTAGACTCTGTGAGTCACGAGGACTCAGCAATCTCACACCCACGAGATCAAGACTATTTAAGCTCATAGGTAGGACAAAGGGTAATATGGTGGAGCTGCAGCAAGCACTAAGCATATATGGTGGCTAACATACGCAACTGAGAGCGAGAAGAGAAGCAACGCATCGGTCGAGAAACTAGAATTGATCAAGAAGTGATCCTGAAACTACTTACGTCAAGCATAACTCAAACCGTGTTCACTTCCCGGACTCCGCCGAGAAGAGACCATCACGGCTACACACACGGTTGATGCATTTTAAAGAGGTCAAGTGTCAAGTTATCTACAACCGGACATTAAAAAATTCCCATCTGCCTCATAACCGCGGGCACGGCTTTCGAAAGATTATATACCCTGCAAGGGTGTCCCAACTTAGCCCATCACAAGCTCTCACGGTCAACGAAGGATAAACCTTCTCCCAGGAAGACCCGATCAGTCTCGGAATCCCACTTCGCAAAACATTTCGACAATGGTAAAACAAGACCAGCAAAACCACCCGCTGTGCCGACAAATCCCGATAGGAGCTGCACATATCTCGTTCTCAAGGCACACCGGATAAGCTAAGCATACAGGTACCGACAAATCCAAGTTGCCAAGGAATGGTCCCGCACGGTGCTCTAGTTTGGACCAACACTCGGAGGAGCACTGGCCCGGGGGGTTAAATAAAGATGACCCTTGGGCTCGCGAAAACCCAAGGGAAAAGGGCTTAGGTGGCAAATGATAAAACCAAGTTTGGGCCTTGCTGGAGGAGTTTTATTCAAAGCGAACTGTTAAGGGGGTCCCATAAATCACCCAACCATGTAAGGAGGGCAAAATCAAGGAACATAACACCGGTATGACGGAAATTAGGGCGGCAAGAGTGGAACAATTCACCAGGCATAAGGCTGAGCCTTCCACCCTTTACCAAGTATATAAGGTGCATTAATTTAAATAGGAGATATTGTGATATCCCAAAATATCCATGTTCCGACCAGGAACAAACTTCATCTTCACCTGCAACTAACAATGCTATAAGAGGGGCTGAGCAAAAGCGGTGACATAGCCAATCAACGGTTGCTAGGACAGGATGGTTAGAGGTTTAACATGGCAATACGTAGGCATGGTAAACAATGGCAGGTAGAGCTAACATAGCGATAGAGCGAGTACTAGCAAGCAAAGATAGAAGTGATATCAAATGTATGGTCATCTTGCCTGCAAGGTTCTCAGAGTTGTCGAAGGCTGGATCCTCGTAAGCGTACTCAATAGGTTCCTCGTGCACGTACTCGTCTCCCGGCTCTACCCAAAGCAAGAACACAAGCAAGGAACCACAATAAATCACGATGCAATGCACAAGCATCATGATGCAATACATGTCATGATATGCGAGAGGTGATATGCAAAGCGTATGTGTGCTTCGGAAGGAAAGATGAAGAACAAGGCATCCACTTGGCAAACCAAGTATACCGCTGGAAAGATGAGATGATTTTGGTTGAAATCGATATAAAGAATACCAGATTCGGGTGCACGGTTTGCAAAAGACAAGCAAGACAAGATATGATGCAAACAGCAACATGGCCACTTGTATTGAAAGTATGAATAAGCTATAGCACCCAAACATATGAACAAGATGCATAACAGTGATGTACAGGAGATGCTCTACGAAACATGAACACTGAGCTCAAACTAAAAACCACTACAACATGACTAAAATAGCATGGCAATGATGCAAAAGATAACAGTTCTGCAGACTTAGTGGAATTACTAGGCATAGCAGCAACAAATTCATCATGGCATCTCTACAGGCTTGATCAACTCATTACCAGGCAAGTCATGGCATGTAACAAGTACTAGCATGAAGTAGGCTTGGAAATGAAGCTACTCTTGTGCAAAACAATCAACTAGTATATTTGCATGAACAAGCACATAAGAGACAAAACAGCAATATGAAGTGAGATGACATGATTATGAACTTGCTCAAATGCAGAAACTAATGCCACCACTGGATTGGTGGGATTTTTCTACCCCAAAAACATATATAATATGTTAGGGTTGCTGTAGAAAAATCATCACAAATGCACTAAGTTAAAACCTGCCCTATATGGTAAATGACAGAAATGGCATATTCCAAAATTGGAAACGTCCAGAATTGGACTTGCCCGAAAAGGACAGATTCCATATGCCAGAAATGGTATATTCGCTGGGAACCAAAATAAAACAAATAATAAGATAAATAAAAAAACACACAGGGGCTAAGGAGGATGACAGGTGGGGCCACCCTGTCATACGCACAGTGCACAGAAATGGAAAAGGGGGGGGGGATGAAATATGCAGTCGCGGGGGATCAAACCCAGGTCTCCCCGGTGTGGCTCTGCTTCGGCAACCACTGGGCTAGGACGGCGGTTCTGATAGGAAAAGGGGCTTCGGCTCCTTTTAGATAGGCGCCAGGTCAAGCAACTCTGTTTTGAAACAGAGAAGACGACGGCGCCGGCGAGGGAAACGGCGGCAATCCAGCGGTCACGGGGCCTCCGGCGGCCGTGCGGAAAGCGGAATGGACGCGTGCATCTACGAGGGAAAGCAGGGCCGCTCGAGCTCGAGCAGTTGCTCGACTCGGGGCCATGGCGTCCGCGGCGAGCGGCAGAGGAACTCGCCGGAGCTGCAGGAGGCTTGCAGTGTGCGCGCGAGACGTGAACGAGTGCGCGAGAGAGCTACGGGAACACGACGAGGGGAACCCAAAGCGGGGACATGCAAACACGCTACGGTCGAAAATCGCTGCACAACTACATTCAGAGAACGCCGGAGCACTGCGAGCGCGGGAAAGACACGGATCGGACGCGCCCAACGGTTGCCTAAATGCCAGGGAAAGGATGGGAGAGGGAGGTGCGTTACCAATCTCACCCAAGGACACGAAGTGGTCGACGGACACAAGCTGACGGCGACGAATCGGAGCTCTGAACCTTGGCGCGTTTCTGACCGAGCGGAAGGAGGAAGCAGGGGACGTCGAGGAACTCTTCGCTCGGGGCACCGTAGTCGACGTCGTGGAAAGAGATGACGACGAGGGAGACGAAGGACACGATCGGCAGGGTTGGGAGTGGCAGGAGAGCACACCGGCGACGAGGCGCGCTCTCAGGTGCGCTCGGAACGGAGCGATGCGGTGGATCTGGTGGCTAAACTCACCTGGCGGCGGCGAAGAGAGGAACCGGGAAACCCTAGGGGTTGTGTGGACACGGAGAGGCGATAAAAGGGGGGCTAGCGCGACGGGTGGAGCACGGTGTCGACGCGGCCGTGGCCATGTGCGCGTCCGGCGTGAGCTAGACGAAAAGGTGAGAGGCGGGTGCGCTGTAGCCAGAGGCTGGCTAGTGGGGTCGCGAGTGCCACGTGGGCGTGCGGGCTGCGGGGTAGCGAGGCGACCCGGTGAGAAACGACGAGGGCACGAGCGGGCTGGCGGGCGCGCTGGCTGGTTTGGCTGGCTGCGCTGGCTGGGCTGGCGGGCTGCGTTGGCTGGGCTGGCGGGAGGCCCAGGGGGGGCTGCTGCGCTGGCTGCTGCTGCTGCTTCATTTCTATTTTTTAAACAGAAATAGAAACAGAAAAGCTCAGGGAAAAAGGAGAGGAGTTGGAGCATAAAGAAAATATTCTCCAACTCCTGGAATTATCCACTATTTTAATAAATTGCATTGGGCATTTTTAGAGGTAGAAAAATTAGACAAGTTTGAATTATATTCAAACTTGTGTCATTTTTGAACCTGACCAAAACAACTTCAAATAAGGAGATCTTTGGCAGAGAGGGTTTAGGGCATGGGGCAAGATTTACAGGGAGAAGATGAACATTAATAGAGAAAGGAAAAATAGCACTTGATAAAAGAAGGAAGTAGAGGGAAGGAGGAGAAGTGATGGTGCAATGGTTTGAAAAGGGGGACAAGGTCATGCCCATGATGCTCATGGCAACAACATGAATGACAAAATGCAACATGAGATGACATGAGATGAAAATGCACTATATGATGATGACAAGAAGCACAAATGCAATATGGCTAAAAGGAATATGACAATGAAAAGAATAAAACCACACAACCAAACAAGATGAGGCCAAACATGATAAAACCCACAAGAATTGGATGAGGTCAAGTTGATATATTGCCAAATTAGGACATGTTACATCTGGGGTGTTACAAAAACCGTCTTAGCTCTACTTCCCCAGCTTGCTACGTCATTGCATGTGCATAATTTTCTACCTCTCAGCCCCTCTCAATTGGATGGTCCAATGTCACCTACTTTTTTTCTTATATTGTTAGAGGTAAAGCTACTTCAGGGAGTCAAATCTTGTACTTGGTTCAAACAAGAAATAAATTGGGGGTGGGGGAATTTAGTATGTACATCGGACTTGGTACAAACAGGAAGGAAAGGGGGTGAAAGTTGTACAGACTGGTCATCCAACCGGTTTCTTGGTTGAAAAGGGAAATATAGGGGTAACGTCGTATACAGTGGTATGACCAGGACTAGATTTGCTATCCACACATAGGAGTAGGTGGATAGAGTGCACAAAAATGGGACCAACCCAGATATGTTTCTTGGATGTTTGTTTCTCGGGGCAACAAACTATGAATCACCACTTTATGCCCCTGTTTAGGTACATGGTGCTGGACTAATGGTGCACCCACTGTCCCATGCCCTTATACCAAATATTTAGCTGATCTTAATCTAATGCCCCTGGTAAAATGAAGCCATGCCACTGTTATAAGCCATGACAAGTTTAGCCAAATGTTTTTGCCTGTAATTGTTTGAGACTCTAACTGTTTCCTCTATAGCTTTTTGTGCAAACAGGGATATCCATTTCACCTGGTTGCTGCTGTGACCTTTCGGTGCACTGCACAAAATACTTCTTAAAAGAAGTGTGTCACGCCCAAGATGCGACCCTATCCTAAAGGAACTCGAAGGTCCCACCAAGGATAGAAGCGCATCTTGAAGACGCTTTTGCAAGGTGGATATCATTACATCAACATTACATAATAGATAGGGATACATACATAAGGCATACAATGCCACATGAATACAACATCATCTTACATAAGAGCACCATCCGACTACGGATGAAACACAAACAGAAACTCAAACGACATCCACCCTGCTAGCCCAGGCTGCCGACCTGGAACCTATCCCCTGATCGAAGAAGAAGCAGAAGAAGAACTCCAAAACAAGCAAACATCGCTCTCGCGTCATGATCATCGCATAACCTGTACCTGCAACTGTTGTAGTAATAAACTTTGAGCCACGAGGACTCAGCAATCCCATTACCATGGGTATCAAGACTAGCAAAGCTAAATGGGAAAGGAATGGGTAAAGTGGTGAGGTTGCAGCAGTGACTAAGCATATATTGTGGCTAACATACGCAAATAAGAGCGAGAAGAGCAGCAAAGGAACGGTCGTGAAGCTAGCAATGATCAAGAGGTGATCCTGAACTCCTACTTACGTCAAACATAACCCAAAGACCGTGTTCACTTCCCAGACTCCGCCGAGAAGAGACCATCACGGCTACACACGCGGTTGATGCGTTTTAATTTGGATCTGGTGTCAAGTTATCTACAACCAGACATTAACAAATTCCCATCTGCCACATAATCGCGGGCACGGCTCTCGAAAGTTTATACCCTGGAGTGGTGTCCCAACTTAGCCCATGATAAGCTCTCGCGATCAACGAAGGATATTCCTTCTCCCAGGAAGACCCGATCAGTCTCGGAATCCCGGTTTACAAGACGTTTTGACAATGGTAAAACAAGACCAGCAAAGCCGCCCGATGCGCCGACAATCCCGATAGGAGCTGCACATATCTCATTTTCAGGGCAACACCGGATAAGTCAAGCTACGAGTAAAACCAACCCTCAAGTTGCCTCGAGGTGGCCCCGCAGGTTGCTCGGTTCGGACCAACACTTAGAGAAGCACTGGCCCGGGGGGCTAAAATAAAGATGACCGTCGGGTTGGCCGACCCAAGGGAAGGGTATAGGTGGTGGTGAGGCAAATGGTAAAACCAAGGTTGGGCCTTGCTGGAGGAGTTTTATTCAAAGCAAACTGTCAAGGGTTCCCATAAATCACCCAACCGCGTAAGCAACGCAAAATCCGGGAACATAACACCGGTATGACGGAAACTAGGGCGGCAAGAGTGGAACAAAACACCAGGCATAAGGCCGAGCCTTCCACCCTTTACCAAGTATATAGATGCATTAATTAAATAAGAGATATTGTGATATCCCAACATAATCCTGTCCATCATGGAGCAATCTTCAACTTCACCTGCAACTAACAATGCTATAAGAGGGTCTGAGCAAAGCGGTAACATAGCCAAACAACGGTTTGCTAGGAAGGGTAAAAAAGGTTAGAGGCTGACATGGCAAATTGGGAGGCTTGAAGAGCAAATGATAGGTAGAGCAACATAGCGATAGAACGAAGCAACTAACATAGCAATGATAGTAGTGAGATCCAAGGTGACGGTCATCTTGCCTGACCTGCTAGGAAGAAGAACGAGTCCATGAAGAAGACAAGCGGACATAGTCGAACGGATCCTCACAACTCCGGAACGAAACCGAAGCTAACAAGAGAAGCAAACCGGAAAGAAGCAAACAACATGGTAAACAACCATCACATAAACATGGCATGATGCACAAGCAAGTATGATGCATGTCCGGTTTAAAGAGGCATGGCATGACAAAGTGCAACAAACAATACTGCAAGTTAAGTGGAGCTCAATATGCAACGAGTTGCATATTGACAAAACACCACATTGACATATTTAACTTAATCTCGTTTAAGCTACCAAGCAATATTAAATGTTGTTAAACATGGCAAGAGGTGAAGCATAAGAAAACTACCTATCTAGGCAAGTTTAAATGAGGCCGGAACAACAAACAACAATTAAGAAAACTACCTATCTAGGCATATTTCGAATCTGGTACTGTTCTGCCCTAAAACATATTTTATTATTGTTAAACAGGAAAATAAAGTGCACCATGTTAATCTATGCATTTTTCCACCCCATTTACATATAAAGTTTATTAAAATTGGTGCTACGTTTATTTAGTTATGAAATAAATCATTTTACATGGCATTATGCAAAACAAATGCAAACAGTAGTTTAAACATGTTTAACATGGATGAAAATAGCATATTATGAATGTGCATGAAAAACTGAGCAAGTTAAGTATATGACATGTTTAAATCCGATGCACGGTTATTTAGTTGTGAGTAATTTAAAATCATGGCATTTTCTGTAATATGCATGTCCAGGATTTAATTGTTAAAACGGTAGCGCAGGAATAAAAAAGGAAAACGGGCCGAACACAACGCACTAAGCAAGCCCAGCAGCAGTTCTGGCCCAACGTGATTGTGTGCGTGTGTGAAAAGTAAAAAGAAATACGAAAAATAGGGGCGGCTGGGAATCGAACCCAGGACCTCCTGGATGTGTGCAAAAGGAAAGAACCACTGGGCTAACTGCTCTGCTTGTGCTAGAATGGAGTTTCTACGGTAAATAAACTCTGCGCGCCAGAATGGATCTAGGAAAAGAACGAAGCTTCAGAGATGGAGGAAGTTTCTCACAGCGGGAAAACAAAGAGGCCGGCGGCCATGGCGATGTTGAAACTTGGCTGGCTGCGGAAGCGGAAGAAGCTGGGCGCCACTGGCCTTGCGGCCCTTGCGCACACGCGGACGTGGTCGATGCAGGGGATCGAGCAGGCGACTGGAGGCAACGCTCAAACTCGAGCTACAGGGCGATGGCGGCGACGGACATCAGGGGAGCCGACGGAGAGAAGAGCTGCAGGAGATGGGGATGGTCGGATCCGGAAAAGACGAGGTCGGGAACAGAACGGAGGTGAGCTCCGGCAGGTTTAGGACGGCGACGACGCTCCATGGTGTTCCTGACGGTGCTGTGAAGACAAGAGATAGAGAGAGCAGCGTGAGAAAGAGCCAGGGAGGAAGAGGGGAAAAGAGAAAAGAGAAGGGAGAAGCAAGAGCATACCGTGACCTGGGGCTTCGGTGGGCGGCCAAGCTGGCTGCAACGAGAGGAGGCTCGGGCACTAGACAAATTCCAATGGCGGGGCTGACGAGCTTGAGGCGCTCGGGCACCATGGCTGCTCCAACTCCCTGTGAACAAACAGAGAGTGAGAGAGATGAGAGACCGGAGAGAGAGATGGGGGAGGAGCGGAGCTTCACCGTGGGGTGTTGCTGGAGTCGTACGAGTTTGGCGGTGCTGGTGGTGAGCTCCAGCGAGCTTGCCGGTGCTCGAGCGGCTGCAGGAGAGGGGCGACGGGCAGAGGAGCTCGGGCTCCTGCAGGATTTGGGCGGCGATGGTGGTTGGACAGGAGGGAAAACGAGGAGAAGGTGGAGGCTGCGAGGGGATTGGGCGCTGGTGGATCCCGAGGGGGATTGGAGACGGCGGCGGTGGCTGGACGAGGGAGGATCCCTAGAAAATAGGGTTGGTCTTTATATATCAAGTGGATTTTGGGTAGAGGTCCAATTGGACCCTCCGATTTAGATTGGGCGGTCGAGAAAAATAGGTTAGGGAAGCCCAAATAAGAAGCCAGAGATATTTTGTAGATGTTTGGGGATGATCTGAATCCAATGGTCACGACTGTTCGGGTCGGGTTGGGGACAGCTTACGGACGCGCGCGCGGGGGGGTCTGTGCACTTTACCGAGAGACTCTAGTTTAGGCAAGAGGGAAAAACAAAGAACAAGGTTGGTATCGGAACGGTCAACGAAAGCAAGGGGGGATGCGACAACTACGAACGGGTGCAAGTTTTAAAAACAATGATGGCAACGAGTACCGATGCAATGCGGATGATGTCAAGATGAGATGCAACAATCGAATAAAACACACATCAATCACGAAGAACATGGAAGGCGTCTGGAGCGTCGGTCTCGGGGCATTACAAAGTGAATTTTGTGTTGTTTAACTGGAATGTCAGAATGGAGCAGTTGGTTCATTTCGGTGGAACGACACAAAGGGAGATCTGTGTTCCAATCCTCATCATCCATATTGGCACCATAACCTTCCTTTAGGTAAGAATGATATTTAATGCATGTGTTCATCTCTATTTTGCGACTACCATGAGAAAATAATGCTATTTTTTACTATAAACTTGTACTCCCTCACCGACAAAACCAATTCTGAAATAGAAGGCCAATCATGTACTTGGTTTCACCAACTGGCGAGGAGAAAGAGAAACAGAGCATGAAGAGGAACAAGAAGAATAAACAGTGCCAAGGTGATCTTGCTGAAGCCAGAGGCCTCAGTTGAGGCCATTCAAGGGCTCCGACAACGACTACCTTACATGTGAGACGATCCTCCAGGGAGCCCTTCCACTTTTGTTGTCTCACTTAATTAATTAGGAGTACTTAAGTACCACTAATTTATTGCTGCCTAATTTTCCTGTCGGAGTTAAACAAATCTTTAGTAGCACCCTATGCTGAATCATGTACGTGTGTATGTTTGTCTATGGAGGTGAATCATGCGGTGGAGCACGAAGGGAATATTATTAGTGTCATGACATAATAGTGCTATTGTTTTGCATGTCAATTTATTGCCATTAGTTCAATGAGGCAATGTTTTGTGTATTGTCCATCATGAATTTGATGCTACTGTTAGAGTAATATGCTAATGTCTTTCTATCCTTTCTCACTAAGCTAATGAAGGTTTCACCTTGTTCCTACTTGTGCAAATAGGGATCATGTTGTGCCAATCATACATTTTAGTGGAACTACACAAGACAATACAATGAACTGTATCCCAGCTAGTGCTCTAACTCTGCTGGAAGTTCTTGATAATCTTGCTATATAATCTCGGCACTCGTAAACAAGAGTGATTTCAACCATACATTTGAAATGCACAAAAATATATACTATTGAGTGATTCCAGTGAGTGCTTTATCATTTCTTATGTGAGTACATGAATAAGCTTTTTTCCTCAGGTTGGTATGGGCCTAAGGCTTTCATCCATATTAGTTTGTTGTCATCTCCATTTGTATCGTGCTACTGTCATGAGAAACTCCTTTATCTTTGCATGTTAAAGTTTTGCAACCTATGGTACATGGCAATGCTTTGAGTGTTGAGCTAATTGGCACTGATTAAATAAACTAATACCTCTCTTTAAGCAAGACTACTATGTTGCTAACTTTGCCCATTAAGATAATGAGGCTGCTTCTATTTATTAGTGTATGTTTCATCAACTAGTTCCATTATTATAGTAATCTCACTCTCTCAATATATGTGCCAACAGGGATGCTCGATTTTGGTGGAACTGCACAAAAACTTTGGGTGCTTCATTGCCTCGACAGCTTCCGTCCTTTCCTGTCAGTCGCTAATTTGGGCTTGCTTCCTTCCTTTGCTAGCAGTTGCTTTGCTTTTCTCGGCTTTCAGTCAAAGGAAATAGTAATTGATATGCTTCCTCACACAGGTTGGTACTGGTCTTTATCCTGATTATTGTGCTTGCCATGTATTGGTAATTTGGTATTGTGCTACTGTTTGCCGATTTTATAAAGGAGTAACTTGGAGCCTGAACTCGCAGGCAAATCATTGCATTGGGTGATTTCAGTAGAACTGCACAAAAAGATTAGATGGATAGATACTTATGCTGGTGCTATGTACTCCAAAGTTCACTCACACAAGCATCGATTTTCACAAGAAGAAGTGCCTATATTCATTTGAGTATCAACCGGCGTGAACCAATTGTCAAACTCCAAGTATTAGGAGACTGAACGCCAAAAATATTGCTTGGTGCATAGCCCAGAAAAACACAGTCTAGTCTTTGGTCCCAACTTGTGCCTTTTGGTTATCGACAGATATGGTAGCGAACTGTATGGCATGGTGTCTAAAGATTCCAGACAAGTTGGTTGACGCGTATATTCATCTGACACTTAATCAGTTTGCACACCAGGGATGCTCCATTTCAGTTGAACTAGACAAAAAATTTGGGTGGTTCATTTTCTCAACCGCCTCCTTTCTTGTCTGCAATGTAGAATTTGTCGAGCTACAGGACCAAGATGAGCCAGTAAACTAGTTGGATGAAAGTAGTGGCCAAGTTGCTCAAACCTCCCTCGGCACGAGGCCACTATTTGGGGATAAACCTACAAGGAAAGTTGAGATTGTCTGTGCTGCCTCTTATGTACTCAAAAGTTTAGTCGTACAAGAATTAATTTTAGCAAGAAGTACCTCCGACTGAACATCATTTACTAGTCTGTACCCTAGGTAATTAAAGTTCTTCCATGGCTCATATTGGCTGTGATCTCAATCATTTGGATGCATAAACACACTGAACATGTGTATATCTGAATCTTTTTGTGAATTATCTATGAATATTGCTGTGTGATCTATCAATCATTTGGGTGCATAGACATGTTGAACTTGTGTATATATGAATCTTTTGAGTTGTTGATTGTGAATGTTGGCCATGAATGTGAACATGTCCTGTGAACCTGAGTTTGATACGAATGTTTACCTTTTCTGTTGTACTTGTGTGTGAATTTGTTAGTATGCCTACTATGGGATATGTGACGTGTGGGTGTCAATGGCAGACCTTCTTACCGAGAAGAATTGCACCTGCTTTGTTAGGGTAGCAATAGTGGAGTCTGTTTTAAACCTTAAACTCGTAGAGCTTGTTGAAATTAAACCCTCATCTTTGAATCCCTGAAATTGGTACCCTAACCTTTTTGATCCCGGTCAATATCAACCCTGAACCAGTTTGCCGCACAAGAAAATGATCCATCCCGCCCAGGATCACAATTTACTCTCACTGACATCCATGCCCTTTGTTCACCCCTAAAACATGTAGAGCACCAATGGAGGACGTCGGGTTCAGGCTTATTTTTCTCGGTCAGCATGGCCGCACAGGGGCATCCATGGAGGTGCGCTCCAGCATGACGTCGCCGACTCTAGTGCCGGCGGATGGAGGCAAGGCGTCAGAGGAGGGATGTGAGATGTAGGAGGGACGAACCATGATGGCATGTGCATCGACGCGACGAAACAATTCTTGCACGCTCGAGGTTGTGGGGGAGCGTCACAACACAAGCCACTGGTCGACATGGCAGACCCGCGTGCCGATGACCTTTGTTACGGTGATGGCGGCCAGGAGGTGCACGACACGGCGGCGGCATACACGTACATCGGCTGCACGGGCCTGCTCGACTTCGCCCACAAATCCTTGGTAATTGCATCAGTTGGTGACTAAGTGTTGCGGCGCGCAAGGAATCCGGTGACTAATTTACTCGTGTGCTTGCTGAAAGCTGACTCAACCTTTGTTATGCAGCGATGCAGCGTATTCATGTAGAAGCTTGCTTTGAACAAAGCATGCATGTGGATGGATTTTCCAAGAGCTGACGCACATAGTGCTGGCTTCTGCAGCATCGGTCGACGCGACAGTAAAGTGGAAGATGAATATGACGTGTAGGACCGCGGATTCAGTTAGAGAACCTGTAATCCCGACTGGGGTTTTATTTTTTCAAGTGCGGCAAACAGGTCTATGATTGGGGTAGGGTTGATACTAACCAGGATCAAAGAGGTTAGGGTACAGATTTTAGGGATTCAAATGTTGATGTTCGATTCCGACGAGCTCTACGAGTTTGAGGTTTAAAATAGACTTTACTCGGGTAGCAATGGCGCATCAGCTCTTTTTAATCATTTTGCTCTGTCTTCCCCCCTCCCCCGCTCAACCTCTCCCGTAATGTTTTAGGCCTCAAAACAAACATAGTAATGCGTTTTTTTGGGTCTTGATGAAAAATCGAGTGCTGGTTTCTGTAGGTTAGCCCGCCCAGCAAATGGGCTGCTGGTCCACCACAGACTAGGAGGCTAAAAATACAAGTTGTATGGTGCATAGGCAAGTAAAAAAACGCCATCGAGAGCCATCCACTAAAGAAAAAAATCACTCCAGATGTGTTCTTCAGTCGTGCCGCCGGCCCCCTCTTTAATCCAGTTCGCTCGGGGATCTAGCTAGTATCATTTTTTTCCAGAGGGCGAACAAGTATCAGCTAGGCCTAGGTTTTATTTTTTAACATGCGTAGCCCACGACATACGGAGACAGTGGTTTCAACTTATTTTTTGAGGTCCATACCGGCATATGGGTTTTTTCTTAAAGATCGGCAGCCCTATATTTTTTTAATAAAACACAGGTCTCTGTTCTATTTATCTGTATATAAGAATAATAATGTTGTGTCCAATTTATGTTTTCCCTTCTAACCACATTATATATATTTATATTATTACTATTATCATATATTTAATAGAGACTTATATATACATTATAAAAACATCCCACGTGTTATTAACTTATAAAAGTAAATGTTTAACAGAAGTTGGCAACGAAAATCCTGGTTGTTTTTGACTCACACGCAAGAAAATCCTGGTGATTGCGTAAAAAAGCTTGCGAAGATTTTAAGGAGCAATGTAATAATAACGCGCTCGTTTTTATTTTTAGCAATAACTCGCTAATTTGTTAATTTTATATATAAAAAATGTGCCTCTCTAGTTTATTTTTTGATATTAATTGCTCCTTCTAACATAACTTTATATAGAACGAGCCCAACTAATTCGTGTATTTCAAGGAAGTGCAAATGGGCTGGGATTTCTTAGAAAATATAAATGTGCCGCATTGATGTGAAATTATTTGTTCACCCAGCCCAGCAAATGGACTGTACATTCTAGAAAACATGGGTTAAATATATTCCACATATTTGCAGGCTGACATGTGGGCCAATAGGTCAAACCCTACGCAGGGCATTGTCAACTTGGTCAACAAATGATTATGACATCCACAGCCATTGGATTTATATCCAACGGCTGTCATGCACCTTCAATCTCTCGTCTTCTTCTTCCAGCGTTGCCGGCACCGCCTGGTCCGGCCTCCGGCGGCTAGAGGCTCTGCTTAGCATCGCTGCGAAGTGCTACCCCACCACTGGCCGGGCTATCCCTCCACCCCTCCACACCTCCTGTTATTCTCCACCGACTGCAGCCCCACGCTGCACCAGAACCAGTTATAACCCATCTCCTCCTCTCAATCTGTGACTCCACTACCGTGTCTGCCCATCTTCAAGTCATTCCCATCCGGGACCTCGCCGTTGTCCACCGCCTCGCTGCGCTCGGTGCAGCGTGGTCAACAAACGAGAGTTATCGGAGAGGACTGTACATGGAGAGCCTGACGGCTGGGACCCACGAGGTCCATGGACGCACGCAAGTAAAGTTCCTCCTTATTAAGCTGAAAAAATGTTTCCTCCCCCTGACAGCTGGGACCCACCGGCTGTATCTTCGCAAGGAAGGAAGTGCCTCCTTGTTATGCGAAAAACAATTCCTCCCGTTGATAGCTGAGACCCTTCATATTTGGTGGCTGACTTGTGGGCCTACTAAGCGGACATGTACGTAGGGCTTTGTCAACTTAATCGACAAATGACTCTAGCAACTGGACCATTGGATGTTAATCCAACAGTCGTGCTCCTTCTTCAACCTTTGTTCTTGCTCCTGTCTCCCCTGGGCGGCACCGCAGCTGTGCTGTCGCGCACCCGAACCAGTCAAGTTTCCCCCTCCTCTCCATCTGTGTCTCCACTGCCGTGTCTTCCCCATCTCCGGGTCGTTCCAGTCTGGGGCCTCACTGTCGTCCATTGGCTTTGCTGCGCTCGGCACGGTGTGGTCAACATGGTCAACAACTGAGAGTCATCGGAAGATGACTATATGTCAGAGGCTGACAGTGGGGACGCACCACGCCCATGGATGCATGCATGCAATGGAACGCGACGTGGTCAACATGGTCAAGGAACGACTTCCATCGGAAGAGTACTGTACGTGGAGGCTGACAGCTGGGTCCACGGCCGTAGCAAGGAAGTGCCTCCTTATTACGCGGAAAATAATGATTCCTCCACCTGACAGCAGGGACCCACCAGACATGCCATCATATTTCGCCAAAAAAATGTTTTCCCCCTGACTGCTGGTACCCACCAGCTACATCTTCGCACGCAAGGAAGTGCGTGACAGTCGGGACCCACCTGGTTGAAGCGTACGTAGCATTGTCATTCTGGTCGCGAACGTGTACCTACATACTGGTCGATGTAGAGGAGCGCACATGTCGTAGTAGAGGCGCGCACATAGCATATACACGTACGTACAACGGCCAGGGTGCAAGAAAGTAAATACGACCACATACGTACATACGGGCGGGGTCTCGAACACCTACTCACGCATACGTACGGCTAGGGCTCGTGTAGATGGCCGGGTCGAAATGGAGAAACTGCGTCGTCGTCGTGTTCATGGGGAGGCAACGGAATGCGTTGTGTTCATCAGGAGGCAACGGAATGCGAGGGAGCCAACTGGCTTGGACGAAATAGCCGATAGAAACGAGGTCTGGCGTACCGCTGAACGGAGGAAACGGCCTTGTGTTCGACCGGCCACGGTCGAAATGGGATCCTGTTCATCGGGAGGGGTCTGGCGTACCGCAAAACGGAGGAAACAGACTTCTGTTGTACCTCCTATGGTCGAAACGGGGTCCTGTTGATTGGGAGGGGTGTGGCGTACCGCAAAACAGAGGAAACGGACTTGTGTTCGAGCGCTAGGTCAAAATGGGGTGCTGTTCATCGGGAGGGGTGTGGCGTACCGCAAAACAAGACTCCACGGGATACTGTTCCTGTCCACCATCGACCTCCTCCAGCCTTAACCTTCAACTATTCATCCATGGGCTCCTGTTCATCCAGCCTCCACCGCACGCTCCTTCACCGGCTACTGTTCAACTGGCCCTCTCCACGGGGTCCTGTTCAACCACCCCTCCACGGCCTACTGTTTATCAAGCCCTCCACCGGCTACTATTCAACCAGCCCTGCACCGGCTATTGTTCAACCTTCCCTCCACGGGGTCATGTTCATCCAGCGCTCCACGGGATCATATTCATCCACACCCAACCGGCTCGATCGATCGGGGTCCTGTTCATCTAGCAGCAACACCACGGGGTCCTGTTCATCCAACCTCCACCGGGAACTATTCATCCAAACCCCCCTAGCAACGCTCACTATTCATCTAGAGGCACAATCGATCGGCTTCAGTTAGCAGTAGTAGCAAAGGAATCGCTCGATCGCTTGGGTTCAGTAACGCGTAGCCTGCAATGCAATCGCTCGGGTTCAGTTAGGCGACGCTTCGCTCGGGTTCAGTTAGATCCCAACGCCTCGCACCCACGTGCATACGTGTACGAGAGAAACGCGCATCGCTCGGCCCCCAACCACCAACCATAACCGGGAACTCCCAGAAATTTTCCTTGCCCTCGCTTCTACCACGGTTTTTTCTGTCATGGACGGCCCGAATAATGTCATGTAGCTGCGTCTTCGGCCCGCCCAGGACGAAAAGCCCATTTTGTATCATGATTTTTTGTCATAGAAGTAGGAGCCCACCACATCTATGATGATACCGGGTTTTTTCACAATTATTGTCATAGAAGTGTCATAAGTATGACATAATCTTTTTTCGTTCGGCCCAAAATGTCACGGATGTGTCTTTTTTGTAGTATTCTAAGTCTTAGGTAGAGGTTCAACTGGCTCTTCCTCATCCTCTTCTTCTTCAGAATTTCTCATCATAGAAGGTTCATCAATGACTCTGGCAATGGTCTTTCTGACTCTCTCCTTCCTCTTCTTTCCACCTGTAGCTTGGTTCAAGAATGAATTTCATGGTTTCTTGAGTTGAGGCTCTGGTCTTTGACATTAGAGCTCTCTCACAGGAGCCTTCTTCTGCATTCCTGGCTTGGTAGAAGCAGCAACATACTCCTTTTTGAGCACCTTCTTCTCGGAGGTCACTTCCTCCTCAACAACAAAATCTTCATCCTCAGATCCAGATGCTCTCTTCTTCCTTTGCCTAGTAGCTGCCTTAGGCAAGTTGCTGGGACTGCTTCTGCTTCCATCATCATAGCTGCTTGAGAGAATAGTGCCCTTACTGAGGTTGACCTACTCTTCAGACTTGTTCTGACTGCCACTGCCCTCTGACATTGATGAAACTGATCCTGTGAATAGTTTGGTGTAGATAGAGTAGATGAGCATCACAAAGTACAACTTGTTTTGCAAAAATATTGAGACAAAAACTTAATTTTAGTCTTTTGTAGAAAGCATTTCAGAGCTATTGATTTGACAAACTCGGTGACACCGAAGCACTAACAGAGTCTAAAAATACAGTTTTGGTTAGAGCAAAATGTAGTTTGGTGACTCCGAGATGCTAAGGTTTCACACAGAAAGTAATTTTGGTCGCACCGATTAGTACACTTCGGTCAGACCGAGTTGAACTTGTGCAATGGCCAGGGCCAATCGGTGTGACCGAGATCCTCAGATTCGTCGGTCCGAGATGAGTTCGGTAGAAACCTAACCCTAAGTTTTTGCATCAAATCTATTCCAAGGAGTTTGTTTGGTGGATAGATCAATCCCATACTTGGGAAGACCATACGCATTATACTTTGTGCAAGAGTCAGAGTTATGGAAAGCCCAAAGGGTCAAATCCGTACCCTAACTTGGCGACGGACTTGCTACAGCGGCAATGGTAGTGAGGATTCCGTTGACGATGGCGGAGACCGGCGGTAGGAGGTCACTGGCGACGACGACAATGATCTGGAGACCAGGGGCAGCAGTGCTGGGGCACAGGCTCGTGCGGTTGAAGTGATTTTCAACCATACGGGTACGCAGAGTATAAATTCCCAGGTGTTGTCGGTGTGACCGAGTGGAACTACTCGGTGGCACCGAGATGCAAAACTTCTAGAAGTTGTTGCAACTCGGTGTAACCGAATGGTTCTAATTGGTTGCACCGAGATTGAAAACCTAGATCAATTTAATGAGTTCGGTGAGAATGAGTAGGAGTGTGTTGGTCTAACCGAATGGTATTAAGAGGTTTTCGAAGTTAAGCCCTTGACGGATTGGTCACTCCGAGTGCTCCTCACCCGGAGGGTCCGAATTCGACTTGTTCAAACTTTGTGATGTAGCATGAATAGATTTTGAGATGAGAAAAAGCATAGATAGCTAGAGGGAGTACTTAGGCATTCTTGTCCATCCCTTTGGCAAAAAGGAAAAAAAACAAGCAATCAAAGCAACAAATGGATGTCCTCGAATGGGAAACTTATGCATTCAACATGCTCACACATTAAGATAGCAAATAAAACATGTGGCAAAGCATGCACAAACACTCTAGCATCTATCAAGCAATTGGCGATGACTAGGCCATCTATATATGAGTATATTGACTTAGGAGTCAGATGAGAACATTTGATTATAGGTCATACTCATCGTTTAAGCACAAGTGGGGTTACCACTTTTACATAAAGCATTGTTGTGTTCACATCATTAGAGTTGCTTTATCTCAATTCTTTGAGCAAAGCTCCCCCTAGATGTGATATCCCCCCTTAGAGGGATGAACTAACCTTGGGTTTTGTCGATGATGAATTCATGTAGGTGTTGAAGATGTGGATGCTCAATGTTGATGTAGATCATTTGGAGCAATCCATTCAAGTGAGTTGTACTTTCAATACCTACATGGGTTAGTCCCACAAGGAACACACAAGGATATCCATAGACATAGAGTGAAACACACATATGATGATGTCCATGAAAGCATTTGATTACCTTGTCCCTTGTCTTACCAACAAGAGGGTTTGTGACTCCTTAAACTTTTGCAAGATATGTAAATTGATTGCACTCGCCCTTGCTGATGAGGATACAAACCTAGGATAGGGTCATAGGCCTGACCTATACGTCCTACCCAAGGTCACCACCCTAGAAGATAAGAAGTCCAAGAGGCAATGAAGAACCCCCAGTCAAAGGTGTCGAGTGCAATCCACTCGACTAATCATATCACTCAGATATCCCTCCTACTCGTTGTCACTCGACCATACAAGGAATCAGTCGACCTACCGAAGATCATGAGTCACTCAGCATTGCAACGGTCAGGCGTTCACTCCGTAGTCTTTAAGGTCATTAATAGCACTTAAGACTGGCGTTATCAGTAACACCCCTACTTTATGTACATTAAGCCCCTTGTAATGGAGGATGGCTGGGGTCCTGGAGCACTCTATATAAGCCACCCCCTCCTTTGGGACAAGGGTTCGCACCCCCTATAACATCACACACATATAATCCAGTCGACCGCCTCCGGGCACCGAGACGTAGGGCTATTACTTCCTCCGAGAAGGGCCTGAACTCATAAATCTTGTGTGTACACCTTCACCATAGCTGACATCTTGCCTCTCCATACCTACCCCGTTTCTACTGTCAGCCTTAGAACCACGATAGTTGGCGCCCACCGTGGGGCAGGTGTCTTAGCAACTTGTTGGTGAAGTTGCAATTTTTTCGATCCCCATGATCATGGTTTCCGGTGGTGATTTGTCTCAGGGGCGCGAGATCCGTCTTGGCGCACTCGTTTTCATCGCCGACGACTCCGCTTGGCTTCAAGAAGCTCCCCTTGATGTCGAGGCGCTCCCCGTCTGAGGGTCGACGCACTTTCGCGCATGCATTCGCGGCGTCCTTCTCCGGTAGCCGTCGACTCACTATCAGTCGGCTCAAATGATGTTGTCTCCCTCTACTGTTCGCCACCGCAAGCGATCTGGTCGGTCGCGGCTTTAGCGGTGGATAAAACACACAGTGGTTCAACATTCGGCCACCCATCTAGTTGCGGCAATCGAGCCCGACAAAACTCTCTATGGCCTGTTTGACCTACCGACTGGCTCCGTCGAGACCGCATCCGAGTGCGATAGTAGCAATCTTGCGGTTGAAGTCTTGATGGTCGATGGACCACATAGTCCACCTGGTTTCCGCTGTGGAGACAGCGAGGACGGGGGCGGCGATCCGTCGCGCATCCACGAGGAGTACCATCCCAAACCCCTCTCTTCACAGCAGAGGGAAGAACTTCATCGCCGCAACATGGATGCACTCCACACACCCATCGTTGGAGAAACCCCCAAGGCTCGGGCCTTGGAAGCGGTGCGTTTGGCTAATTTGGCTGAGCAAACTCGACTGGAAAACCTCCAACACGCTCTCGATGAGCATTCTCGGGAACGGATTCCCGAGTCCAGTCGATGACAGCTTTTCCCACCTCCACCTAAGGTATACTGCACTCCGATTAGAAATCTCACAACTGCAGCCCGAATAGCAGAGTCAATTCAACCTTCCCAGTGAGAGGCTGGCAGAGGTTTGATGCAGATCCGGGCCTTACTCCGGGCAGCAGGAGAGCTAAACACAGCGGTGTCTCAGTCGTAGGATAGGATTCACAGCAGATCCGTGGTGGTAGATACTGTCCAGTCGGCCCATAGTCCAAGATCGCCCCTGCGGCGTGAGGGCCGTGGGCAGTATGATCACCGACTCGAATGCAACAATCATCGTCGGATGCCCACACCTCCTCTGAGGAGTACATCATATGTGCCTCAGCAGTACGATGACAGACGCCTTCACAGCTGCAAATGTAGAGCACCAGTTGACCCAAGGGAGCCAGGCTTTGATGCAAGATCTATTCTCGTTCAGGGTTTAGTCGACCGGAACAGAGCAGAGAGGGAACACCTTGGCAGACATCACCCGACTGGCAACAAGGTTCATGTTTCAGGTCCGGAGTGTTTCAACAGAGCCATCAGGGCCGCAATGATTCCCCCCAACTTCAGGTTGGCGACTGGAGTCAGCAAGTTCACTGGGGAGTCCAAGCCTGAAACTTGGCTTGTAGACTACCGAGTGGCTGTGCAGATTGGTGGCGGGAATGATTAAGTGGCAATGAAGCATCTCCCTCTAATGTTGGAAGGATCAGCCAAAGCGTGGTTGACTCAATTAGCCCCGAACAGTATATACAGTTAAGAAGAACTTGCTCGAGTGTTCGTCAGAACTTTTAAGGGCACTTGCAAGCGTCCAACAGGGTTGACAGAATTGTAGCATTGCATACAGAAACCAAGTGAGACTATGAGGAATTTCATCCAGAGGTGGACCACTTTGATCACACAGTGGAGAATGTATCTGAACATCAAGAAGTGTGTGCCTTCAAAGAAGGCGTTAAATACCGAGAACTGGTCCTGAAGTTCGGTCGGACTGGGGATATGACTCTAACTCGGATGATGGAAATAGCCACCCAGTACGCGAATGGAGAAGAAGAAGATCGACTCCGCAGCGGAAAGGGTAAACCAGTCGGCCAGGACACCGGCGGGATCAATTCCAATCATAAACAAAAACGAAAGGCCGAGCCCGCGGCGCCCGGCAAAATTGCGGCAGTGGCTCAAGCAAAGTTTAAAGGAAAACCTAAGGGACCCTGGACCCCTAAGAAGGTAAAGGACCAAGCAGGAAATGACGTGTTGGATTTTCCGTGTCACATTCACACGAAGAAGGATGAAGAGGGTAATCTGATTTATCCTAAACACACCACTCAACAGTGTCGACTCCTGATCTAGTAGTTCCGAGAGAATCAATCCAATGAAAAGGGAAAAGAGTTGGACAGAGACGAGGATGAAGAAGAAGACGATGGTTATCCCAAAGTCAATTCCACCCTGATGATTTTTTCTGATGTTGAGAGCAAGAGTTGATTGAAAGTTATCAACAGAGAAGTGAATATGGTCGCCTCGACAATGACGACTACATACCTGAAATGGTCCCAAAAATCCATCACGTTCGACCAGTCTGATCACCCTGCGCGTATAGCCACCCCTGGGAGGCAAGCGTTGGTTGTTGACCCAGTGGTCGAAGGCACTCGACTGACCAATGTGCTAATGGATGGTGGTAGCGGCACGAATATCCATTATGATGAAACCTTGAAGGGGATGTGCATTCTGATGTCCAAACTTAGCGAGAGCAATATGAGTTTCCATGGCGTTATCCCTGGAAAGAAGGCCGAATCACTTGGCCAGATCGCCCTTGACGTGGTTTTTGGTGATTCCAAGAATTACCGTAAGGAAAAGTTGACATTCAAAGTTCTGGATTTCCAAAGTGCTTATCATGCCATTCTGGGTAGGCCCGCCTACGCACATTTTATGGCTCGACCATGTTACGTGTACGTCAAGTTGAAGATGCCTAGTCCTAGAGGTGTGATCACAGTTACTGGCAATCGGCAAAAGGCGGAGGAATGCTTCCAGAAGGGTTCCAAGATTACCGATGCGCAAATGGAAGCAGTTGAATTTCAAGAATATCAGAAGAATGCAGATCTGAACGATTTACTCCGATCTAAGAGACCTACCACAGATTCTGCATTTCCTCGTCCCGCAAAATGAAACCGATTCATATTCACCCGACCGATCCCAATGCCGCACTGACTCATATCTCAACAACACTCGACAGCAAATAGGAAGAAGCGCTCATCCTGTTCCTCCGTGAGAACTGGAACATCTTTGCATGGAAACCTTCTGACATGTCGGGTGTACCCAGGTGACCGGCTAAGCAACGTTTACGCGTCGATCCCAAGATAAAACCCGTCAAAGAGCATCTTCGGCGGTCTGCCGTGCAGAAGAGAAAGGCAATTGGCGAGGAAGTGGCTCGGCTCCTAGCAACAGAGTTCATCCGAGAGATCTACCACTCTGAGTGGCTTGCCAATGTGGTCATGGCCCCTAAGAAGGACGATTCACTCTGTATGTGCATCAATTTCCAGCATATCAATCGGGCCTGCCCAAAAGATCATTTCCCTCTCCCCCGCATAGATCAAATTGTTGACTCGACTACGGGGTGCGAGCGCTTCTCTTTTTTAGATGCATATTCCGGGTATCATCAGATCCGACTCTATGGTCCCGATGAAATAAAAACGGCTTTCATCACCCCATTTGGTTGCTTTTACTATGTCACCATGCCATTTGGTCTTAAAAATGCCGGAGCCACATTCATGAGGATGATTCAGAAGTGCCTGCTCACTCAAATCAGTCGGAATGTGGAAGCGTACATGGATAACATTGTGGTCAAGTCACATAAAGGTTTTGGCCTACTGACTGACCTCGCAGAAACCTTTGCCAACCTAAGAAGATATGATATCAAGCTTAATCCATCAAAGTGCACATTTGGAGTTCCAGGTGGAAAGTTACTCGGTTTCCTTGTTTCCGAACAAGGAATCGATGCAAATCCAGAAAAAATTGATACCATCCTCCGAATGAAATGCCCTGTGCGTGTGCATGACGTTCAGAAGCTTACTGGTTGTTTGGCCACCTTGAGTCGATTCATTTCTCGTCTCGATGAAAAGACCTTACCTCTTTACTGATTGATGAAGAAATCTGATAAGTTCGAGTGGACTGAGGAAGCTTACGCAGTGTTTGCAGAGCTCAAAGCCCTGCTTTCTACCCAGCCGGTGCTTGTGCGCCAATCAGCAAAGAGGCTTTACTGCTTTATATTGCATCCACTGGACAAGTTGTTAGTACAGTACTCACGGTCGAGCGGGAAGAAGAAGGAAAGGCTTACAAAGTTCAACGCCTAATATATTATCTCTCTGAAGTTTTGACTCCATCCAAGCAACGATATCCACATTATTAGAAGCTTGTCTATGGAATGTACATGACCATGAAGAAGGTTGCACAATATTTCTGTGATCACTCCATTACAGTCGTCAGCGACGCACCATTATCTGAAATTCTGAACAATAGAGATGCAACTGGTCGAGTGAAAAAATGGGCGATTGAACTCCTTCCATTGGATATCAAGTTTGAGGCAAAGGAAGCTATCAAGTCCCAAGCAATCATGGATTTCCTTGTCGAGTGGATTGAGCAGCAACTGCTGACTCAAGTTCACTCGGAGCATTGGACCATGTTCTTCGATGGCTCCAAGATGCTGAACGGTTCCGATGCTGGGGTAGTGTTGGTATCCCCCTGGGGACAAGCTTAACTATGTTCTCCAAATTCATTTTGACTCTTCCAACAATGAAGCCGAATATGAAGCACTTTTGTACGGGTTACATTTGGCCATTTCACTCGGCGTCCGTCGCCTTATGGTCTACTGTGACTCGGATTTGGTGGTTAATCAAGTGATGAAAGAATGGGATGTCAGGAGCCCAGCCATGACTGGTTATTGCAATGCAGTAAGAAAGGTGGAAAAAGAAGTTTGAGGGGCTAGAGCTTCACCATATACCCCAACTGAAAAATCAAGCTGTAGATGAATTGGCAAAGATAGGATCCAAGGGAGAGACCATCCCTAGCAATGTGTTTTTGGAACATATTCACTCGCCTTCAGTTCAGGAGGATCCCTTCACTAAAGAGCCCCCACAGCCTAAGACTGCCACAGATTCAACTGAAGTCGAACTCCCAGCCATGGTCGACTTGATCATGGAGGTTTTGGTCATCACTCCCGACTGGACAATACCGTACATTGAATACATTCTTAGGAAAGAACTTCCAAAGGATGAAGAAGAGGCTCGACAGATAGTCTGATGATCCAAAGCCTTTACAATGATAAGATGACAGTTGTTCAGAGAAAGTGTAACTAGAGTCAGCCATAAATGCATCACACTAGAAGAAGGCCGAATGATCCTCAATGATATTCACTCGGGGACTTGTGGTCACCATACGTCCTCTCGGACCATCGTGGCCAAAGCATACCGAGCCGGATTTTACTGGACTCATGCCAACGAGATGGCGAAAGAAATAGTAGACAAATGTGAAGGTTTTCAGTTTTACTCCAACATGTCACATAAGCCTGCATCAGCTCTGAAGACTATTCCACTCGTCTGGCCTTTAACTGTCTGGGGATTGGACATGGTTGGACCTCTGAGGACCGGCAGGAGTGGGTTTACCCATGTGCTGGTAGCAGTCGACAAATTTACCAAATGGATCGAAGCCAAGCCCATTAAAAACCTTGAAGCGAGTATGGCCGTGAGTTTGATCAGAGAATTAATATTCAGATATGGTGTTCCGCACAACATCTTCACGGATAACGGGTCGAACTTCGATTCTGATGAGTTCCAAGCCTTTTGTGCTTCCCAAGGCACGAGGGTCGATTACGCTTCAGTCGCCCATCCTCGGTTGAATGGGCAGGCTGAAAGAGCAAATGGATTGATTCTCAAAGGAGTGAAACCCCGATTGATGCGTGACCTCAAGCATGCAGCAGGTGCCTGGGTCGATGAACTTCCATCAGTTCTTTGGGGATTAAGGACAACTCCTAATCGGTCGACTAGAAGAACTCCATTCTTCTTAGTCTATGGAGCTGAAGCCGTACTCCCGAGTGATCTGCTCCACAATGCGCCCCTAGTCGAGCTCTTCTCGGAAGCAGAAGCAGAACAAGCTCGGCAAGATGTAATCGATCTCCTGGAAGAAGAAACAGAGATGGCCTTGATCCGGTCGACCATTTATCAGCAAGACATGCCTTGATTCCATGCCAGAAACGTAAGGGGTCGGGCATTTCAGGAAGGAGACTTGGTTCTTCGAGTGGACCAGCAGAAACCACACAAGCTCGCTCCTGCTTGGGAGGGCCCCTTCATCATCACCAAAGTGCTCCACAATGGAGCATATCGTCTTTTCAACGTCAAGCACAATAAAGATGAGCCACGTGCCTGGAATGCGGAACTGCTTCGCCCCTTTTACTGTTAAGCATTCAGACTGTTGAGATGTAATAAGAAATACATTTTAGTTTGATTATCGAAGACATGATTTTACAATCTTCCGAATGATTGTTGTTCATTTTTACATGTTCTAAAATCCCCGAGTGGGTGCCTTAGTTGCGAATCCGTTTCGCCTAAGTTGAAAAGAAAAATCCTACCGAGTGGTGAACCAGCCTCTCACTCGGGGGCTTAGCTGCGAATCCGTTTCGCCTAAGTGTTAAAAAATCCTACCGAGTGGTGAACCAGCCTCTCACTCGGGGGCTTAGCTGCGAATCCGTTTCGCCTAAGTGTTAAAAAATCCTACCGAGTGGTGAGCCAGCCTCACACTCGGAGGCTTAGCTGTAGTCCAGTACTCGCCTAAGTGTTAAAAAATCCTACCGAGTGGTTAGCCAGCCTCTCACTCGGGGGC
>NC_041387.1:495961959-496008211 GCF_002162155.2 Triticum dicoccoides
ATGCAGTCCAATACTCGCGTAAGTATAAAAAATCCTACCGAGTGGCGAGTAGTCGTCTCACTCGGGGGCTTAGCTGCAGTCCAGTACTTTCCTAAGTATAAAAAATCCTACTGAGTGGCGAGCAATCCTTTCACTCGGGGGCTTAGCTGCAGTCCAGTACTCGCCTAAGTATAAAAAATCCTACCGAGTGACGAGCAATCCTCTCACTCGGAGGCTTAGCTGCAGTCCAATACTCGCCTAAATGGTACGGGTCGACCACGACCCCTCCCCCCGGGGATGCACCGTCAAGAAGAAGGACGAGATTTATACGCACTACCGAGGCGAACTGACGCCAGGGTGAGCTCCTTTCAGGGACGTCAAGACCATTGCTGAATGCCTCACTAATGAGCTGATCAATGCCACCAAAGGCCCATCCAACAGCTAGCTGCTTTTAGGGACGTCAAGACCATTACGGAATGCCTCGCTGATGAGCTGATCAATGCCGCCAAAGGTTCATCCAACAGCTAGGGCCAAGGCGAACTGCTCCAGGAATGTCAAGACCATTGCCGAGTGTCTCGCTGATATGCTCATCAATCCGCTCAAGGCTCGTCCAATAGGTCGACTGTGGCCTTTTCCTCGGAAGCTACATCGAGAGTACAAACACTAATCCGAGTGAAGAGCAAGTCCCGCTCGAAGACAAACACAACATATTCAAAGATAAGCCAAGTTTAGATAAAGCCAATGGTTTCTAACAGCAAATTAAAAGCACTCGGGCGTCAGGCCCGAAGGAATTTCAATTATTAAAAATTCAATCGGCATTCCGAGGCAAATAAGGGTGAAGCATAATGTTTTTTCGATCACTCGACAGGAGAAGGGCTGGCTGGATCGCAGAAGCTGTCAAGGTCAATGATATCCACAATGCGAGTTGCAGCCTTAAGGAAGGTGTCCATGAAGGACTGGAAAATGTGCTTCTTAGTATTCGCAACCTTGAGAGCCGCCAACTTGTCTTCCCTGGCGTCCTTGCAGTGCACTCGAACCAGTGATAGGGCGACGTCAGCGCCACAGCAAGCGGATGACTTCTTCCACTCCTGCACTCGACCAGGAATCTGATTGAGTCAGGTCATCAGCGACTCGAGGTCTTGAGAAAGTTCTGCCCGAGGCCAGAGTTTAGCGTCCACCCGGGTCATCGCAGCCTTTAGTCGAGCCAGATAGGCAACGACACCGTCCAAGCGTGATTCCAACCGTAGCAAGTTCATCACAACGTCATCCTTCACAGGACAATTGATGGGGTCGAGACCTGTCGCGACCTGCCCAGTTTCAGCTTCAAAATCCTGGCAAAGTTCTGTGCCATCACGAAAAATAGTGAGTCGGCAATATTACAACATACTTCAATCGACGACAAATAACCAGTCGAGCGGTTGTACCTTCAAGCTTCAGAACTAGTTTCGTGGCAAGTTGTCCATGATAGGACTCTAACTTGCCTGTCTTGGCTCTGCGGTCTCCAACTTCAGTGCTCAGGTTCTCCTTATCCTTCTTTAGTTGCTCGACTTCCCGATTGGGTTCTGAGATGGCGGTCTTCAGCTTCGCGTTCTCCTCTTCCAACTTGCCGACTAAAGCCAGATTCTTGTCCGCAAGTGTTGTCTTCTCACGTGCTTCCTTCTGAGCAGCAGCAAGATCCTGGTCCTTCTTCTCCAAAGCTTCCTTCATTCTCTCTAAAGAAACAACACTATTCAGACGAGCCTGAAGTTGACAGTTTTCACTACACACATCTGCTTGTGTGAAGTCACTCGGTTCAAAGAGACAGAAAGAAAAATTAGTGAAAGATGAGAGCTACTAAGTGGGCAAGAGTCGATTGTTTACCTCCCATGATCGCCGTCTCTTCTTGAGCAGTCTTGAGGTTCTTCTTTGCGAGTTCAAGATCAAGTTCAACGCGGATATGCTTTTTCTTTAACTCGGAAAGTCGAGCTCCAAGATCACAAGACCTCGGCAGTTAGCGAGAGAGATATGTCAGTCGACAGAAATAAGAGACAATGACAGTGAAAAGTTACTCTAAGACTACTGCCGAATCAAATATTCAACAGTAGTCTTGGGGACTACACCCAGTGGGTGCACTTAGCGTGCCCCCACTGGTTCAGATCAACACTCAGCAGGGTCTGCTCAGCGCGAGTCAAAAAAAGAGAAGATTCTAAGACCTCAGTCGACTGTCAGCAGTCGACCGTGGTCTCGGGGACTACACCCAGTGGGTGCACTCGGCGTGCCCCCACTAGTCCGGACAGATTACTAAGACTCAGCACGAGTTGAGTGAAGTGGAGGATTTCCTAAACTCTAAACACAGGCACACCCTAGTGGGTGATCGGATATAAAACAACATTCAAAAAGTTCAGTCAGAGTTCGCTGACCTGAACATTGGTCTGCAGGGCGGTGCTGGCGTTATAAGCCACCTGACTGGCCTCGTGCATCACCTTCACCTGCTCCATGACAAGGTTCACCTGGCGAAGAGCCTCCGTGGCAGCAGTTGGCGAATCGTCTGGGGTCTGATATGCAGTGAAGAGTGATGGCTCCAATGGAGCCGAAGCAGCTACTGGGTCAGACGAGTGGAGTTGCACTGGGGCGGCAGTAACCGGAGTAGTCGACCCTGACGGACAATCAGTCGTTAGCGGGCTGGCAAATGTGACGTTGGTCCGAACCGGATCTCCGGAATGCTCGACCACCGCCTCAAGCGCCGGCGTCGACTGAGGGACTGGAACTTCAAGTTTTCTCCTACTCGAGCCTCCACCTCTCCTCCTCCTCTCCTGTAGAGGCACTTCCTCTTCTTCAGCATCAGGAAGCACGACGACCTCTCGCGGAACTGCAGAGGGAGAGAAACATTGGAAATTCAATAGACTGACAATCCAATCGACTAAATGAACTCTAGTCGAACGGACTTACCAGCCCGGGAAGTGGCCGCATCGTCGGTCTCCTCATCTCCTAGGGCCTTGTCGATGTCCATGTCAGTGGCAGCAGAGGTGGGGCTAGAAAGATACATCATCTAGTTGGTCAGAACAAAAACTTCAGTCGCCTAGATAAATGCAAGCAAGATACTCACCCCGAAGCAATAGGGACGTCCATCTTGATCCGCAGCAAAGTCTTCCGAGTCTCTGGAGGAGCAACCTTGGGCTGCTTGGCGACCTTCTCTGTCGGCTCCGGAGTCGATGTCTGAGTGTGCTTCTGTGTGCGGGTACTTGGAGCCACATTATTTCCGCACCCGCCCGCCGGGTCATGGTGTTGCTTAGATCGGCGTTCAGAGTGCGGCGGCGAGTCGACTTCTTCCTCGTCATCTGACTCCTCGCTCTCCTCCTCGTCGTCTTCATCCGAAGATTCCCACTCACCACCCTCCTCCGCCCTGGCCTCACCCTCCTGGTCCTGCTCCAGAGTTTGTTCACCTTTGGGCATCGAATACATGTCAGTGAAAACCTACAAGACAAAAAGTCGAGTAAAAGTCAATCGAGATCAAGCACAATCGGAATATGTATGCGAAGACAGTCAGAATAAAGAGCATGCCTTGTCGGGCCGATTGTTTTCACTGAAGGGGATGACTCGCCTAGCTCCTCTGGGGTTGTCCTGGTTTCCTGTGATGCCCTTCAACCATTTGGCCACAGTCTTGGGTAGCACTTCCTCTGGATGAACCCGAGCGGTGTCGTCGGACCCGGAGTACAGCCACATGGGATGGTCACGGGCCTGAAGAGGCTGGATGCGTCGACTGAGGAATACTTCCAGTAGTTCCATGCCAGTGACACCCTCATTAATCAGTTGGACCACTTTCTCAACCAACATCTTCGTCTCCATGTTCTTAGCAGCAGTCACCTTTAGTGGAGAAGGGGTCTGGACACGGTCAAAAGTGAAGTGGGGAAGGCCAGTCGACTGACCTGGAGTTGGAACATCCTGGCAGTGGAACCAGGTTGACTGCCAACCCCTAACCGATTCAGGGAGAGTCATAGCAGGGGAAAAACTCCTATGCCTCTTTTGGATACTCAAACCCCCACACATCTGGATGACATGGGTCTTCGAGTCACTCATTTTCGCTTTCTTCACCGACTGGGAACGGATGGTGAATATATGTTTGAAAAGGCCCCAGTGCGGTCGACACCCCAAAAAGTTTTCACACATCGACACGAACGCGGCAAGGTATGTGATGGTATTGGGAGTAAAATGGTGGAGTTGGGCACCAAAGAAGTTCGGGAAGCCTAGAAAGAAGGGGTGCGGAGGGAGTGAAAAACCCCGATCGATGTGGGTAGCGAGCAGTACACACTCACCCGGTCGAGGCTGCGACTCCGTCTCCCCCTCAGGCAGCCGTGCCGCACCCTTGGCGATCAGCCCGGACTCCGCCAGTTCGTCCAGATCTTCTTGCCTTTCGTCCTGGATCTAGCCTGGATCTAGCCTGGCGGCAGCCCCGCGCGCGATGACGACCCACAGTTCTGCTTCTTGCCTTTCGTCGCCCCCGTCGCCTTCTTCGCGCGCTCTAGTGCCGCCGTCTTGTCCTTCACCATGGCAGCGGAGCGGCAACGTCGAGAGCAGAAGAACTAGATGCTATGGAGAAGCAGAGGAAGAAGAAAGAGAAGCGGGCATGCACAGTGCAGATGCCTCGGCCCCCTGGCCTTATAAAGGGCTGCTTTCGAGTGGCTGACGTGTGGGACAAGGCGATCCTGTCAAATCCCGCAACAGTCATGCGCAACGTACGTGGCGAAAAAGGTGGCATGGAAATCGAGGCACTACTGTTTATCCGCCCCGCTTACATCGGCGTGCCCCGTCCCTCGCGCTTCTCCGAAATTTCGTATCCCGTGAAATCCGGGATACACTGCAATCAATCGCGCCAAAGATTCTGCACCCCAAGACAACACTCGACAGATGATGCTACAAGGTCAGTCGACAACTTTCTGAATGGATCAAGGCGACTGAATCGACGTTGAAGTACCAACGTGAGTCTTCCATCCTGCGAAAAATACTCGCGAGGTGCAAAGTTCAGAACAAGTTCAACTTCAACCTACTTTCCACTCGAACCTTAATCCATTCGGTGGCTACTGATGAGGATACAGACCTGGGATAGGGTCATAGACCTGACCTATACGTCCTACCCAAGGTCACCACCCTAGAAGATAAGAAGTCCAAGAGGCAACGAAGAACCCCCAGTCAAAGGTGTCAAGTGCAATCCACTCGACTAATCATATCACTCGGATACCCCTCCTACTCGTTGTCACTCGACCATACAAGGAATCACTCGACCTACCGAAGATCAGGAGTCACTCAACATTGCAACGGTCAGGCGTTCACTCCGTAGTCTTTAAGGTCATTAATAGCACTTAAGACTGGCGTTATCAGTAATGCCCCTACTTTATGTTCATTAAGCCCCTTGTAATGGCAGATGGCTGGGGTCCTGGCGCACTCTATATAAGCCACCCCCTCCTCTGAGACAAGGGTTCGCACCCCCTGTAACATCACACACATATAATCCAGTCGACCGCCTCCGGGCACCGAGACGTAGGGATATTACTTCCTCCGAGAAGGGCCTGAACTCGTAAATCTCGTGTGTAAACCTTCACCATAGCTGAGATCTTGCCTCTCCATACCTACCCCTCCTTTCTACTGTCAGCCTTAGAACCACGACACTTGCCAAAACGAATGTGAGTGAAGTATGTTGGCGGAGTCACCCTCAAGAACTCTCGAGTTCTTCTTCTTTGGGATCCACATCAACTTGATGGGAATACTTGGAGTTGTGGTCGTACTTGGTGAAGTAGAACTTGATGTAGTCTTGGGAACCCACTTGACCATGGCCTTATGAGCTTCTTCAAATGAAGCAATCTCTTCTTGAAGCTTGTCCTTGCCTTTTGGCTTGTGGTCTTGTGGTGGAAGATCATCTTGAGCTCGTGTTCCTTTGAAGGAAGTGGGGTAATACTTCACTTGTTGAGGAACAAACTTCGTCTTGGGCTATTGATCTTCTTCCCACTCAACTCTATTGGCATTTAACTTTTGTTCAAAACCAACACCTTGATTCTTCCAGTGCCTTCCTTGCTTGCATACAATTTCCTCAAATTGCTTACTTTCAGCAAGGCTCTCGTAAACACCTTTCTCTATAATTCCCTTCAATAAGCTATTTTCTTGCTCAAGTGTAACTTGGCTAATAGAATCATTAGTGGAATCAAGAGAACTACTAGAAGCAACAATATTGGATTTAACATGATTATTGTTTCTACTAGAAGAAGAATCTTTCTTGCTCTTCTTGCTAGATTTTACTTGTGGCATCTAAGTAGACAAGAGTAAATGCTTGCCAATAAAAGTAGAACTCTTCTTTCAAAGATCACCATTGATTGCTTTTAGGAACCCATGCTCTTGCTCTAAATTTAGCTTCTCAATGCGTAGCTTCTCATGAGTTCTTAGGAGCTCTCTATGATCCTCTAGAGTTGTTTCATGAGCTAACTTAAGAGTATTTATTTCTTTAGTTAGACTCTCAATCTCCTTATTATCATTGTCATTCATTTCATCTTGATTAGCATGATTAATAGAAATTTCATCATAGTTTTCATCACTAGTGTTGTCAACAAGTAAATCATCATCACCTAGGAAATCATCTTCATCACTATTGAAATCAACATACTTGGGGTGTGATACCTTAGGGCTTTAGCCATGAATCATCTTCCAATTCCTTCATTTGGTGAGTCAAATATGTCATAGGAGTTGGATGACACAAGTGCAAGACCGACAACACCTTCATCTTGAGTATATTCAGAGTTGGAGTGATAACTTCTCTCGGAGTAGTTGTCGGAGTCACAACCGGATACCCATTCACCAACGTGAGCTTGATGTCCTCGTCTTGTGTAGCTCTTTGATGACTTGTCCTTCCTTTCCGAATCCTTGATTCTACGAGATGGTATTGTTTATAACGATCATCTCTACTCCTCTCTCTTGGTGGTGATTCATCTCTTTTACTTCTTCTCTTAGGTGAATCTTCTCTTCTCTTGTAGGGAGTCGTACACTCATTGGAGTAGTTTTTGGGTCTTCCACAACCGTAACAACTGCGAACACGACTAGAAGATCTTTTGTCGTTGTAGGACCTTGACTTGGAAGTTCTCTCTTTGCTTATATTCTTGTAGAATTTGTTGAAGTTCTTCACCATTGAGCTCAATTCTTCATTGAAGACTTGTTTCTCACCTAATGTTGTAGGAGAATCACATGAAGCTTTGTAAGCACCACTTGACTTGTTGTGGAGCTCTTACTTATCCTTGAGTGACATCTCATGAGCAACAATTCTACCAACGACTTCTGTTGGCTTGAGATCTTTGTAGTTGGGCATCATTTGGATCAAGGTGCACACGATATCATATTTCTAATCCAAGGCTCTTAGGATCTTCTTGATGATGAATTTATCGGTCATCTCTTCACTTCCTAAGCCGACAATCTCATTTGTGATGAGAGCGAGCCTAGAGTACATTTTAGCAACTCCTTCACCATCCTTCATTTTGAACTTGTGAAGTTGACTTTGAAGCAGATCTAACTTGGATTCCTTGACAGACTCAGTACCTTCGTGCATATCAACCAAAGTATCCCAAATTTCCTTTACATTCTCAAGGTGGCTGATTTTGTTGAATTCTTCGGGGCACAATCCATTGAAGAGAATATCGCAAGCTTGAGCATTGTAATGCAACATCTTCAATTCTTCCGCGGATGCTTCACAATCCAGTTCTCTTCCACCCTCGAAGAAATCACCTTGCAAGCCGATACGCACAACAACCCAAACGGCAGGGTCATAACCAAGAATATGCATTTTCATCTTATGCTTACAACTAGCAAAATTAGTACCATCAAAGTAAGGACCTCTATGGTGGTAATTTCCCTCGCTAGATGCCATACTCTCCTAGGTTGTGAAACCAAGGATATGATCACCAAAGCTATGGAAATCAAGGCAAATGGAGACCAAAGCTCTGATACCACTTGTAGGATCGAAAGTAGGTCTAGAGGGGGGTGATTAGACTACTTGACCAAATAAAAATCTAACCTTTTCCCAATTTTAATTGTTGGCAGATTTTAGGAACTAGTACAAGTCAAGCAATCAACCTACACATGCAATTCTAAGAGTGTAGCAGCAAAAAGTAAAACATTGCATATGAAGGTAAAGGGAAGGGTTTGGAGAGGGCAAACGCAATGGAGACATGGAGATGTTTTGCGTGGTTCCGATAGGTGGTGCTATCGTACGTCCACATTGATGGAGACTTCAACCCACGAAGGTAACGGCTGCGCGAGTCCATGGAAGGCTCCGCCCATGAAGGGTCCATGAAGAAGGAACTTCTCTATCCCACCATGGCCATAGCCCATGAAGGACTTGCCTCACTTAATTAGATCTTCATGAAGTAGGTGATCTCCTTGCCCTTACAAACTTCTTGGTTCAACTCCACAATCTTGTCGGAGGCTCCCAAGCGACACCTAACCAATCTAGGAGACACCACTCTCCAAAAGATAATAAATGGTGTGTTGACGATGAACTCCTTGCTCTTGTGCTTCAAATGATAGTCTCCCCAACACTCAACTCTCTGTCATAGATTTGGACATGGTGGAAAGAAGATTTGAGTGGAAAGCAACTTGGGGAAAGCTAGAGATCAAGATTCTTGTGGTAGGATTGGTATATCTTGGTCTCAACACATGAGTAGGTAGTTCTCTCTCAGAAAATGAGTAGTGGAAGTGTAGGCACATTCTGATGGCTCTCTCACAAATGGAGGATGGGGTGGAGAGGTATATATAGCCTCCACAGAAAATCCAACAGTTACACACATTTGACCCAACTCGGTTAGACCGAATAGAAGAACTCGGTGAGACCGATTCAGTTCAAAATGTGAACGTTAGGAATCTCAGTGGGACCGACTGGAACAACTCGGTGTGATCGATGTGCTAGGGCTAGGGAAATATATCATCTCAGTGAAGTCGATTGCTTGAACTTGGTGAGACCGATTTCAGCAAAGAGCAAACAGAGAGTTGGTCAAGCAAACTCGGTGGGAACAATCGCTCATTTTGGTGAGACCAAATTATTATGAAGGGAAAGAGAGAATTTGCAGGGCCATCTCGGTGAGATCGAGATCTGTCTTGGTGCAACCGAATTGCTAGGGTTTCTAGCGGTGGCTATGTCAAATTAACATGGTGGCGTCGGATGGATCATTTTGGTGGGGCTGAGTTTGACTTTGAGTTTTGGACATATTTGGAAGATTAAGCGGCTGAGGGTTTTGGAGCTATATCACTAAGCACTTTGAGCAAGTAGACCATTAAGCAACACCTCATGCCCTTTTAATAGTATTGGCTTCCCTATGGACTCAATGTGATCTTGGATCACTAAAATAGAAATGAAGAGTCTTGAGCTTTTGCCAATCTTTGTCCTTAGCATTTTGAGGGGTCCACATATCTACTCCATGCCATGCTAATCATTAAACTTTCTGAAATATTTAACTTGAATGGATATTCGTTCAATGAGTTATATGTTGTTATGAATTACCAAAACCATCCGGAGATTAGTTGCACTTTTAAGTAGTACTTTGATGTAAGAACATGGTGTGATAGACAAATATTGTATGTTGTAGAAACAGGAACACATGTCTTATTCACAAATATAATGTGTAAAGTAAGTAGATGGAATTCAACCAAATTAGAAGCAATACAAGCTAGACATCATACATAACATGCAACCACATATAACAGTGCCATGTTAGAGGGAGGACCTGTGATGGTGGACTAGGTAAGACGTGCTCATCATCAACACATCTACGTTGAGTGTATATGCATGTGTTGTCTTCCAAATCTTGTTGGGGCGATGGCGGAGTAGAATGTGTAGAGGCCCTTCATTTTAGTTGTTTGGAAGGAGTGTCTTTATCCACTGCCTTGCTAATTTCCTTCTGCTTTATTGATTTTGCATTGTCAAGTAAAACCGACAAGAAAAGGCAATATAATTCACTATTCAGAACTCATTCGTGCATGATACTGACAATCACTACCTTGATGTAAGGCAAACACATGATACAAGGATGGAGTATGTACGAAAAACAGGACGACATGGCATATTCAGCACTATTTGTGTAAACAAAGCATAAGTAATTTAGTCAAATTACAAGTAATACAAGCTAGACACTATATGCAACATGCAAGACAATATCACACTGCCAAGCTTTAGAAAGCACCTGGGATGCCAGTTTCGCCAGAAAACTGCCATCAGTCCCTACCTTATTTTTGCCTTCCTCTTTCTTAATTTTATTGCCTTGTCAAGTCAAATCCACAAGAAAAGTGAATAAAGTTTCACTTTTCAAAACTCATTGATGCAGGATGCTAACGAGCACTACTTTAACGTAAGGCGGCCGCATGATATGACGATTGAATATGTAAGAAATAAGGACAACATTGCATATTCACAGCTATGATGTGTAAACTAAGCAGAAGGCATTTCAACAAATTAGAAGCAATGAAAGCTAGACACCATATGAAAGATGCAACGAATATCACTCTACCAAGTTAAAATTGTCCTGTCGTAAGTGCCATTTCAACAAACTAGAAGTAGTACAAGCTAGAAAAGAATGTGAGATGTAACCTATATCACACTCCCAAGTTAAACGTGTCTTATGATAAGTGATTGTTGCAGGTTACAAAACATTAGTACTTTGATGTAAGAACATGGTGTGATAGACAGATATCGTATGTTCTAGAAACAGGAACACATGTCTTATTCACAAGTATAATGTGTAAAGTAAGCAGATGGAATTCAACAAAATTAGAAGCAATACAGGCTAGACATCATACAAAACATGCAACCACATATAATAGTGCCAAGTTAGAGGGAGCACCTCCAATGGTGGACTAGGGGAAACGTGCTCATCATCAACACAGCTACGTTGAGTGTCTATGCATGTGTTGTCTTGCAAAACTTCTTTGGGGGTGGCGGAGTAAAATCTCCAAAGGCCCTCCATTTCAGTTGTTTGGAAGGAGCACATTTATCCGCTGCCTTGCTAATTTCCTTCTGCTTTATTGATTTTGCATTGTCATGTAAAACCTATGAGAAAAAGCAATAAAATTAATTCTTCGGAACTCATTCAAGCATGATATTAACAATCACTACTTTGATGTAAGGCAAACACATGATACGAGGATGGAATATGTATAAAAACAGGACGACTAGGCATATTCAAAACTATTTGTGTAAACTAAGTAGAACCCATTTCAACAAATTGGAAGCAATGCAAGCTAGACACCACATGAAAGATGTAACCAATATGACTCTAGCCAAGTTAAAAGTGTCCCATCATAAATGGCATTTCAACAAATTAGAAGCACCACATGCTATAAATCATATGAAAGATGCAACCAATATCACTCTGCATATACTAAAGGTGTCTCGTCATAATTGATTGATGCAGGATACAAAGAAACAGTAGTTTTATGTAAGTACATGCTTAATAGATAGATGTACTATGCACCAAAAACAGGAAGGCATGTCACATTAACAGGTATAATGTATAAACTAAGCAGAATATCACATGCATTTTAACCGGATTGGAAGAATTACAATCTAGACACTATATGCAACATGCAACCACATATCACGCTGCCAAGTTAGAGCAAGCACCTGCGATGGTGGTGTAGGGGAAATGCGGTCATCAAATACAAAGCTACATTGACTATCTTCATCTAGCATTGTTGTTTCTTGAGAATCATGCGGGGAGGCTGACACTTCATTCTTTAAAAGAGGATCTTTTCTTACAACAGTCCATGAGCTAGCCTGACTATATCGTCATAAGTGATTGATGAGGGCTACACAAGAACATTAGTTTGATGTAAGAACATGGTTATAGACACATGTAGTAGTATGTACCAAAAACAGGAAGCAAGTCATATTGGAAGGTATAATGTGTAAGCTAAGCCGATGCAATTTAACCAAATTGGAAGCAATACAAGCTAGACACCTGGCTGGAGTGGTAAGCATGATCATCGAAGACCTTAGAGCCTGGTGGGAGGCGGGATGCTTCGCCACCACCGTGGCTTTTTAGTTGGCTTGCAGGTGATGCCTGTCTATGGTGGGCTTGTCACTGGCTCGACCAGTGCCCTGACTAGCTATTTGGCTTTTGGTGGTCCTAGGATGGCGGTTCATGTAAAAAATATATTTCCTTATCTTAATAAAGACTGACTTCGGCCTTTCAAATACAAGCTAGACACCATATGCAACATGGAACCACATATGATACCGCGAAGTTAAAGCAAGCACCTGGGATGGTGGTTCAAGGTGAGCGAGATCATCAACTTCAGAGCTACATTTACCATCTCCATCTAGTGACACGACACCCTTTATAGTGCCTAAACATGTCTTGCCTAAGCACGAAGAAAGCTGGAGCGACTTCTCTCTTTTATTTCGTGCTTCTATCAATCGGTTGGTAGAGGCTGAAATATCCATGCATAAAAAACAATAGTGAGAGTATTGGTGAAGTCTGTGTAGAACTAGTGCACTTTAAAGTAGCAGATAGCATGTGGCTGAAAAATAAATGACAGGAGACATATGATAGCTCTACAACATTGCATGGCAAACAAAATTAGATTCTACTATGTATGATTTTGTAATATATGAGCACATGGATGGCTGAAAAATGCAGGTACTCCTCCACACACCACCACATGTGGTCCTATCAAAATAACAGTCGACTGAAAATAAATAGGCCAGTCAATTTTTTTATGAACCGTCTGATCTATAAGGAACGGGAAGATGGCCTTCGTCTACCTACCGCCAGTCACTGTTGACGATTTTCTTGAACCGCCAGCGACCACTGGCCAGACCCCTGCCTCAGCCGCCCCACCCTCCCCTCGACCTCACACCACCACCATGCTTGGTAGCACCCCCCGAGCATCCCTTTAAGACTGACCGACCTCCAGATCAGGCGCCAGCAGCTCCTAGGCCCCACACACCCCTAAGATAAACACCGAGGTGCTGCTTCCCCGGTGTAATAGGCATACTAGCACCTGTTACACCGCGGAATGCTTCCTTTAATGGGGAATCAACTAACCAGGAATTGAAATCTAAGGGGGCGACAGACCTCTAGCTAAGGTGAAATAGTATTTGAGGAGAAACCTTGTGCATTGCGAGTTACTAGGAACATATAGTGTCAGGAAGAAGGTGTAGGAAGAAGCGGTCAACTAGTGTCTTTTGTGGGATGAATATTCTGAAAACACACACATAAGATTTTTATGATTAAGGGAAGAGTAGCACCAGTTTATGGTTGCCAATGTTGTTCCATCCTTATTTCACGGTGATGTTCTTCTTTTTACTGGGGGAACCGATGTTTTGAAGGAGGTTGGAGCCTTGGACGAACCCATGGCAAAATTGTTGACTGTGTTGCGACGGTCGTTTGTCGACGAAGGGGAAGCAGATCCGAGGCGGCGAAGGATTGCGTAATGGAAACAGCTCCAGTGCGGTGTACGGTGGCGATGTTGGAGCGACAACAGTGAGGTGTAGGACGGCATGGTTGAACTGGCTCAGGTACGGTGCACGTCAACGTCTTGGAGGCCGCTCGGCCTCGACTTCAACTACTAGTCATGGAGGGCGTTGAAGTTGCGGTGGACAACAACGTCAGGGTATCGGCTCCGGCGTGATGGAGGAGGGTGATGGTTGGTGGGTGGGATGGGGTGGCAGACGAAGGACGCCGAGGTTTCACGGCTAGTGGAGAGGTGGCGCCCATGGAGTACAAATGGGGAATCAGACCGGGGGGGAGGAGGCTAAGGGGCAACCATGTTTCGGTGTAGGACATGCTTGTTTTGTTTTTCTAAATAGATGGGACGCGCTTGTTTGAAATTTGGAGAAAGTACAAACTTTCCCCCCCTCTTAAATTTCGGACCTACTGCGGGTCAGTGGTAGGATGGTAATCCTAGGTGTTCAAAATAGTGGGCGGGAGCGATCGGCCGAGCGCATGTGTGTTTAGGCGACCATGATGTATGGATGTTTTTAGGAGGCGTTCGTGTGGCGTGTAGATGAAGTTACAAACCTACCCCAGTTTAGACCTTAGGACGTCAGGCCGGCAAGTTTTACGGGTCGGAGTTAGAAAATTAATTTCGTTCTACCAAACATTGGTCTCATGGGGTTTCGGTCGAGTAGAGGCTCTTTTGGCGCTTTGTTTGAAATTTTGAAACAAAAGCATTCACGTTTAGAGTACTCTTGAACTTTGAGGATTGACCTAAATAGACAATGTTAAATTTGACCTTGAATGTTTGAAAACCGCATTAAATTATGTGCTTCTTTTTGAAATATTGACACTTTAAAATCCTATAACTACGATTATTTTGGAATGGAGGAGGTAAATTTGAAACTATTTTGTACACGACTATATATGCTATTATGTACAAAACCAAAGCAAAGATTGGTGCCCCCATTATTACAATATCAGAGAGAAGGGGTTACCTTAGTCCAAGGACCTACGGTAGTGGACACAAAGTCCTTCACGACTCTGGTATCTTTGTCTTGTATGACTAGTCCTCCATGGGTCTCCCTGAATGCGTGACGGGCCGACCAATGTGGCCTAGGATGGAACCGAACCAAGGGCCTCAGCTCGGCCCACTGGACCTTATGTGGTGACACATCCTCTGCCCCTAGGTCTCGTTATCTTCTCATACCCACACATACCAACACGGATAGCACACAAAATATTTTTTTCCTCATGCCTCTATCCCCTCCCCCGTTGCATGTACACACTAAAGGACATCTGTCGCCATGACATCCTATTCGTCTGTCTCTCCCTAGACCTCTCTCATTTTTTGTGCTATCTCTCCCACGTCGCCCCCCGGCCCCTCTATCCATGCCTCTCTCGAATACATACACATACCCTCTCTAGGCCCTGCCAATTACGCCAACTACACATTCACACATGTTACATCTTATCACGTACCCCATTGATCTAGAAAGCCCTCTCTTCATTATTACTTGGCATACAACATTCCTTTTGAATAAAACCACACAAAGTGTTGCCAAAACTTTATTTAGAATTCCTACACATATACAATATTACAAAGTTATACAAAGTATGAAAGTTAATTTGCATTGCATGGTGCGCTCAATGATATTTGTTCCGCACTGTGAATTTTTATATTTTTATACTATATATAAAGTTAGTCATAAGAAACAAAGAGCATCTCTCTCCATCGCACACACCCCCTCTACGCCCCTTTCACGTACGCACACAAACTATCTCCAGGTCCTCTAAATGTATGCCCCCAGCACATTCACGCATGTTTCATCTTTCTCTCGTGATATATACAATGATGATCATTGTATTTGAAGTGAAAGCATGATACATACATTGGACTTCTGAATCCACTCATTACGGTCACCAATTATGTTTTGTGGTTATTATACAGTCACGGGCTCATCGTACAACTCTGTATTTGTTCAAGACATGACTAGTTAACAAGTTAAACGCTCGACATGGCACCTCTAGTGTTGCATCGCATTATCTCACTACCATTGGGCCCACCTATCAGCATGTATAAGAATGAAAACCAACGATATAAAAAATTGGACGGTGGTTCGAAGTCATGACCGCGGGCACAGTGGACAAGGTGGCCTTGTATTGGTATGTTGAGCCGTCTACTTTAACACACATGAGCTGGTGTGCTGATTATACACACATGCACACGAACTGCATGCATGCAAACCTCATACGTACACATGCAAACACGCACGCACGCAACACTCACACGCACACACACACACACATGCACGCACACACAACACGACCAACACACACTCTCATGCTCAAGTGCTCAACCTACACGTGCATGCGCACACATTAGGCCCTGACAGACACATACACAACCATGGCTATCCGGTGAACTAGGGGACGGCTGATCCGGGCTACGGGACCGAAAGGTGGGGGAATGGGGTGGAGAGGAGGTGTGGTTTTGGGGCAGTGGTGACTGGCTGGCAAGTAGCTGGCGTAGGCCGAGCAGCGAAGGTTCTGGTGTGAATAGTGGTTCCAGTGACTACCGGTCTATCGGTTTTGATTGTGTGGAGTTCGCAAAACCGTACGGATGGATCCCGGAGAGTCGTGGGGTGGGATGGGACCAAAGTTTCAGATTTCACATGGCAGACGTACAGACCTCCCCACCGTTCCTGTCGATGACGAGGCGGTGACTTCATAAATCTCAAGATGACTAGCAAGATCCCCGTGCATTACACGGAACATCCAGATGCATTTTTTACAAAACACATGTTGTTGTTGACCCATGCAGGAGTAATTTCATGTGTAAAAGCTAATGATACCTCGAGAATTTCATCGAAAAAATGGTATCTCGAGAATTTCATTAAAAAATGATATCTCGAGAAAGATGATAGATAAGGTGAGGAGGAGTGGGGCATAGTGATGATTGGAGGTCAGACTTAGCTGAGGCATGGGGATGGACGATGTCAGCAGTGACCACTGAGGGAGTCCTAGATAAGGGGGTATCCGGACAGCTGGACTACATACTTTGGCCGGACTGTTGGACTATGAAGAAACAAGATTGAAGACTTCGCCCCGTGTCCGGATGGGACTCTCCTTGGCGTGGAAGGAAACCTTGGCGATTCGAATGTAGATCTCCTCCTCTGTAACCGACTCTGTGTAACCCTAGCCCCCTGATACGTCTCCAACGTATCTATAATTTTTGATTGCTCCATGCTACTTTATCTACTGTTTTGGACTATACTGGGCTTTATTTTCCACTTTTATATTATTTTTGGGACTAACCTATTAACCGGAGGCCCAACCCAGAATTGCTGTTTTTTTTGCCTATTTTAGTGTTTCGAAGAAACAGAATATCATACAGAGTCCAAATGGAATGAAACCTTCGGGAACGTGATTTTCTCACCGAACGTGATCCAGGAGACTTGGACCCTGCTCCAAGGAACAAAAGAGGTGGTCACGAGGGTGGGGGGCATGCCCTCCCACCCTGGGCACGCCCCCTACCTCGTGGGCCCCCTGTTGCTCCATCGACGTACTCCTTCCTCCTATATATACCTATGTACCCCAACAGATCAAATACGGAGCCAAAAACCTAATTCCACCTCTGCAACCTTCTGTATCCACGAGATCCCATCTTGGAGCCTGTTCCGGAGCTCCACCGGAGGGGGCATCCACCATGGAGGGCTTCTACATCAACACCAGAGCCTCTCCGATGAAGTGTGAGTAGTTTACCTCAGACCTTCGGGTCCATAGTTAGTAGCTAGATTGCTTCTTCTCTCTTTTTGGATCTCAATACAATGTTCTGCCCCTCTCTTGTGGAGATCTATTCGATGTAATCTTCTTTTTTGCGGTGTGTTTCTTGAGACTGATGAATTGTGGGTTTATGATCCAGCTTATCTATGAATAATATTTGAATCTTCTCTGAATTCTTTTATGTATGATTGAGTTATCTTGGCAAGTCTCTTCGAATTATCCGTTTGGTTTGGCCAACTAGAATGGTAGTTCTTGCAATGGGAGAAGTGCTTAGCTTTGGGTTCAATCTTGCGGTGTCCTTTCCCAGTGACAGTTGGGGCAGCAAGGCACGTATTGTATTGTTCCCATCGAGGATAACAAGATGTTTTTGTATCATATTGCATGAATTTATCCCTCTACATCATGTCATCTTGCTTAAGGGGTTACTCTGTTTTTAACTTAATACTCTAGATGCATGTTGGATAGCGGTCGATGAGTGGAGTAATAGTAGTAGATGCAGAATCGTTTCGGTTTACTTGTCTCGGACGTGATGCCTATACACATGATCATACCTAGATATACTCATAACTATGATCAATTCTATCAATTGCTCAACAATAATTTGTTCACCCATCATAGAATACTTATGCTCTTGAGGGAAGCCACCAGTGAAACCTATGGCCCCCGGGTCTATTCTCATCATATCAATCTCCATTACTTTAATACTTGCTTTGTTTTTACTTTGCCTTTTAATTTTCACTTGGCATCTCTATATCAAAAATACCAAAAAATATTATTTATCATCTCTATAAGATCTCACCCTCGTAAGTGACCGTGAAGGGATTGACAACCCCTAATCGCATTGGTTGCGAGTAGTTATCGTTTTGTGCAGGTACGAGGGACTCGTGCATGATCTCCTACTGGATTGATACCTTGGTTCTCAAAAACTGAGGGAAATACTTATGCTACTTTACTGCATCATCCTCTCCTCTTCGGGGAAATCCAATGTAGTGCTCAAGAGGTAGCAAGAAGAATTTTTGGCGCCGTTGCCGGGGAGTTTGCGCAAAAGTCAACCATACCAAGTACCCATCACAATCCCTATCTCTCACATTACATTATTTGCCTCTCGTTTTCCTCTCCCCCACTTCACCCTTGCCATTTTATTCGCCCTCTCTTTCCCAATCTCCTCCTCTCTTTCCCTTTCGCCTTTTTCTCGTTTGCCTTTTTGTCTGCTCGTGTGTTGGATTGCTTGTTTGTCGCGATGGCTCTACCTAGATTTGGTGATCTTCACCTTAAAAGGTTGGAGGAGATCGAAACCAATGTCAGGAAATTTATGGTTCTGCAATTTGAGCATAATAATTTCTTTAGAAACGAGCTTAAGGAACAAAAAGGTTTTATGAGCTTTATGAATAAAGAGCTCGATGATATGTCTAAAGAATTTGATGGTATAAGATCCCAAATTGCTCGTCTTGAAAAATTAACCGCTGAAATTTCGGATATGCAAGCTACCTTAGTCAATAAGATGGCCGCTAAACCGAATTCCTATGAAAATCAAAATGAAGATCTAAAAGTTATTGATGTGTCCCCCATTAAATCTTTGTTTTACAATATGAATCTTGATGAAACTGAATATGATTTTCCTTTACCTAGAAGGCGTTCTAAGAATTTAGAGTTTTTAGACCTTGATGATGAAATTGATGAAAGTGGGATTGAAAGAAATAAAAACCTAGATGTTGCTAAACCCACTTGGATCTCAAGGAATTTAATTATGAAAATTGCTCTCTAATTGATTGTATTTCCTTGTTGCAATCCGTGCTAAATTCTCCTCATGCTTATAGTCAAAATAAGGCCTTTACCGAACACATTGTTGATGCCTTGATGCAATCTTATGAAGAAAAACTTGAGTTGAAAGTTTCTATCCCTAGAAAACTCTATGATGAGTGGCAACCTACTATTAAAATTAAAATTAAAGATTATGAATTTCATGCTTTGTGTGATTTGGGTGCTAGTGTCTCCACTATTCCCAAAACTTTGTGTGATTTGCTAGATTTCCGTGACTTTGAACTTGCATCTTGCGGATTCCACTATTAAAAAGCCTATGGGAAGAATTAATGATGTTCTTATTGTTGCAAATAGGAATTATGTGCTCGTAGATTTTATCGTTCTTGATATAGATTGCAATCCTTCATGTCCTATTATTCTTGGTAGACCTTTCCTTAGAACGATTGGTGCGATTATTGATATGAAGGAAGGGAATATTATATCCCAATTTCCCTTAAAGAAGGGAATGGAACACTTCCCTAGAAAGAAAATAAAATTACCTTATGAATCTATCATGAGAGCCACTTATGGATTGCCTACCAAAGATGGCAAAACCTAGATCTATCCTTGCTTTTATGCCTATCTAGGGGCGTTAAACGATAGCTTTTGTTGGGAGGCAACCCAATTTTATTTTTTGTTTTTTTGTTTTTGCTTCTGTTTAGGAATAAATAATCCATCTAGCCTCTGTTTGGATGTGGTTTTATCTTTTAATTAGTGTTTGTGCCAAGTAGAACCTATAGGATAACCTACGATAATAGTTGATTTGATTCTGCTGAAAAACAGAAACTTTGCGCTCACGAGAAAAAATTCAATGAATCACAGATACGCGCTTTTGCATTGATTCTTTTTGCTGCTGATCAACAGACAAATTTTCCAGTACGACCTATTTTGGTAGAATTTGTAGAGTTCCAGAAGTTTGCGTTAGTTACAGATTGCTACAGACTGTTCTGTTTTTGACAGATTCTGTTTTTTGTGTGTTGTTTGCTTATTTCAATGCATCTATGCCTAATAAATTAGTTTATAAACCATAAGGAAGTTGGAATAGAGTAGGTTTAACACCAATATAAATAAAGAATGAGTTCATTACAGTACCTTAAAGTAGTCTTTTATTTTCTTTCACTAACGGAGCTCACGAGATTTCTATTGAGTTTTGTGTTGTGAAGTTTTCAAGTTTTGGGTGAATTCTTTTGATGGATTATGGAACAAGGACTGGCAAGAGCCTAAGCTTGGGGATGCCCATGGCACCCCCAAGATAATCCAAGGACACGACAAATTTAAAGCTTGGGGATGCCCCGGAAGGCACCCCCTCTTTCGTCTACTTCCATCTGTAATTTACTTGGAGCTATATTTTTATTCACCATATGTTATGTGTTTTGCTTGGAGCGTCTTGTATTATTTGCGTATTTTCTTGTTAGTTTACCACAATCATCCTTGTTGTACACAACTTTTGAGAGAGCCATACACAAATTGGAATTTGCTAGAATACTCTATATGCTTCACTTATATCTTTTGAGCTTGATAGTTTTTCTCATAGTGCTTCACTTATACCTTTTGAGCGTGATAATTTTTGCTCTAGTGCTTCACTTAGATCTTTTAGAGCACGGTGGTGGATTTGTTTGAAAGAAACTATTGATCTCTCATGCTTCACTTAGATTATTTTGAGAGTCGTTAATAGCATGGTAATTTGCTTAATATTAATATACTTGGTATTCAAGATATGTGAAACTTTCTTTTTAGTTCGTTGAATACTAAGATAAGTTTGATGCTTGATAATTGTTCTGACATATGGAGGTGATAATATCAAAGTAATGCTAGTTGGGTGATTATGAATTTAGAGAATGCTTGTGTTGAAGCTTGTGATTCCCGTATCATGCACGTATGGTGAACCTCTTTGTGATGAAGTTGGAGCACAATTTTATTTATTGATTGCCTTCCTTATGAGTGGCGGCCGGGGACGAGCGATGGTCTTTTCCTACCAATCTATCCCCCTAGGAGCATGAGTGTAGTGCTTTGGTTTTTGATGACTTCTAAATTTTGCAACAAGTGCATGAGTTCTTTTGATTAATGTTGAGTCCATGGATTATACGCACCCTTTCACCCTTCCACCATTGCTAGCCTCTCTAATACCGCACACTTTTCGCTGGTATCATACACCCACCATATACATTCCTCAAAACAACCACCATACCTACCTATCATGGCATTTCCATAGCCATTCCGAGATATATTGACATGCAACTTTCCACCGTTCTGTTCATATGACACACATTGCTTTTGTCATATTTCTTTTTGCATGAACATGTAGTTGACATTGTATTTGTGGCAAAGCCACCATTCATAATTATTTCATACATGTCACTCTTGATTCATTGCATATCCCAGTACACCACTGGAGGCATTCATATAGAGTCATATTTTGTTCTAAGTATCGAGTTGTAATTGTTGAGTTGTAAGAAAAATAAAAGTGCGATGATCATCATTATTAGAGCATTGTCCTAGTGAGGAAAGGATGATGGAGAATATGATTCCCCCATAAGTCGGGATAAGACTCCGGACGAAAAAAGGGTCCCATAAAAAAGGCCCAAATAAAAAAATGAGAGAAAAAGAGAGAAGGGACAATGCTACTATCCTTTTACCACACTTGTGCTTCAAAGTAGCACCATGATCTTCATATTAGAGAGTCTCATATGTTGTCACTTTCATGTACTAGTGGGAATTTTTCATTATAGAACTTGGCTTGTATATTCCAATGATGGGCTTCCTCAAAAGTGCCCTAGGTCTTCATGAGCAAGCAAGTTGGATGCACACCCACTTAGTTTCTTTTGTTGAGCTTTCATATATTTATAGCTCTAGTGCATCCGTTGCATGGCAATCCCTACTCACTCACACTTATATCTATTAATGGGCATCTCCATAGCCCGTTGATACGCCTAGTTGATGTGAGACTATCTTCTCCTTTTTGTCTTCTCCACAACCACCATTCTATTCCACATATAGTGCTATGTCCATGGCTCACGCTCGTGTATTGCGTGAAAGTTGAAAGAGTTTGAGATTACTAAAGTATGAAACAATTGCTTGGCTTGTCATCGGGGTTGTGCATGATTAAATACTTTGTGTGATGAAGATAGAGCAACAGCCAGACTATATGATTTTGTAGGGATAACTTTCTTTAGCCATGCTATTTTGAGAAGACATGATTGCTTTGATTAGTATGCTTGAAGTATTATTACTTTTATGTCAATATGAACTTTTGTCTTGAATCTTTCGGATCTGAATATTCATACTACAATTAAGAAGATTTACATTGAAATTATGCGAAAGTATCACTCCGCATCAAAATTCTTTTTTTTATCATTTACCTACTCGAGGACGAGCAGGAATTAAGCTTGGGGATGCCTGATACGTCTCCAACGTATCTATAATTTTTGATTGCTCCATGCTACTTTATCTACTATTTTGGACTATATTGGGCTTTATTTTCCACTTCTATATTATTTTTGGGACTAACCTATTAACCGGAGGCCCAGCCCAGAATTGTTGTTTTTTGCCTATTTCAGTGTTTCGAAGAAACATAATATCAAACGGAGTCCAAACGGAATGAAACCTTCAGGAACGTGATTTTCTCACCTAACGTGATCTAGGAGACTTGGACCCTGCTCCAAGGAACAAAAGAGGCGGTCACGAGGGTGGGGGCGCGCCCCCTACCTCGTGGGCCCCCTGTTGCTCCACCGACGTACTCCTTCCTCCTATATATACCTACGTACCCCTAACAGTTCAAATACGGAGCCAAAAACCTAATTCCACCGCCGCAACCTTCTGTATCCACGAGATCCCATCTTGGGGCCTATTCCGGAGCTCCGCCGGAGGGGGCATCCACCATGGAGGGCCTCTACATCAACACCATAGCCTCTCCGATGAAGTGTGAGTAGTTTACCTCAGACCTTCGGGTCCATAGTTAGTAGCTAGATGGCTTCTTCTCTCTTTTTGGATCTCAATACGATGTTCCCCCCCTCTCTTGTGGAGATCTATTCGATGTAATCTTCTTTTTGCAGTGTGTTTGTTGAGACCGATGAATTGTGGGTTTATGATCCAGCTTATCTATGAATAATATTTGAATCTTCTCTGAATTCTTTTATGTATGATTGAGTTATCTTTTCAAGTGTAATGCCCCGGATACAACTTTCCATATTCGTAACTCCAACTCTTGCCTTTTTCGGAGATGTGATATGTTATTTCCTCTGTGGTTGGGTTTTGTCTTTTGTTTTGCATTTTGTTCATGTCATGCATCTCATCTCATAGCATCATGCACATTGCATCGGCATTGTTTTCTTAAAAACTTGCACCCGTTCGTAGTTGCCGCGTCCCCCCTTGCCTTCGTTGACCTTTCCGAGACCTATCAGGTTTTCGCTTCCCTCTTGACCATGACCACCTAACCTCTCTTGCCAGCGCTCCGACCCCTCTTGCGCGCGTCCGAAAACTGTCCCAAACCCGACCCGAGCAGTCATGACCGTCGAATCCGGATCATCCCCAAACATCTATAAAACATCTCCGTTTTTTTAACTGGACTTCCTAAGCCTATTTTTCTCGTCCATCGGATTTCGATCGGAAAATCCAAACTTCCCTTATTTCCATATATATAGTCCACCCCTAGTCTAATTTGAGACCAAACCCTAAAATTAAGGACCCGTGTCCCATCCAATCCTCCCCCCTGCCCAGTCGGCCGCGACCACTCTCTTCCTTGGGATCGCCCCCGATCCAAAAATCCTCTCGGCCTCCAACCTGTAGCCCTCCACCTCTCGATCTCTCCCCACCAACCAACTCCTCCTCTAGATCCCCTCGTTCACCTACCGCAGCCGCCGTCCAAGCGCCATGTGAGCCAGAGCCACCTGCCCGAGTTTCTCCTCTGCTCCCAGGCCCAGGCCGCCATCCGACCTCACCGGCCGGTCGCTGGAGCAGCCCATCCAGGCCCTTGCACCCCTTCTACTGCTCGCAGCTAGGAGCCCGAGCGCCTCGCCTCTGCACCTACGCCGATGGTCTCCTCTGCCCCGGGGTCTTCTTCCATGACGCCCTCCTCTTCCTCGAGGAGATGCTCCTCGCCTTGAGCACCAGTGCTCCAAGGTCGGCCTCCTGCTATTCATCGTCGCCAGGGCTCTCCACCACCAGCAGGCAGCCGCTCCTCGCCTCCATCCCCTCCTTCCCTTTGGTTTCTCTCTCTCCCTCTCATCTCCCTGCTTCCTCTCTCTTGCAGGGACTAGCAGGAGCGCCATGTCCGCCCGATGCTCAAGCCACCACCGGGAACCGCCCCTCCGCCGTCGTGGCCCTGGATCTGGCCGGTTCCAGTATGCCCTCGCCTCGCCAAGTCCTTGCTTCGGCGCCTTCTCCAAGTGCCTGCCGCTGCCCTCTGCTTCCCCTGCAACAAGCAACAGTTTTTCATCTGCCTCGACCGCTCGCTCGCCTCCCCTGCTTTGTGCGCTTGGGCCGGCTGCAGCGCCTTCAAGACCCAGCGCGCTCCTGCGGGCCTCCCTCTCTGCCAACCGGCCCATGAGGCCTGGTGAGCACTAGATCCAACGCCCCCCTGTGTAGCCCGCAGCACAGTTTTGGTCCATATAGTGTTTTTTTAGATCTGCGATTTTAACATTATCTAGTGAATTAACAGTTTTACAGAAAAACCCTCATACATCATGCATTTAATAACACCACAACCGTGCATCGGATTAAAATACTTCATATATGAAAAATGCTTAGATTTTCATCTAGTTTCATAATATGCAACTTTCATCCATGTTTAAAATGTTTAAATTGCTGTTTGTTTAAATTTGCACAAAAGCCATGTTAAAATGATTTATTTCATAACTAAATAATCGTAGCTCCAATTTTAATAAACTTTGTATGTAAATGGGGTGGAAAATTGCCTACATTAATATGGTGCACTTTGTTTTACTGTTTAACAACTCTAAAATTGTGTTTAGGGCAGAACAGTACCAAATTCGAAATATGCATATGGGGATTTTCCAGAATTGTTGTTTGTTGTTTCCGGCCTCATTTAAACCTACCTAAATAGTTAGTTTACTTATGCTTCGCCCCTTTCCATGTTAACATTTAATATTATTGGGTACATAACTGAGAGTGAACCAAATACTTGAATGTGGTGTTTCGTCAATATGCAACTCGTTGCATATTGAGCTCCACTTAACTTGTAGTATTGTTTGTTGCACTTTGCCATGCCATGCCTCTTTAAACCGGACGTGCATCATACTTGTTTGTGCATCATGCCATGTTTATGCTTGTGTGTTTACCATGTTGTTTGTTTCTTTCCGGTGTTGCTTCTTAGTTCTGGTAATGTTGCGATTGTGAGGATTCGTTCGACTACTCCCGTTCCTCTTCTTCATGGACTCGTTCTTCTTCCTAGCGGGATTTCAGGCAAGATGACCGTCACGTTGGATCTCATTACTATCATTGCTATGCTAGTTGCTTCGTTCTATTGCTATGCTGCGCTACCTATCATTTGCTCTTCAAGCCTCCAAAATTGCCATGTCAGCCTCTAACCTTTTTCATCCTTCCTAGCAAACCGCTGTTTTGCTATGTTACTGCTTTTGCTCAGCCCATCTTATAGCGTTGTTAGTTGCAGGTGAAGTTGAAGATTGCTCCATGGTGGACAGGATTATGTTGGGATATCACAATATCTCTTATATTATTAATGCATCTATATACTTGGTAAAGGGTGGAAGACTCGGCCTTATGCCTGGTGTTTTGTTCCACTCTTGCCGCCTAGTTTCCGTCATACCGGTGTTATGTTCCCGGATTTTGCGTTCCTTCGCGGTTGGGTGATTTATGGGACCCCTTGACAGTTTGCTTTGAATAAAACTCCTCCACCAAGGCCCAACCTTGGTTTTACCATTTGCCTCACCTAGCCCTTTTTCCCTTGGGTTTCCGGAGCCCGAGTGAGGGAGTCCTGGACTAGGGGGTGTCCGGATAGCCAAACTATCATCATCGGCTGGACTCCAAGACTATGAAGATACAAGATTGAAGACTTCGTCCCGTGTCCGGGTGGGACTTTCCTTGGCGTGGAAGGCAAGCTTGGCGATACGGATATGTAGATCTCCTACCGTTGTAACCGACTCTGTGTAACCCTAGCCCTCTCTGGTGTCTATATAAACCAGATGGTTTTAGTCCGTAGGATAACAACAATAACAACAATCATACCATAGGCTAGCTTCTAGGGTTTAGCCTCCTTGATCTCATGGTAGATCTACTCTTGTAATACCCACATCATCAATATCAATCAAACAGGACGTAGGGTTTTACCTCCATCAAGAGGGCCCGAACCTAGGTAAAACATCGTGTCCCTTGTCTCCTGTTACCATCCGCCTAGACGCACAGTTCGGGACCCCCTACCCGTGATCCGCCGGTTTTGACACCGACATTGGTGCTTTCATTGAGAGTTCCTCTGTGTCGTCACTGATAGGCTCAACGGCTCCTTCGATCATCCACAACGACGCGGTCCGGAGTGAGACTTTTCTCCCTGGACAGATCTTCGTATTCGGCGGCTTTGCACTACGGGCCAATTCGGTTGGCCCTCTTGACAGATTGAAAGCTACGCCCCTGGCCGTCAGGTCAGATTTGGAAGCCTTAACTTCATGGCTGACATCCGTGGAGACTTGATCTTCAACGAATTCGAGCCACAGCCGAGCGCGCCGCACTGTCACGATGGGCATGATTTAGCTCTGTTGCCGGACAGTGCCCTGGAGGCCGCACACGAAACCGCTCCGACCCTTGATTCGGAGCCGGCTGCGTAGATCGAGGACGGATGGTTAGACACCGCCTCAGGGGCTGCAACCTCTACGGAGATAGAGCCGAATACTGACTTTGTCCCTTCTGAAGCTCATGACTCCAAGGTGCCAGACTCCTTGCCGGACTCCGAACCTCCCGCGCCCCCACCAATCGAATCCGACTGGGCGCCGATCATGGAGTTCACCGCCGCGGACATCTTTCAACACTCACCTTTCGGTGACATTCTAAGCTCGCTAATATATCTCTCATTATCAGGAGAGCCCTGGCCGGACTGCGGTCAGGACGGTTGGGATGCGGACGACGAAGAAATTCAAGACGCACCCACCACCCACTTAGTAGCCGTTGTCGACGATCTAACCGACATGCTAGACTTCAACTCCGAAGACATCGACGGTACCAGCGCCTACTGGGCACTGGAAAGCCACCTCGTCATATGACATATACCTGGTGGATATCCCAAAGGATGGGAATGGCGAAGGAACAGCGGAGGAAGATCCCTCCAAGAAACAGCCCAAGCGCCGGCGTCAGCGGCGCCGCTCTAAATCCTGCCACAGCAAGAATGGCGATTCCAGCACCGGAGATAATAATACCCCAGTCAGTGCCGAAGACAACCCCCTCCAGCAAGATTCAGCGCAGGAGGATGGAGATGCCAGCCCTCACAAGAGGGCGGTAGACGAAGAGGTAGGGGAAGATAGTTACATGCCTCCCTCTGAAGACGAGGCAAGCCTCGACGACGACGAATTTGTCGTGCCTGAGGATCCCGTCGAACAAAAGTGTTTCAAACGCAGGCTTATGGCCATGGCAAACAGCCTCAAGAAAAAGCAGCAACAACTTAGAGCTGATCAGGATCTGCTAGCCGATAGATGGACGGAAGTCCTGGCGGCCGAAGAGCATGAGCTCGAACGCCCCTCCAAAAACTACCCCAAATGCAAGTTGCTCCCCCGATTAGAGGAGGAGGCATATAAAGCTGCATCACCAGAGCACAATACGGCTGACCGGGCACCTCGTGGCCGCGACAGAGAGGCCTCTAGGCCCTTCACTAGAACCGTACCCCGACATCGCTTGAATAACACAAGGCCACACGGGAATGCTCCGGACTTGCGAGATATATTGGAGGATAAGGCAAGACAATCAAGATCGATCTACGGATCGCGTGGGCGCCCCATGACACATGACGACAACTGTCTCGCCGGACACAGTAAGTCCGGCCGGGCCGAACACAATAGACAAAGCTCGTTGGAGCTTCGTCGCGATATAGCCCAATACAGAGGCGCCGCACACCCACTATGCTTCACAGACGAAGTAATGGATCATCAAATCGCCGAAGGGTTTAAACCCGTGAATACCGAATCCTATGACGGCACAACAGACCCCGCGGTTTGGATCAAAGACTATCTCCTTCATATCCACATGGCCTGTGGTGACGATCTTCACGCCATCAAATACCTCCCACTCAAGCTTACAGGACCAGCTCGGCATTGGCTTAACAGCTTGCCAGCAGAATCAATTGGATGTTGGGAGGACCTGGAAGCGCATTCCTTGATAACTTCCAGGGCACGTATGTGCAACCACCAGACGCTGACGACCTAAGCCACATAATTCAGCAGCCAGACGAATCGGCCAGACAATTCTGGACACGGTTCTTAACTAAGAAAAATCAAATCGTCGACTGTCCGGATGCGGAGGCCCTCGCAGCCTTCAAACATAACATCTGCGACAAGTGGCTTGCCCGGCACCTGGGACAGGAAAAGCCGAAATCCATGGCAGCCCTCACATCACTCATGACCCACTTTTGCGCGGGAGAAGATAGCTGGCTAGCTCGCAGCAACAACCTTAGCAAAAATTCCGGCAGTCCGGATACCAAGGATCGCAATGGCAGGTCACGTTGCTACAAGAATAAACGCCGCATTAACGGCGACTATAATGAGGATACGGCAGTCAACGCCGGATTTAGAGGCTCGAAACCCGGTCAGCGGAAGAAGCCATTCAAAAGAACTACTATGGGTCCGTCCAATTTGGACCGAATACTCGATCGCTCGTGCCAGATACACGGCACCCCCGGAAAGCCAGCCAACCACACCAACAGGGACTGTTGGGTATTCAAGCAGGCAGGCAAGCTAATTTCTAAAAACAATGACAAGGGGCTGCATAGCGATGACGAAGAAGAGACCCGACCGCCGAACAACAGATGACAGAAGGGTTTTCCCCCACAAGTGCGGACAGTGAATATGATATACGCAACCCACATACCCAAGAGGGAGCGGAAGCGTGCACTCAGGGACGTATACGCGATGGAGCCAGTCGCCCCGAAGTTCAACCCATGGTCCTACTGCCCGATCACTTTTGATCGAAGGGACCACCCCACCAGCATCCGCCACGGCAGATTCGCCGCATTGGTTTTAGACCCAATAATCGATGGATTTCACCTCACCAGAGTCCTGATGGACGGCGGCAGCATCCTGAACCTGCTTTATCAGGACACAGTGTGCAAGATGGGCATAGACCCCTCAAGGATTAAACCCACAAAGACGACCTTCAAAGGTCTCATACCAGGTGTAGAGTCCAATTGTACGGGCTCAGTCACACTGGAAGTGGTCTTCGGATCCCCGGATAACTTCCGAAGTGAGGAGTTAATCTTCGACATAGTTCCGTTCTGCAGCGGCCATCATGCTCTACTCGGACGGACCGCGTTTGCAATGTTCAACGCAGTGCCGCACTACGCATACCTCAAGCTCAACATGCCAGGCCCTCGAGGAGTCATCACGGTCAACGGAAACACCGAGTGCTCCCTCCGAACGGAGGAACATACAGCGGCTCTCGCGGCAGAAGTACAATGCAGCCTCTTAAGCCAATTCTCAAGTCCGGCCGTTAAGCGACCGGACACGGCCAAACGCGCCCGAAGTAACCTACAACAAGACCACCTGGCGCGTTCCGAGCACGCGTAGCAATGCGACCCCAACCCCAGCCCTCGCAAGATCGCAAGACTAGTCCTTCGCGTACATCATTACGCTCTGGAGATACCATGGGCATAGGGGAAGGGGCACGACCACGACAGGCCCAGAATGTGGCCCAACCACATCAGGGGCTCCTAAGTGTGTCATTTCTTTTTTTTCCTTTTTCTTACCCACAGGACTACGTTTACCAGAGGCCCTGTCCGGCAGTAGACCGACCGAACTCACGATGCAACAGCCAGGGAAGGAGAAAGGCTGCGATGAATATCCAGGTGGTCTCCCTTACGAGCATTTAATTTGTTTTATACACCACTCCGCAGCCTACCCCTCGAGGGGGACATGTTTAACTGTCCCGTCCCTTGCTTATCGCACTATTTGTATCATTCTGCATTCATAGCAGTACTTCTTGAATAAAACAATGCAGCACCTTTTTGCTTATAATTGCATTTCTTTCTTATACATATGTTCATTTACGACATGTTGCATCCGTACACTTTGGTACGGCTAAAAACACCAGGGGCTTATGTTCCCCACATCATGGTGTGATAAGTCCGAACACTTTCACAAGTGCAGCACTCCGAACTTATAGCATTATATGCATCAGCTCCGAATCATGTCTTGGGTCAATAGTTGGGTTTGCCCGGCTCCCATGTTTTGGTACCTTACGTTCCATTGTATCGGCTAAGGTAGCACTGGGAGAACCACTGCGATTGCGCCCCAGTTGAGCTGGGTTAACGCCTCAGTGGAGAAAGCTAAAACTGACTGTCATGATGAGGCGAGAGCCTGTCGCTGTTCGAGAGGTTTTTTCGAGTCCCTAAAGACTTATGCCGCTTAGAGCGACGAACCGGCTTTGTCCGGCCCAGGCGTGGATAGCGCCCCGAATTCGGCCTTCCGAACACTAGGGGCTTCGCCGAAATTTAAAATTATAGAATTCTATGGCTAAGTGAGAGTGTTCAAGCATTATAAGTCCGGTTGCCTAGTTCGTCGTGTTGAGCGCCTCCCTAGATGGACCCAAATATGGGAACAAGAGTGCTCAAATTTATACCGAACAGCCCAGCACTCGTGGCATGGGGGCTGAAGCCGACGACTTGCCATCTCTCAGATTTGATAAACAGCCGCACAGAAGGTAATATTTTAAATCAACAAGCGTTGCTTAGTGCATATGAACAAAGATTTCTGCGCACAGGATAACAAAATGCGAGTTTACTCAAATATTACATTATTGGAGTACTCACCCGCAATAGTGCGGGCACCCTTCAGGACACTCTTATAATACATCTCGGGCGTGCGATACTCCTTGCCCGGTGGTGGCGCGTCCGTCACAAGCTTCTCAGCATCCATCTTGCCCCAGTGCACCTTAGCACGGGCAAGGGCCCGACGGGCACCTTCAATACAGGCGGATCGCTTGATGACCTCAACCCATGGACACGCATCCACCAGCCACCGCACCAGGCCGAAGTAGCTCCCAGGTATGGCCTCATTGGGCCACAGCCGAACTATGAGGCCCTTCATGGCCTGTTCGGCCACCTTGTGGAGCTCAACCAGCTGCTTCAGCTGGTCGCTAAGGGGAACCAGATGTCCGGCCTCAGCATACTAAGACCAGAAGACCTTCTCCATCGCGCTCCCCTCCTCGGCCCTGTAGAAAGCGGCAGCATCGGACATGCTGCGGGGCAGATCTATGAACGCTCCTGGAGAGCTCCGAATTCGGGTAAGTAACACGTAATCCAAATCCACATGCTTGCTTTGCATGAAAAATGCCTTACCCGACGCTATTTTCTTCAACGCCTCGATTTCCTGGAGGGCCTTGTAGGCTTCGGCCTTAGCGGCTTTGGAACTCTCAAGAGTCGATGCAAGCTCAGAATCTCGAGTCTTCGAGTCACGCTCCAAACTCTCATGTTTTTCCACGAGAGCCTGGAGCTCTTGCCGTACCTCCGCCACCCGCGCCTCCTGCTTCTCTCGCTCGGCGCGCTCCGCGGCCGCATTACGTTCGGCCATGGACACTGCCTCCTTCAAGGTCGCCACCTGGTTTGTGGCCCCTGCAATACCCACGTTATCCTTGTCATTCTTTTTGCAACCAAATCCTTTTCTGTAAGGTACAACTTTAATAAGGTGCTACTCACCTTCTTTGTCCTCGAGTTACTTCTTGGCACGGCCGAGCTCGTTCTCGGACTGCTCGAGGTTTTGCTTCAAAGCATTGACCTCCGTAGTCAGTGCGGCAGAGGTCAGCAGGGTAGGCTGCAATCCCATATCGACATATTTTTTATGAATCCTGCGTATATCTTTTTAGATCCTCAGTCCGGCTATTCTTTCCGAACACCGAACCGAGCATCAGGGGCTACTGTCTATGCGGTACTATTTTACATATATTAATATTCTTACCTCAAAGCCTGATAGAAGGCTGCTGCAGGCTTCGGTCAGCCCGCTTTTGGCGAGCTGGACCTTCTGAATCACCGCACTCATGACAGTGCGGTGTTCCTCCTCGATGGAAGCGCCGTTGAGCGCCTCCAGCAAGTTATCCGGTGCCTCCGGTTGGACGGAGGCCGCCGGCACCACGGTCTTGCCCTTCGTGCGAAGGGGGCGCCCGCCGGACTCCGGAACCACTGCAGGTTCCAGTGCGGAGTCCGGCACGAAGTCTGGGAAGTCGCGCTGTGCTACCTCCGGGTCCTCCTCCTCCGGATGGGTCCCTCTCTGGGATCCCACCTCGACATCGTCAGCGTCGCAGGGAGAAGAGGCGGTTGGAAGTGAAGTGTTGTTCACATCTGACGAACCCAAGGACCCGCTCGACGAAGCGGGAAGATCGTCCTTGGGCGGACTGCAGGGTTGTATGCGGCGTTAGAAAGACACCAAGTGGCAAAAAGAAAAATCATGAAGTCATTCGGGAGTCCGGATACTTACGATCTCGCTAGGGGCTTGGCCCTTGGAGGCCAATCCTTGTCGTCATCACCGGCGTTGGCGGAACAGTCCGGGGGAAGAGTCCTTCCCTTCTTGGACCCTTCGGCCTCCCTAGCTAGGGAGGCCTTCCTTTTCTTCCCTCCCCTCACTGGGGGAGAGACCTTTTTCTTCTCCTCCTCGTCCTCGGGGGAGGAGTCCGCCTCGGAGTCGTCAGACACCTGAAAACGGGAACTCTTTCGAGTACCCGTGGCCTCCTTCTTGGCCTTCTTCTCCGGCACCACATGGGGTGAGGGAACCAGCAGCCCCGCCAGATGGGCATCCACTGGGTCTTCTGGCAAAGGGGCCAGATAGTTAGTCTGCTCGGCCTTCTTCAGGCAGTCTTGTCAAAGGAAAGGGAGTTTAGATCCCGCATAGAGTCAAACTATGGAAAACAAGTGTCCTGTAAAGGGTAAGATCATTTACCTCGTCAGACTGATGCTGCGAGCGGAATCCGCGATCTTCGGTAGCGGATGCGGGGGCCTCGGCGCCCTTAAAAAGCACCTTCCAGGCATCTTCGTACCTAGTGTCAAAGAGCCCGCTCAACGTTCGGTGCTGAGCCGGATCGAACTCCCACAGTTTAAAGGCCCGTTGTTGGCATGGGAGGATCCGGCGGATGAGCATGACCTGGACGACATTGACAAGCTTGAGCTTCTTGTCCACCAGCTTCTGGATACAGGCTTGGAGTCCGGTTAGCTCCTCCGAATCGCCCCAAGTTAGGCCACTCTCCTTCCAAGAGGTGAGCCGTGTGGGGATGCCAGATCTGAATTCGGGGGCCGCTGCCCATTTAGGGTCACGCGGCTCGGTGATGTAGAACCACCTCGATTGCCACCCCTTGATGGTTTCCACGAAGGCGCCCTTGAGCCAAGTAACGTTGGGTATCTTGCCCACCATGGCGCCTCCGCATTCCGCTTGATTCCCCTTCACGACCTTCGGCTTGACATTGAAGATCTTGAGCCACAAGCCGAAGTGGGGCTGGATGCAGAGGAAAGCCTCGCACACGACGATAAACGCCAAAATGTTGAGGATGAAATTCGGGGCCAGATCATGGAAATCCAGGCCGTGGTAGAACATGAGCCCCCGGACAAAGGGGTGAAGTGGGAAGCCCAGTCCACGGAGGAAATGGGGAAGTAATACCACCCTCTCATGGGGCCTGGGGGTGGGGATGAGCTGCCCCTTGTTGGGGAGCCGGTGCGCGATGTCGCTGGACAGGTATCCAGCGCCGCGCAGCCTCTCGATGTGCCCCTCCGTAATGGAGGAGGCCATCCACTTGCCTTCCGCTCCGGACATGGATGGAGAAGGTCGAGGCGAGATGAGCGGACTTGGGCGCTGGAGCTCGAGTGCGCGGAGATGGATAAGCAAAGGAGGAAGAAGGCGCAGGTAAAAAGGTGGATCCTTATCCCCTTATATATGGGCAGACGAAACTATGCATCCCCACCGGCCTGGTAAAACTCGCTTTTCTCCCAAGCGCCGCAATCAATGGCGCGGTTGGGTTACCCACGTCCGTATTGATGAGAATCCCGGAATAAGGGGAGCACGATCTCTGTTTCGACAAGACGTGCCAAGGAAACCGCTTCGCTAAACGTGCTGAGGCGGTATAATAAAAATGATTCGAGTGAAGGCTTGGTTGTGGTGAGACGTCAGGCCACGAAATACGTCAACAGATTGAGCTTGTGTAAATATTATTCTCTCTATGGTGGAGTGTGGAATTTATTTTTGCAGAGCCGGACACTATCCTGGTGTTCACAATCTTCTACAAATTATTCGGAGAAGGAACCCGCCTTGCAATGCCGAAGACAATATGCGCGCCGAACTCGTCGTCATTGAAGCCTGGTTCAGGGGCTACAGAGGGAGTCCTGGACTAGGGGGTGTCCGGATAGCCGAACTATCATCATGGCCGGACTCCAAGACTATGAAGATACAAGATTGAAGACTTCGTCCCGTGTCCGGGTGGGACTTTCCTTGGCGTGGAAGGCAAGCTTGGCGATACGGATATGTAGATCTCCTACGATTGTAACCGACTCTGTGTAACCCTAGCCCTCTCCGGTGTCTATATAAACCGGATGGTTTTAGTCCGTAGGACAACAATAATAACAACAATCATACCATAGGCTAGCTTCTAGGGTTTAGCCTCCTTGATCTCGTGGTAGATCTACTCTTGTAATACCCACATCATCAATATCAATCAAGCAGGACGTAGGGTTTTACCTCCATCAAGAGGGCTCGAACCTGGGTAAAACATCGTGTCCCTTGTCTCCTGTTACCATCCGCCTAGACGCACAGTTCGGGACCCCCTACCCGAGATCCGCCAGTTTTGACACCGACACCGAGGGTCATCTTTATTTAGCCCCCCCGGGGCCAGTGCTTCTCTAAGTGCTGGTCCGAACCAAAGCCCTTTGTAGCGCCCCTTAGGGAAACTTGAGGTCTGGTTTTAGTTGTACGGATTGCTCATCTGGTGTTGCCCTGAGAACGAGATATGTGCAGCTCCTATCGGGATGTCAGTGCATCGGGCGGTCTTGCTGGTCTTGTTTTACCATTGTCGAAATGTCTTGTAAACCAGGATTCCGAGACTGATCGGGTCTTCCTGGGAGAAGGAATATCCTTCGTTGACCGTGAGAGCTTATCATGGGCTAAGTTGGGACACCCCTGCACGGTATTAAACTTTTGAGAGCCGTGCCCGCGGTTATGTGGCAGATGGGAATTTGTTAATGTCCGGTTGTAGATAACTTGACACCAGATACGAATTAAAACGCATCAACCGTGTGTGTAGCCGTGATGGTCTCTTTTCGGCGGAGTCCGAGAAGTGAACATGGTTTTGGGTTATGTTTGACGTAAGTAGGAGTTCAAGATCACCTCTTGATCATTGCTAGCTTCACGATCGTTCCGTTTGTTCTCTTCTTGCTCTTATTTGCGTATGTTAGCCACCATATCATGCTTAGTCACTGCTGCAACCTCACCACTTTACCCCTTCCTTACCCTTTAAGCTTTGCTAGTCTTGATACCCATGGTTATGGGATTGCTGAGTCCTCGTGGCTCACAGATTACTACAACAACAGTTGCAGGTACAGGTTATGCGATGATCTTGACGCGAGAGCGATGTTACTTGTTTTGGAGTTCTTCTTCTACTTCTTCTTCGATCAGGGGATAGGTTCCAGGTCGGCAGCCTGGGCTAGCAGGGTGGATGTCGTTTGAGTTTCTATTTGTGTTCCATCCGTAGTCGGATGGTGCTCTTATGTAAGATGATGTTGTATTCGTGTGGAATTGTATTCCTTATGTATGTATCCCTATCTATTATGTAATGTTGATGTAATGATATCCACCTTGCAAAAGCGTCTTCAAGATGCGCTTCTATCCTTGGTGGGACCTTCGAGTTCCTTTAGGATAGGGACGCATCTTGGGCGTGACAAGTTGGTATCAGAGCCCCGACCGACCATAGGAGCCCCCTTGATTGTTGGCCGTTGTTGAGACTAGAAGAAAACTATTTTGAGTCTTAGGATTATATATATCGGAGAGTAGGATTCTTTTTACTCCTCGGCCCCCTTCGTTGCTCTGGTGAGGCCTCCTGACATAGATGTTTTGTCTTTCCTCTCGTCAATTTCACTAAAAAAAAATTAGGATCACGCGGGTATCTTGGGATCGTTCCGATATTCTTGTGATGAGAACATTGTTCTTGGTGCCTCCTGACATTTAGGGGTTGTGGCAGTGTCCCGGGGAGTTGAGCTCCGAGGTGTTGTCGTCACAATTTTATAGTTGCAGTTCTGGCATACCTGAGTTTTGCCGACATCGAAAATCTCTTTTATGCAGTTGTTGGTGAGATAACCTCGACGCCACCCAGTACTGGGGAGTTCGGGAGTATTGCCATAACTCGTATAACGAATGCTTTTTGAAGGTTGAGGTACACGATTTCCGAAGGTTTCTTGGTTATGTGTTGATGGATGGATACAGCTGGATGTAGGGACTGTTAGTTTGGGTGAGATATATTGCTTCCCATGTATCCCCAACACCGGATTGCATAACCAGAAAGTTTCGGGAGTTTATAGGTGGGAATTCAAGTAGCTCCTAGAATATCTTTCCGACAGATGCATGATATGAGATTGGGTAAATCTCTATCATATGTATTTGTTACGGCTTATTCTACAAGCCAATCCTTTGTTTTGTTTTGAGTTGTGGTATTCGAGTTGCTTCAATGTCAAGTGTTGATTCCATACCTTTCAAGCGGTGTTCTCATATTTCTATGAGAGTGCTAATCCTTCTTGTTTATCGAGATTGTCATGTCAATTCTTTTCCAAACCGGCGTGCTTCTCTTCAAGTGGATCCGATCATTTTAACATTCGCGAGATCAATTCTAAGTTTTCTCAACGGTGTCCATTACATCTGCCGCAAGTTGCCTTTGTTTTCCCGCCCTCCCACCCTTTTTCTTCAAGGACTCATATTTCTTAATCAAGTATCCTTTTATTGATGAGAAGTCTCTCCATTCTTTTCCGTCAATGTTCTTATCCAGTGATTCTCAGGAAGATACTAATGGAGCTTTGAGTTCATCATTCTTCGTTATTTTTCTTCTCCGGTGGATTTAATTCATGCTTTCGGTGTTGATCATATCCCTTTCCTCGTTTCAAATGTTTTTCCATGTCGGTGCACCTCTTAATTGTTCTCCTCTCTCTATTCTTATCCGGAGTGCTCAAGATATCTCAGAAGAATCATGTTTCCGTTCTTAATCTGTTCAAGCTATTTGGAGATTGTTATCTCATTCAAGTTATTTAATTCAACCGATGCAATGTTTCTTTAAAATCATTTCCAATGGTGTTTTCTTTTGAGTGGGCCCTAACCCACAGGTCTTTTCGCAGGATCTTATCTGACTCTTCGAATTATCAGGAGTGATTCTCAAATTCATTTCCAAGTTTGACTTAAAAATGAATTTTCATCAGTCACATGCCTTCTCCAAGGTCGTTTTCAAATTCTTTTCATCTTTGGCTCAACCTTTCCTCTTTTAATTCTCCCGGGGTATCTCAACAATTCATGGTGGTTCTCATCATCATTCTCAACATTTGAAGACCGAAGAAGGATTTCTGTTAAATCTTGGTCTGTTGTCTTGAAGATTCATAGTTCTAGCTTATGTCATCCTCTCATAATTGTTTTCGATTGTGAGAATTCTTTTCAACCATCCGATGCATTTCAGGAGTTGCTTCCTTTCTTGATAATCCGAATGCCATCATTTTTGAATATTACTCATTCTCAACCTTCAACTCTTGTTCTCCAAATCTATCCGATGCATCATTCAAGTATTCTCTAATAAGTTCATGGCCTCTTCGTTCTCATGTATCTAAATCCCCTCAAATATCTTCATTCGTTTTCCAATTCTTCCCGGTGAATTGTGCCTTTTCTACTTTCATTTTCAATTCTTACGACGGTTTGTTCAAGATTCCTCTTCCTTTGTTCTCATATTAATTTATTCGTTGTTTCAATCCCACCGGTGGTTCCATCAAGACCTTCTCAAGTTTGCGCTATATCTCTCTTAATCATTTCTACGGGAATAAGTAGTATGCCAAATCCATTGCTTGTCATCAATTTAATTTGATGAAGGACAAGCATACAATAAATCTTATTCTTATTTCTTGGAGGTGATTCAATTATTTTCTTCTGGAGATTGTTCATGATGAAGTAATTCTTGTTTCTAGTGTTTCATCTTTTCTTTTTTCCGGAGTTCCAAGTTGTCTCGGTTATATCGTCGCGAAGCTCCACCTAAATTATTGCAAGGCTTCACCTTGTGTTTTCAACTTCTCTTCATGTCTATCACCCTTTTATTACCAGAGTTCTTCATGGAGGCTCTACATGACTGTTCATCAAGGATTCTTTTCATTCTTCAATTGTTCTTCAAGATTTCTCTTGAAGTTATGATCCGCCAAGCTATACTCAAAAATTAAACATGGTGCTCAACACATGTTTTGTTTTGAGGCGTTCAAGCATTCTTCATGTTGCATTACAAAGTGCAATTCTTTCTACCTCATCTTTTGAGGTGGTTTTATATCATTCTTGACAATTTTCATTCATGTTTCGTGATTCAATAGTTGTCAAGAATGAGGTAGTTAAACCCATCATCTCCTTCGAGCATGAGTTCTTCTCAATCCATCAATCTCTTCATTGGAGTTATCTTGGTATAGATTTCACCTAAAGCCTTCCCTAAGGAATGTTGCTATTTGTGGTGCTTATCAATGATCCAAGTTTTCCCCTATCCTCTCGGCGAAAGCAGTTTTCATCTCTTCGTTGATCTCAAGCAAGCAATTGTTTCAGTTAGTGGCTGGTTGTCACCTCATAATTTTGAGATGTTTTCCATAAGCCCACTACAAGCTTATTCATTTCGTTATTGGTTTTTTCCAACAACCCCGTTGTAACCTTCTTGGAAGGGTGCTTTCCAAGCTCATTTGTGGCAGAAGTTGGCATTTTCTTCTTCATTCTGTTATTCCAATGATCTACTTCTATTCTTTCTTACAGAGTCATTGTGATGTTGCTCTTTTCACTCATCATCTTGAATTGTGATGATCGTGTTCCTTTTGTGCTTATCCATTTAACCGGAGTGTTGTGTCATCTCTTCAAGTTCTTTTCATCTTATCAAGTCTTGCATCTCTTTTCAACCGGAGTGCTATCAAAACTTGATCTTCCTTGTTCCTTGTTTATCTCGTTTCAACCAGAGTGGTTCCAATTCCTTCTTTTCCATTGTACTCGTCATTCATAACTTTGCAACCTCCAAGGTTCACATGGTGTTCCTTGTTTCTATTTTCTACCGCAGTGCTATCAATTGTGTTCAACTCCGTTGTGTTCTTTCTTTCAACTTTTCAACCTCTCAAGGTTCTTTGGTTTCACTCTTTTGTGGAAGAAGCAACTTAGTTTTACCTCTTATCTTCCTCTTCCTTTTATCTCCGGTGCCATCCTAGATCTCAGGACGAGATCCTCTCGTAGTGGTGGAGTGTTGTAACGCCCCGGATACAACTTTCCATATTCGTAACTCCAACTCTTGCCTTTTCCGGAGATGTGATACGTTATTTCCTCCGTGGTTGGGTTTTGTCTTTTGTTTTGAATTTTGTTCATGTCATGCATCTCATCTCATAGCATCATGCACATTGCATCGGCATTGTTTTCTTAAAAACTTGCACCCGTTCGTAGTTGCCGCGTCCCCCCTTGCCTTCGTTGACCGTTCCGAGACCTATCGGGTTTCCGCTTCCCTCTTGACCGTGACCACCAAACCTCTCTTGCCAGCGCTCTGACCCCCTCTTGCGTGCGTCCGAAAACTGTCCCGAACCCGACCTGAGCAGTCATGACCGTTGAATCCGGATCATCCCCAAACATCTATAAAACATCTCCGTTTTTTTATTTGGCCTTCCTAAGCCTATTTTTCTCGTCCATCGGATTTTGATCGGAAAATCCAAACATCCCTCCTTTCCATATATATAGTCCACTCCTAGTCTAATTTGTGACCAACCCCTAAAATTAAGGACCCGTGTCCCATCCAATCCTCCCCCTGCCCAGTCGACGCCGCCACTCTCTTCCTTGGGATCACCCTCGATCCAAAAATCCTCTTGGCCTCCAACCCGTAGCCCTCCACCTCTCGATCTCTCCCCACCAACCAGCTCCTCCTCTAGATCCCCTCATTCACCTACCGCAGCCGCCGTTCAAGCGCCATCTGAGCTAGAGCCACCTGCCCGAGTTTCTCCTGTGCTCCCAGACCCAGGCCGCCATCTGACCTTGTCGGCCGGTGACTGGAGCAGCCCATCCAGGCCCTTGCATCCCTTCTACTGCTCGCAGTTAGGAGCCCGAGCGCCTCGCCTCTGCACCTACGCTGATGGCCTCCTCTACCCCGGGGTCTTCTTCCATGACGCCCTCCTCCTCCTCGAGGAGATGCTCCTCGCCTCGAGCACCAGTGCTCCAAGGTCGGCCTCCTGCTATTCATCGTCACCAGGGCTCTCCACCACCAGCAGGCAGCCGCACCTCGCCTCCATCCCCTCCTTCCCTTCGCTTTCTCTCTCTTCCTCTCATCTCCCTGCTTCCTCTCTCTTGCAGGGACTAGCAGGAGCTCCATGGCCGCCCGATGCTCAAGCCACCACCGGGAACCGCCCCTCCGCCGTCGTGGCCCTGGATCCGGCCGGTTCTAGTACGCCCTTGCCCCGCCAAGTCCTTGCTTCCGCGCCTTCTCCAAGTGCTTGCCGCCGTCCTCTGCTTCCCCTGCAACAAGCAGCAGTTCGTCATCTGCCTCGACCGCTCGCTCGCCTCCCCTGCTTCGTGCGCGTGGGCCGGCTGCAGCGCCTTCAAGACCCAGCGCACCCCTGCGGGCCTCCCTCTTCGCCAACCGGCCCATGAGGCCTGGTGAGCACCAGATCCAACGCCCCCTGTGTAGCCCGCAACACAGTTTCGGTCCATATAGTGTTTTTTTTTCAGATCTGCGATTTTCACATTATCCAGTGAAGTAACAGTTTTACAGAAAAACCCTCATACATCATGCATTTAATAACACCACAACCATGCATCGGATTAAAATACTTCATATATGAAAAATGCTTAGATTTTCATCTAGTTTCATAATATGCTACTTTCATCCATGTTTAAAATGTTTAAATTGATGTTTCTTTAAATTTGCACAAAAGCCATGTTAAAATGATTTATTTCATAACTAAATAACCGTAGCTCCAATTTTAATAAACTTTATATGTAAATGGGGTGGAAAATTGCCTAGATTAACATGGTTCACTTTCTTTTACTGTTTAACAACTCTAAAATTGTGTTTAGGGCAGAACAGTACCAAATTCGAAATATGCATATGGGGATTTTCCAGAATTGTTGTTTGTTGTTTCCGGCCTCATTTAAACCTGCCTAAATAGTTAGTTTACTTATGCTTCGCTCCTTGCCATGTTAATAACATTTAATATTGTTGGGTACATAACCAAGAGTGAACCAAATACTTGAATGTGGTGTTTCATCAATATGCAACTTGTTGCATATTGAGCTCCACTTAACTTGTAGTATTGTTTGTTGCACTTTGCCATGCCATGCCTCTTTAAACCGGACATGCATCATACTTGTTTGTGCATCATTCCATATTTATGCTTGTGTGTTTACCATGATGTTTGTTTCTTTCTGGTGTTGCTTCTTAGTTCCGGTAATGTTGCGATTGTGAGGATTCGTTCGACTACTCCCGTTCGTCTTCTTCATGGACTCGTTCTTCTTCCTAGCGGGATTTCAGGCAAGATAACCGTCACCTTGGATCTCATTACTATCATTGCTATGTTAGTTGCTTCGTTCTATCGCTATGCTGCGCTACCTATCATTTTCTCTTCAAGCCTTCCAAATTGCCATGTCAGCCTCTAACCTTTTTCATCCTTCCTAGCGAACCGTTGTTTGACTATGTTACCGCTTTTGCTCAGCCCATCTTATAGCGTTGTTAGTTGCAGGTGAAGTTGAAGATTGCTCCATGGTGGACAGGATTATGTTGGGATATCACAATATATCTTATATTATTAATGCATCTATATACTTGGCAAAGGGTGGAAGACTCGGCCTTATGCCTGGTGTTTTGTCCCACTCTTGCCGCCCTAGTTTCCGTCATACTGGTGTTATGTTCCCGGATTTTGCATTCCTTACGCGATTGGGTGATTTATGGGACCCCCTTGACAGTTTGCTTTGAATAAAACTCCTCCACCAAGGCCCAACTATGGTTTTACCATTTGCCTCACCTAGCCCTTTTTCCCTTGGGTTTCCGGAGCCTGGGGGTCATCTTTATTTAGCCCCCCCCCCGGGCTAGTGCTTCTCTAAGTGCTGGTCCGAACCAGAGCCATTTACAGCGCCCCCTCAGGGAAACTTGAGGTATGGTTTTAGTTGTATGGATTGCTCATCCGGGACTCCGAGACTGATCGAGTCTTCCTGGGAGAAGGAATATCCTTCGTTGACCGTGAGAGCTTATCATGGGCTAAGTTGGGATACCCTGTAGGGTATTAAACTTTCGAGAGCCATGCCCATGGTTATGTGGCACATGGGAATTTGTTAATGTCCGGTTGTAGATAACTTGACACCAGATACGAATTAAAATGCATCAACCATGTGTGTAGCCGTGATGGTCTCTTTTCGGCGGAGTCCGAGAAGTGAACACGGTTTTGGGTTATGTTTGACGTAAGTAGGAGTTCAGGATCACCTCTTGATCATTGCTAGCTTCACGATCGTTCTGTTTGTTCTGTTCTCGCTCTTATTTGTGTATGTTAGCCACCATATCATGCTTAGTCGCTGCTACAACCTCACCACTTTACCCCTTCCTTACCCTTTAAGCTTTGCTAGTCTTGATACCCATGGTTATGGGATTGCTGAGTCCTCGTGGCTCACAGATTACTGCAACAACAGTTGCAGGTACAGGTTATGCGATGATCTTGACGCGAGAGTGATGTTACTTGTTTTGGAGTTCTTCTTCTGCTTCTTCTTCGATCAGGGGATAGGTTCCAGGCCGACAGCCTGGCCTAGCAGGGTGGATGTCGTTTGAGTTTCTATTTGTGTTTCAGCCGTAGTCGGATGGTGCTCTTATGTAAGATGATGTTGTATTCATGTGGCATTGTATGCCTTATGTATGTATCCCTATCTATTATGTAATGTTGATGTAATGATATCCACCTTGCAAAAGCGTCTTCAAGATGCGCTTCTATCCTTGGTGGGACCTTCGAGTTCCTTTAGGATAGGGTTGCATCTTGGGCGTGACAGCATGTCTCTTCGAATTATCCGTTTGGTTTGGCCAACTAGATTGGTAGTTCTTGCAATGCGAGAAGTGCTTTGCTTTGGGTTCAATCTTGCGGTGTCCTTTCCCAGTGACAGTAGGGGCAGCAAGGCACGTATTGTATTGTTGCCATCGAGGATAACAAGATGGGCTTTTTTTATCATATTGCATGAATTTATCCCTCTACATCATGTCATCTTGCTTAAGGCGTTACTCTATTTTTAACTTAATACTCTAGATGCATGCTGGATAGCGGTCGATGAGTGGAGTAATAGTAGTAGATGCGGAATCGTTTCAGTTTACTTGTCTCGGACGTGATGCCTATACACATGATCATACCTAGATATACTCATAACTATGCTCAATTCTATCAATTGCTCAACAGTAATTTGTTCACCCACCGTACTTATGCTCTTGAGAGAAGCAACTAGTGAAACCTATGGCCCCCGGGTCTATTCTCATCATATCAATCTCCACTACTTTAATACTTGCTTTGTTTTTACTTTGCCTTTTACTTTTCACTTTGCATCTCCATATCAAAAATACCAAAAAATATTATTTATCATCTCTATCAGATCTCACCCTCGTAAGTGACCGTGAAGGGATTGACAACCCCTAATCGCGTTGGTTGCGAGTAGCTATCGTTTTGTGCAGGTACGAGGGACTCGTGCGTGATCTCCTACTGGATTGATACCTTGGTTCTCAAAAACTGAGGGAAATACTTACGCTACTTTACTGTATCATCCTCTCCTCTTCGGGGAAATCCAATGCAGTGCTAAAGAGGTAGCACCCCCTTCGGTGTCTATATAAACCGGAGGGTTAGTCCGTAGGACACAACAACAATCATACCATAGGCTAGATTATAGGGTTTAGCCTGTCTGATCTCGTGGTAGATCAACTCTTGTAATACTCATATCATCAAGATCAATCAAGCAGGAAGTAGGGTATTACCTCCATCGAGAGGGCCCGAACCTGGGGAAACATCGTGTCCCCAGCCTCCTCTTACCATTAGCCTTAGACGCATAGTTCGGGACCCCCTACCCAAGATCCGCCGGTTTTGACACTGACATTGGTGCTTTCATTGAGAGTTCCTCTGTGTCATCGCTGCAAGGCTAGATGGCTTCTCCAACCTTCAACCATGCTATCCTGGGTGAGACTTTTCTCCCCGGACAGATCTTTGTGTTCGGCGGCTTCGCACTGCGGGCCAACTCACTTGGCCATCTAGAGCAGATCGATAGCTACGCGCCTGGCCATCAGGTCAGGTTTGGTAACCTAAACTACACTGCCGACGTCCGCGGAGACTTGACCTTCGACGGTTCTGGGCCCGTGTCAGGAGCGCCGAACGATCCCGACATGCATAACCTAGATCCGCAGTTGGACAGTGTTCGGAACAGCGCACCTGCTACAGTTTCGGATTTTGTTCCAGAGCAGGTCGCGCCTTTCGAGGACTGGTGGATGGACCCCGCCCCGAAGGCCGCACACTCAACGGCTTTGGAGCCGAACACAGAAGCCTCTCCTAAAGGGATCTGTATCTCCGGACGCCCGGACTCATCTCCGGACGTGTGTTCCGGACTGCGCGCACCCGCGCCCATCGAATCTAACTGGGCTCCGGTTATGGAGTTCGCCACCGCGGATATCTTTCAGCACTCATCCTTCGGAACGTGTTAAATTCATTAAGGTCTCTCTCTCTATAAGAAGACTCCTGGTCGAACTATGTCCGGCCCGTGTGGGATATGGATGAAAGAAAACCGCAACCCACCCACCACCTACTTTGTAGCCACTGTCGATGACTTAACAGACATGCTTGACTTCGACCCCAATAACATCGACTGTATGGACGTTGATGCAGGGGACGATCTGGAACCACCGCCCACGGGGCGTTGGGCAGCCACTTCATCACACAACGTCTATATGGTGGACACACCCAGAGAAGACAATGGTGACAAAAAGGACACAACGGAGGATAAATCCCCCGGACAAAAACAAAAACGACGATGCAGGCGCCTCCTTAAGTCCATTCACAGTAAAAATAGGGATAACAACCCAAAACGGGATGACACTCTGGTTGACTCCGAAGGCAACAACGACCATAGGGACCCAACGATGGAGCAGGACAAGCCAGGTCATGCTGAACACAGCCCGGAGCAGATGCCCGATCACATAAATCCAGAGGGCCGAACTCATCATACTACCTCCAAAGAGGAGAGCAGTCCGGTTGACGATGCGTTCATCATCCCGGAAGAACGTTCGGAACAAGATAACCTCCGCAGAAAACTCCTGCCCACAACACGGAGCCTGAAGAAGCAGAAGCAAATGCTCATGGCCGCGCAGGATACGCTCAACCGAAGATGGAATAAGGTTTTGGACACCGAAGGGAAATGTGGCGACGATCACCACACAAAGAGCTACCCAAAGCGCAAACTGCTACCCGAATTCGATGATGATGCCGCATCACCCGTTCGGCCCAAAAACAATACAGCTACTTAGCCGGACCAACCACCTCATGGCCGTGATAGAGCAGCCACCGATACCGCACACGATTTATGAGAGCTCCTAGACAAAAAGGGCAGTGCGGCCAGATCCATCTATGGGTCCAGAGGACGTGCTCCGACGCGGGATTATGTTCACCACAACGATCATACTGATCGAATACCAGTCCGGAACCAACACTGGGAGCAGCCGACAGCATGCCGCAACACGGCCAGATAGAGAGGGGCTGTGCACCCCCTGTGCTTCACTGATGAGGTGCTGGATCATGAATTTCCATAGGGATTCAAACCCGTGAATATAGAGTCATACGACGGAACGACGGACCCTGGGGTCTGGATCAAAGATTT
>NC_041387.1:496008634-496079878 GCF_002162155.2 Triticum dicoccoides
AAAAGGACCAGCTCGTCATTGGATGAAAAGCCTCCCCGAAAACTCAATTGGAAGTTGGGAGGAACTTGAGGATGCTTTCAGGGCCAACTTTCAAGGAACCTATGTCCGGCCTCTGGATAGTCAGCCCGCAAGCTTTGGAACAAATTCCTCACTAAGAAGAATCAAATTGTCGACTGTCCGGATGCCGAAGCCTTAGCGGCCTTTAAACACAGTATCCGAGATGAGTGGCTTGCGAGACACCTCAGCCAAGAAAAGCCGAGAACGATGGCAGCCTTAACAAGCCTTATGACCCGATTTTGTGCGGGCGAGGACAGCTGGTTGGCCCATAGAGGCACCAGCGACCCAGGCACATCGGAAATTCGGGATGGCAACGGGAAGCCACGGCGCACTAAGCACAAATGTCGGAATAACAATAGTCCGGACAACACGGCGGTCAATGCCGGATTCAGGGGCTCTCGACCTGGTCAAGGAAAGAAGCCATTTAAGGACAGCAAAGAGGGACCATCCGGCCTGAATAAAGTCCTGGACAGTTTGTGTCAATTCCATGGCACTTCCGACAAACCTGCAAATCATACCCACCGAGAATGTTGGGTCTTCAAGCAGGCCGGCAAGTTAAACGCCGAACACAAGGGAAGCCAAACACCAAGCGAAGACGAGGGCGAGCCTCGCCAGCCGAACACCAGGGGCCAGAAAAAATTCCCACCAAAAGTCAAAACGGTAAACATGGTACACGCAACCCACGCAAAATTCGTAGACCCCCAATTCAATCCCTGGGTGACTTGCTCGATCACTTTTGATCACAGGGACTACCCGGCCAATATCCGGCATGGAGGATCGGCTGCCTTGGTGCTCGACCCAATAGTTGATGGATACCATCTTACTCGCGTCCTAATGGACGGTGGCAGTAGTCTTAATCTGATATATCAAGACATCATCCGCAATATGGGGGTAGACCCATCCAGAATAAGTCAAAATAATGCCACCTTCAAAGGAGTAATTCCAGGCATAGTGGCCCACTTTGGGGGCTCCCTCGTATTAGAAGTGACATTCAGTTCTCTCGGCAACTTTAGAAGCGAGAATTTACTCTTCAACATTGCTCCCTTCAGCAGCGATTATCATGCATTGCTTGGAAGAACGGCCTTCGCCTGCTTTAACGCAATACCAAACTACGCCTGCCTTAAAATCAAGATGCCCGGTCCATGCGGCGTCATAACGGTTAGCGGAAACACAGAGCAGTATGCGGCAGCTCTTGCTGTCGGACTCTAGGCGGCCTCTCCCACTGGAACGCATGACCGTTGTCAAGACCACAGACACGGCTAGACGAATCTAGTACACCATTTTTCACAATGGCTCGGATAAACCTGAGCTAGGTGTTGTACATATGTCCCCATAAATAATACGAGGGGCTGCAAACATGTAACAAAGCCCACAATTCGGCTTGCCTCATTAATAGGTCGGATCTTTAACATTCATCGAGCATAACTAACTTTTCACACGCTTTTTTCTTCTTCGTTCCTACAGACACTACCAGTGCGACACCCTTCCAGCATACGGCACAATGGAGACATAGGCATAGACGTGCAGCAGGGCCCCGCCCACATGTTTCTCTTTAGATTAAGCCCCCGCGTAAACCTTCTTGACTGTCTCTTGTTGCTCGACATCCCATGGGTATTTCATAAACCTATAAGGGCTACTAGCATTATAGGATTTTTGCCACGACAGATCAATGCACGTCCCTGGAATCACAGGGTCAAGGGCGTTATTCAGCCCAATATATGTTATAAAGTCCGAATACCTTCGGGAGTGTTCGGCGTCACGAGTTTGGCCTTATATGCATCAGCTCTGAATCATGTCTTTGGTCAAATGTTGGGTTAGCCAGGCTCCTGGGTTTGCTGCCTTACATTCCGTCCTATTGGCTAAGGAGGCCAAAGGAGAACTACTACGATTGCGCCCTGGTTATTCCGGATAAGCACCTAAGTAGAAAATGCCGAAAATAGACGGTCATGATACAGCGAGAGACTGGTCAACCACTCGAGGACTCATCGGAATCGATAGGATTCCTCCGCATTAACGAAGGACCGGTCTCCCGGTCAAGTACGCGCATCGTATCCAGACGCTCGTGGAAGTACCAGGGGCTATATAGTAGCCACACATTTCAAACTCCCACGGGCAAGTGAAAAGTGTTATAGCTATATAGTCCGGTTGCCTGGTTCGACGTGCGATCACCTCCTTAACGGACCAAGACGTTGGATCAAGTGTGTTCACGCATATTTCCTTGAAACACCCCCGCATTATGTGCGTGGGGGCTGAAGCCAACGACTGCTAACTTTCACGTTATATGCATACATAAACAGCCGCACAGGAGATATTATAATACTTTCAGGCAAAAGTATAAAAAACAGCCTCTATAATTAAACACATAATTGTTTACAATTAATAGAATCGTCACTCAAAACATGACATTCTTTGAGCACTGAGCCTCTATTCTACGGGCACCTTCTATGACCTGCTCAAAATAGTGCTTGGGTGGGTCTTGGCTTCCTGCCGGACCCTGGGTTGCAATGTTGGTGCCTCCATATCCGCCCAGTATGTTTTCACACAGGCAAGAGCCATCCGCGCACCCTCTATGCACGCCGATCTCTTCATGGCATCGATCTACGCTCTGGCGCCAAATAATTGTTGCATCAAAGCAATGTAATTGTCCGGCTTCGGCCCCTTCGGCCACAGATGGTCTATCATAGACCTCATTGCAAGGCCGGACAGCCTATGGAGCTCGGCTATAGCGGCCATCTTCTCACTCAAGGGTAAGGAGCACGTTGGGGCATTAAACTGCGACCAGAGTACTCTTTCTATTTTATTATCTTCATGGTCCTTGAACAACTTGGTCGCATCAGCCGCACTCTTCGCCAAGTCCGCATACTCTTCTGCAACACTCCATAGCTTATCCAATGGACGCAAACTTTGGATCCAAAAATCCGCAACAAGTAAGGATTTCCAGCCGCGATTTCCCCGGCTTGTCGAAGTTCCTCCCGTGCGTCTCTAATCTGAGAGCGCGTCTCTTTAGCTGATTCCAGTGCCTTCTTCAGTCAGCCGCCTTTGCCTGATTCTACTTCTCGAGAAGCTCATACCAGCCGGTGGCGTCCCTCAGCTCCATAGCCATCTCGGCTATCTTTTCTTCGCTTCAGAGATGAGCGGCATGTTCGGCTTTCAATTCTTCAGTCACCTTTAGAGCAGCCGCATTGCTAACCCGGGCTTGTTCCTTGGCTAGGGCAAGCTCCGACCTCAGGGCCTCAATGGCAGCAGCTCCGCCTGCAACTACATCACATCACATTAATATTACAAGCTTCTTAGAATTTCCCAACACAGATGTGGATATAGGAACGCATACTCTGCGACTCCTCGAATCGCTTGTTTACAAGCGTGATGTCGGCCTACACCACATCAATCTGCCGCCTCAATTCGGTGCATTCAGCGGTCTGGTCTATTGCCGAACCCTTAGCAACCTGCACATCAATACAAGTGCGATCATTATCTGGAGTGTGATCCTCCGTTTGCCTCCACGGGATGGCATCAGGGTCTACTATCTACACAGAGTGCATGCATCGCATGCGGTGCAACTAAAAGCTGGGTATTTTTCTGGCTTACGTCAGAGCCTTTGAGCAAGCTCCTGAAAGTTTCGTTTAAACCGCTTGTGGCGGAGGAGATTTTCTCCAACACCGTACCCATTAGTGTACGATGATCCTCCAAGAGAGCAGCTGACTCCAGGAGGCCCATCAGCGTGTTCGGCCGGACACCGGACCCTTTTCATTGTCAACCACTGGAGCCGAACACGCTGGGCTCGGGGCGGCCAAAGTGTTAGCTTCCGACCGCATTGGATCTGGACTCCTCCGTGATGATACCTCAGGGTCACCCGCCTCACGGGGCGGAGAGGTAGGTGGGGTTTCACTCTCCATCATCTCCGGAAGAAGATCCCCCGAGGACGAACCCTGTTGAGATGAACTACAGGCCGGACTACAAAAAATAGGTCTTGGTTATTACTCTGAGAGGAAAAAGCAATAAGTTCCTTGTTTAATTAAACTTACAGCTCGGTGGAGGGCTGGCCCGTTTGTAGGCACTGTGCGGTGAGGACGCCCTTCGGGGCAGGGCCCTTTGGTGAAGTTCTCTTCCCTTGTTTAGGCGCCCCCGTCACCAAATCTTCGGAGGCAGCCCTCTTCTTCCGGCGGGGGGAGGAAACCCCAGGTTTGCCTTCCCAATTCCCCTTCTCCATGGAGACATTAAATCCCCTGGTTCGGATGCACAATGTGTGAGGCCCACTCTTGGCCTCCCCACTCTTCCCTTCATCTTTCTCTGGTGGCACTTGACTCAGCGTCCGTTTAAGAATCCTGGCCATTGCCAGACCAGACGAGCCTTCGGGAAGCCGGGCCGGACACCTGATCCTCTCCACCTTACTAAGCCAATCCTGGTTGCGGACAGTATTCAGAACAATGCTATGAATATAAGAAAAGTGTTCGGTTGTAGGGTTACTTACTTGGGTATCTAGGCGATTGCAGCTCAGGCCCGCATCCTCGGTGGTGTCCGGACACTTTATTCGTGGTCCGAAGAACAACTTATACATCCCTTCAGGCGTCATGCCGAAGAAGTGCTCAATGGTTCGCGGGCCTTCTGGATTGAACTCCCCCATCTGTAGAGGCCGACGTTTGCACGAAAGGGCCCGCCGAAATAGCATTACCTGGATTACCTTAACAAGGCTAATGTCCCTCTCGAGGAGCTCCCGAATGCGGCTTTGTAGTATTGGTACATCATTCATAGGCCCCCAGTTCAGTCCCACGTTGGCCCACGATGCGAGTTGAGGTGGAGGGCCCGGGCGGAAGGCGAGCGCAGCCGCCCACTTTGAGCCTCGAGGAGCTGTGACATAGAACCACCTCCGTTGCCATAAATCAGATACCTCCGGGAAGGAGCCTTCGGGCCACGGGGCATCAATGTTCTTGCTTATTATGGCGCCTCCGCACTCTGCATGTCGCCCCTTGATCATCTTCGGCTTCATATTGGAAGTCTTGAGCCATAAGCCGAAGTGGGGGGTAATGTGGAGGAAGGCTTCACACACGATGATAAATGATGAGATGTGGAGGATGGAGTCTAGAGCTAGATCGTGGAAATCTAGCCCGTAGTAGAACATAAGCCCCCTCGCGCAGGGGTCAAGAGTAAGACCCAGGCCCTGGAGGAAGTGGGAGACAAATAAGACGCTCTCATTGGGCTCGGGAGTGGGGATAACCTGTTCGAGAGCAGGAAGCCTGTGCTTGACATCGGCGGTCAAATACCCGGCCTCCCTGAGCTTCACAATATCCTCCTCTTTGACAGAGGAAGCCATCCACTGGCCTTGATGGTCGGATCCGGACATGATCGAAGATCCGGGATGCTTAGGCTTGAGCTTTGGGTGTTGGAACTCAGGGTGCGAGATGTGCGAGCGTGGAGATAGAGGGATAGGCCTCAGCTCCTTTATAAAGGGGGGAACAATATCAAACGTCCCCAAACGTGGTCGTTGCGGACATGCCTAAAACACGGGGTCATGCCAACAGGCACGGTTGGATTACCCATACCTGTATTGATGAGGATCCCATAGTAAGGGGGACACGATCTCTGCCCTGACAAGACGTGCCAAGGAAACCGCCTTGTGGTATGTGCGGTAGAAAGTTGTAAAAACGGTCCGAATAAAAACCGGACCGTGGCGTGATGTCACTTTTCGAAGAGTTGTCAGCAGATTAGATTCGTGGGTTATTATTCTCTTTATGGTGGTATATGGAATTTTATCTTGCAGAGCCGGACATGGTCGTTGTGTTCGGAATTTATCTTGGAGTATTTGGAGATGGAACCCGCCTCGCATTGCCGAAGACAATCTATGCACCGGACTCATCGTCATTAAAGCCAGGTTCAGGGGCTACTGAGGGAGTCCTGGATAAGGGGGTATCCGTACAGCCGGACTACATACTTTGGCCGGACTGTTGGACTATGTAGATACAAGATTGAAGATTTCGCCCCGTGTCCGGATGGGACTCTCCTTGGCGTGGAAGGCAAGGTTTGCGATTCGGATGTAGATCTCCTCCTCTGTAAACTGACTCTCTGTAACCCTAGCCCCCTCCGGTGTCTATATAAACCGGAGGGTTTAGTCCATAGGACACAACAACAATCATACCATAGGCTAGCTTCTAGGGTTTAGCCTCCCTGGTCTCCTGGTAGATCAACTCTTGTAATACTCATATCATTAAGATCAATCAAGTAGGAAGTAGGGTATTACCTCCATCGGGAGGGCCCGAACCTGGGTAAACATCGTGTCCCCAGCCTCCTGTTACCATTTGCCTTAGAAGCATACTTCGGGACCCCCTACCCGAGATCCACCGGTTTTGACACCGACAACCACCATGCCAGATTGTTCTAGAGGCTTCCTTTTTAGTTACTCATCAATGAAGTTGTTGGAGATAAGTATGAACGAGAGAGGTGTGGGCATCGTTTTGCAAAATTGCCATAGTTTGCTTTCTTTCCATCAGATATAGATCGGACGGTCTATATTGCAAGATGGTAGGCACACCATCATCACTGAGACTCTGAGAGTAGAGATAAGAGTAGAGATATATCATAGATATGACGGCTCAGTCTCTGGAAGGTGCTCATAGGGGTAGGGTGTGCGTGTGTGCATTCATAGGGGTGAGTGTATGCACACATGTATGAGCACATGTGTCTGTACTGTGTTCAAAAAAGGAGTACTCGAAGTATGCAAGTTCATAAGGAACGGACGGTGTACATCACTCTTCTCGCGTTTGCATTGCACCCCGACACAGTGGACCCTGCACATCTCTCACCAAATGGAACACGCTTCGTGTTGCATTTTCGCTCGCTTGTGGGACCGCAGTTGAGAGCAAACCGACGTCCCTCCCCCTCCCCCGCCCGCGTCATTTACTACTAGACTAGAAGAGAGAAACAGGTTGGCCGAGTTTTAATGAGGCCATACTGAAGCTCTAATTTGGCCGAGAAAACAAGCAAAACTGACATGTCGGGCACACCTGTCGGGATGACATGACCCAAATTAGTCCAATGGAGGAGCTGGCCCACGACCTCCTCACCATCGGCAATCGTTCATGTGGGTTGTGGGGGCCAGCAACGTGGTGCATATCCCGCACTGCCTCTGGACACTGAGACCACGGTGAGTGACACGCTCATCACCGCTGGACACGCTTGGCTTCAGGGTGCCTAGTGTGGCTCTACCGTTGTGGCAAGACCAGTAGATCAACACCCGGCTCGTCAAAGATGCGTGGCACACCGAAGTGCGCATGCGTCGGGGTGTTCTAGCCCAGCCAACTGGATCCCCAGGACATGAGACCATGTCGGGTCTTCTTTTAATGACATGTGGGATCTCATGTGAGAAAAGGCATGTCCAACGTTGCCACGCCCCTAGCTGACTACCCTGGCACACAAAAAACCCTCGTCCCTCGCGCTGTCGTGCGTGTGTGTTCCCAACCGGTGTCAGCTTCCCGCATTCATGCCGTCTGTCCGTATGCTTTCATTAAGAAAGCTTGCTTCCCAAGGAACCAACTCCGGCGACTTATTGATGCACCCGGACGCTTGGCCTCACAGGAATCCGCTACTTAAAGTGGCAACGCCCAGCTAAACTCCACACCATAGTGCATCCTCCTACCTGGCACCACATCCACCATGACCGCGAGCTTGTCTTTGGGGATGATGCTCGAGGTCACCGCCCTCTCTCAACTCGCCACTCGCAATGCAATATCGACTTAGCCGGACGCGGACTCGACCGCATAAGCGGTGGCCACGCTGGCGGCCGATGATGAGAGCACCGCCAGCAGCGCGTCCTACTTGCCGTCGTTCAATGTTCGGTGGTGCATGTGGCAGGTGAAGCGACAGGCCATCCATGTCCATCGTCATTGACCACACGTCCACCGACACCGCTTAGGTTGGGGACTCCTCCGAGGATGAGTAGGGCATGGGAGGTGACAGGGCATGGTGTGCCAACTGGCCGGTCCGTCTCCCGTGTTCTACTCTTCCTCAGCGGAGACTGCACCTTCACTTCACGGGTCTTGAACCCTGCCGCCATCCATGGAGATGGGTAGATGGGGGACGTCGTCACCGATGCAGAAGTACGAAGGAAAGTGGACGTCGGTCGCCGCCGTAAAATAGGTTTAGGGTCGGGTTTCTTTTCTTTTTCTTTCCTATAAAGTTCGAAATGTAATGAAAATCTGCCATGTTTGCATGAATCTCATCGGGTGTATACGAACATTCACAATAATAGTAAGATATATTGTATGAAAATATATTGAATGATGATTCATTTTTGTGTGTATAAACTTTGTCTAAGTTTAGAAGGTTTGACCCAAGACAAAGCTAATATGTGAAGTAAATAAACACATAGGTATACATAAAGAATTTATATTAGGCACTCCAATAGTACATCCACTACACATTTACGCATCTCACATCTTTCTCTCGCTCTGTCTGCCAAACCAACTAAGCCTTGTCCTAAAGAATAAAGTCCTAAAAACCCAACTAAGCCAACCTCCCAGCTTATCACGCGGGAAAAGACCCGGCGGCGCCGTTTTAGTCGGGATTACCGGATTACTAGTAGTATCGATGGATCACGCGAAGAAGCAAGTTTAAAAGGAAAAGGTGGTACACTCACAACACGCCTATCATGGGCGCATTGCACTCCTCACACGGTCGGTCCTCCACATGGCCCATGCACACAGAATGCGCTTCGGCTTGCCTCTTCACTAACATGTGGGACCACATTTGGAGAAATTGACCATGCGCCAAACTCCCCCGCCCACCGCGCAAAAATTCCCCCCAACCCCCCCCCCCAATACCAAATTCAACTGCCCTTCGGCCAACTAGCCAATAATATTCCCCAAACCCCCCTCCTCCCGGCCCCCTCCACTCCATTTGCTCCACCAAAGCCGCCCTCCCCTCTGCGCCAATATGTTAGCGCCGCCGTTCGTCGGGGGGACGATCCTCCCGCTCGCACACTATGCTCTCGTAGACTGCCATCCTCCAGCTGCGCCGCCACCGCTGGCGACGTTCTTGTAGAGACGCACGGCGGTCAACTTCTCCCACGGTACGCGCATTCTACACTAAGGCCCCATGCATGTCGGAGTAGCTCTAAATCTTAGATGATAGACGCTGTTAATCTCACTATTTGCCAGAATAGTTTATAGTCAATATGCTTTGCTTAAGAAGCTTCCTTGCCCTATTATGCACTCAATCTGCTTTGCTAAGATGGCATGCCATGCACGATTAGTTACTAAAATATCCTGCCATATATTTACTGTGAAGTAGATTGCCATGGTCTAGTAGCCAATCTGTTAGGTGAAATAACTCGACATCGTTTCATACTCGATCTTTGTTGCTAAGATGGCCTTTGATAGCTGGGTGCTCGGCCTCATTAACTGCTGAAATAGCCTACCATAATTTAGCACTCAAATTTGTTTGCTGAATTAGCTTTACATATATTTCATTACTTAGATCTGCTTGTCCAAATATCTTGCCATAGCTTTAGACATCAACCTAGGTATTTTTTATGGACTTTATAAAAAAGCATATATGGTTTTCCTATAATATCTAGTAGAAGAACTAATTTGTATGTCTGACAGATGGACGGGACTTGGATAACTTCCGCTCGAAGATTCTCCGCTGCATATGTTGAGGGGGTTGAAAACTTCATGAACTTTATCAGAGCTGAGTACGGTGGTCCAAAATCAGATGTGCTCTGCCCGTGTAGCAGTTGTATGAATGCAGTTACAAGACCCCAGTCAACTGTGCAAAATCATCTATAGTTGTATGGGATGTCGGTCAAATATATTAGGTGGGTTCATCATGGTGAAGTTGTGAACGTCAATGTTACTGACTATGTGGAAGCAGCAGATCACCATCTTGATTTGCCTGATGCTCAGGTGGAAGAGGAGGAGGAGGAGGTGGTCGCGACGGAGCCAGTGAATTTGACCAACATTAAAAAAATGCTACAAAATTCTCATGCATTTCGTGAACTTTCACCTGCAGAAGAAAAATGGTGGGCCCGCAATGCAACATAGTAGTCACCCTAGGAAATAAGCCGTCAGTATTCTTAGCTATGGTCATCTTTCTTCAGGTGAAGACATCTGAGCGGATGACCAACAAATCATTCGATGCGATGTTGGATGCTTTCCGCAAATCTTTCCAAGATGCATATGAGCTTCCACACACCTACAGCAAAATGAAGAATTTCCTTCATGTAGTTGGAATTTGATATGATATGATCCATGTTTGTAAGAATAATTGTGTTATGTTCTGGAAGGATAATGCCAACTTAAGTGAATGCACAAAATGCAAATCATCAAGATGGAAAGATGGCGATGTTGTGAAGAGGATTCCTCATAATGTTCTGAGACATTTTCCAATTATACCAAGATTGCAGAGGTTGTTTCATGATGCTGAAACAAGAGAGGATGTACTGTGGCATTCTAGGAACCAGGAGTATAGATATCAGAATGTAACAAGGCATCCATCTCATGGTAGAGACTGGAAAAGCTTCAATCAGAAACAAAAAAAGTTTGTTGCTGACCCGAGAAACATTAGACTTGGCTTAGCTACAGATGGATTTAACCCATTTGGCCACTAGAGCGCCACATGTAGCATGTGGCCAGTTCTTGTTAACCCTTATGCCACCAAATGTCTGCGCCAAACAATCAAACTACATGATGGCCTTGCTCATCCCAGGTCCAAAAAGTCCTGGAAAGGATTTTGATTTATTCATGTAGCCTCTTGTGGAGGAACTTCAATAGCTTTGGAGGGGTGTTCTCACTCGAGACCTATATAACAGCCCACCAGCTAATTTCTTTGTGCGTGCTGTTATAATTTGGTGCATCCATGATTATCCGGCTTTGGGCACAATGTCAGGGCGAACGACACATAGTTACAATGCATGTGTTCGCTGTGACAAGAATCCGCTATCATACACAATACTTAGCAAGATCTGTTACATTGGACACTATCGTTTCCTTGGCAAGGAAAAGCCATGTTCTACAAAATACCGAAGAAATGTGTTCAATTCAAAGCATGAAAACCGTGATGTGCCAAAGAGGCTCACGAGCGATGAGTTGCAAGTGGTATTAAAGAAGATTAGTCATATTACACCAGGAAACCATCCTGATAATGGTAGTAGGAAAAGGAAGCGTGCTAGGGCAGAAGAGAGATTATTGTTTACCCGTGGGTCCACTTTGTGGGACTTGGAGTATTGGAAAGATTTGGATCTGCGGCATAATCTTGATGTGATGCACATCAAGAAAAATATATGTGAAAGCACTATTGGCGCACTTCTTAATATTGAAGGCAAAACGAAAGATACCTTAAAAACTAGGATTGATTTGACAGACCTGGGTATCATAAGGGATTTTTGCAGGTGGAAGATGATGGTGCATCACGGGATATGGCACCAGCTGTGTATGTTTTGGACAAGGTAAAATGAAAATAATTCTGCAAGGTCCTATCACGTGCGAGATTCCCACATGGATTTGCTTCCAACCCTGAAAGGAGAGTCAGTGCAGATGGAAACAAGATACAAGGGTTGAAAACGCATGACTTCCACGTCCTACATCAAAGGGTTTTACCTGTTATCCTTAGAGGATTGGGCCGCCCTGACTTATACAGAGCAGTTGCAGAGTTTGGACAATTCTTCAGGGAACTCTGCAGTAGAAATATCAGGATAGATGCTTTGGAGCATCTTAGAGACAAGATACGAACTATCCTAAGCGACCTTGGGAAGATATATCCTCCAGCCTTCTTTGATGTGATGATGCATTTGGCTTTTCATCTACCTGATGAGCAACTACTTAGAGGTCCATTATAGTACGGCTGGATGTACCCTATTGAAAGGCTGCTAGGCACTTTCAAGGGCTATGTTAGGAATAGGGCTAGACCTTAGGGTTCCATTGCGGAGGCCTACATTGCTACAGAAGCATCGAAATTCTACTCAAAATACATTGAAATAGTTGATCAGCTTAGCAAAGAGGTCGGTGAAGACAATCCCGAGCTCTATGTTTTCAATTGTTCTGTTTGAGTTACAGGGAAGAGTCGACAAGACGACAAACCTAAAGATTTGGACAAAATGGTTTGGTATGTGTTCTACCTTATATCGACTAAGTGCTAAGTACTGCAGCTTATTCATCATAGTGTACTAAACTTGCATCACATTCTCATATATTTAGATGTTTGACGTGACCACTATGTTGTGAGCATCTAGAAAAAGGAGTTACTGCCGCAAAATCCAGAAACATTGACAAACTGGTTATGGTAGGATTTGCAAAATGGTTCAAGACCCATCTAAGCTTTTGAATTGCACTGTTAGTTTTTTTAATATATTGAGTACATAAGATGATCAGCTTGTCTATTTTCTAACCATAGGTTAAGAAGATGCGGGAGGATGGGCAGGCAGTTAATGATGCCCTTTACGCACTAGCAATGGGTCCTGATCCTCGGGTAAGACATTATGAATCTTGCGTTGTTCGAGATGTGCATGAAAACACCCTTGCACGCGACGAACGCAGGAAGACACAAAACAGTGCCATCATGAGCACGGATAAGTATGGCGAAGAGACAACTGAAATGTATGCTAACATCACAGACATTGTTGAGTTGTAGTATATCTCCAGTTTCAAGGTTCATCGGTGTGTGGTTCTAGTGTGTTGTCATTGGTATAACCTATTTTCAAGGATCGCAAAACCCAGAGCTGATGATTATTTCAAATCCATCAATGTCAAGGCGGTGTACCAGACCGATGAGCCTTTTATTTTGGCAAATCAAGCAACACATATATGTTTCATGGAAGACACATATGCATGCAACAATGACTGGAGAGTATTGCAATGGTTTGAGCAGATAAATTTGTTTAATGAAGTTGCACAATAAGATGATGCTATCATTGCTCCTGATGCAGAAGATTCCCTGTCTGGTTGTGGACATACGGGAGTTGATCAATAAGACGCCAATGTTCAAGGACATTGAGGATGAAAAAGAAGATGACGCTGGGGGGATTACGTTTCAGACTGATACACATGGCAAAGATGTTGATGCTGCTGCTGTGGATGATGATTAGATTGCTTTTGTCGTATTTTCCTATGAGAAGACGACTTTTTATGTACTATGTGAAATTGTGTTTGCCATGACAACTCAAACCTGATGAAGTTGTGTAACGTCCCAATTTTCTGTTTGGATGTCATACATAAATCATCATATGCATATCATATTTATGTTTGCATTTTGGTTGTGATCCTATAAATCTTAAGCAACTCAAGGACCCAAGGAGAGATTTGGAGGTTTCACAAAATTTTCATATTTGAATTTATTTCAAATTTGAAAAGAGGATCAATTTGATTTTAATATTTTCTTTCCAATTATTTCCAATAATAAAAATGAATAAGAGAAGATAAAGTGACTTCTTCAACAGAAAAGAAATATTGGGGAAGAAATTTTAAAATAAAAATATCATTTTATTTGCATTTTATTTGAATTAGAGAAAAACATGCATTTTTGAAAATTGCATTTTAGTCCAGGAAAATGTTCATCTTGTCCTAAATATTAGGTTTGGACAGTGAAAATTGTTTATGGGTTTTTTTAGATTTTTTAATATTTTATTAAGATTTTTCTTCGCGGCTAAATTACTAAAAAAAAAATGTTCCGGGCCGAACTGGGCCGAAGCCTAGCCGGCCCAGCCGAACCGCAACCGCCTCGCGCTGCCGTGCGAGCAGCGGACTCCGGCAAGGAGGAGTCTAGGTCGGACTCACCGTCCCCACCGTCCCTCGCGCAAGCCGAGGACCCCCCTCGGGACCCTCTTTATAAGCCGCCGCCGCCCTCTCCTCTCCTCGTCGCATCGCCCCACCGCCCCACGCAACCGCCGCCCTTGAGATCCGCTGCCGCCGCCGCACTGCAGTCGCGCCGCGGTTGCTATGCTACGCGCTGATACTCTTCATCGCATATATAATTTTTGATTGTTCCATGCCAATATTATTCAACTTTCATATACTTTTGGCAACTTTTTATACTATTTTTGGGACTAACATATTGATCCAGTGCCCAGTGTTAGTTCCTGTTTGTTGCATGTTTTATATTTCGCAGAAACCCCATATCAAACGGACTCCAAACGGGATAAAAACGGATGGAGAATATTTTTGGAATATTTGTGATATTTGGGAAGAAGAATCAACGCGATACGGTACCCGAGGGGGGCACGAGGCAGGGGGCGCCCCTGAACCTCGGGGCACCCCGTAAGGAGGTTACTGCTCTTCTTTGGCCGCAAGAAAGCTAATTTTCGGAAAAAAATCTGGGCAAAGGTTTCAATCCAATCGGAGTTACGGATCTCTGGATATATAAGAAACGACGAAAGGGCAGAATCGGGGAACGCAGAAACAGAGAGAGACAGAGAGATAGATCCAATCTCAGAGGGGCTCTCGCTCCTCCCAAGCCATGGAGGCCATGGACCAAAGCGGAAACCCTTCTCCCATCTAGGGAGGAGGTCAAGGAAGAAGAAGAAGAAGAAGAAGAAGAAGAAGGGCTCTCTCCCCCTTGCTTCCGGTGGCGCCGGAGCGCTGCCGGGGGCCATCGTCATCACTGCTATCTACACGAACAACTTCACCTCCTTCATCACCAACGCATCCCTCCTCTATGAAGCGGTGTAACCTCTCTTTTACCCGCTGTAATCTCTACTTAAACATGGTGCTCAACGCTATATAATATTTCCCAATGATGTATGGCTATCCTATGATGTTTGAGTAGATCTGTTTTGTCCTATGGGTTAATTGATGATCGTGATTGGTTTGAGTTGCATGTTTTATTATTGGTGCTATCCTATTGTGCCCTCCGTACCGCGCAAGCGTGAGGGATTCACGCTGTAGGGTGTTGCAATATGTTCATGATTCGCTTATAGTGGGTTGCTTGAGTGACAGAAGCATAAACCCGAGTAAGGGGGTTGTGGCGTATGTGATAAAGGGGACTTGATGCTTTAATGCTATGGTTGGGTTTTACCTTAATGATCTTTAGTAGTTGCGTATGCTTTCTAGAGTTCCAATCATAAGTGCATATGATCCAAGAAGAGAGAGTATGTTAGCTTATGCCTCTCCCTCAAATAAAATTGCAATAGTGATTACCGGTCTAGTTATCGATTGCCTAGGGACAAATAACTTTCTCGTGACAAAAAGCTCTTTACTAAAACTAACTTAGTTGTGTCTTCATCTAAACAGCCCCTACTTTTTATTTACATGCTCTATATTATCTTGCAAACCTATGCAACAACACCTACAAAGTCCTTCTAGTTTCATACTTGTTCTAGGTAAAGCGAACGTCAAGCGTGCCTAGAGTTGTATCGGTGGTCGATAGAACTTGAGGGAATATTTGTTCTACCTTTAGCTCCTCATTGGGTTCGACACTCTTACTTATCGAATGAGGCTACAACTGATCCCCTATACTTGTGGGTTATCATGACCTTTTTCTGGCGCCGTTGCCGGGGGGTCATAGCGTCGGGTGAATATTCTCGTGTGTGCTTGTTTGCTTTATCACTAAGTAATTTTTATTTGTTGTCCTAAGTTGTTATCTATCTTTAGTTATGGATATGGAACACGAAATGCCAAAAAATAGGTGTACTTGCTACTCATGGAGATGGGGAACCTCCTAAAACCCTCGATGCTCATTATGTGAAAAATATTATGTAGTACTTTGATAATCCTAAGAAAACCCCATTCAATTATGTTATGGGAGACATGTTGGATCAACGTGAATACTTTAGGGATTATCGCTTGACACGAAAATGGAAACTATTATGGGATCAAATTTATATGTTGCGTTGGTATGCTTGGGATATATGCTTGAGACATGATTATACTTGTTTCTCTAGGATGAAGGCTCCAAACCTTCCCTTTTCATGCAAATTTAATGATAATGAAACCTTAGCTTCTTATGCTAATGGTATATATGATTACTATGATGTGGAACAAATAGAAGAATTCATTGCTTTTATGGGTGCTTATGAAATTGAATCTTTGTTTAAAGAGTTTGAAGATTTTGATTATTCAGTTTATAGACCTGAAAATTTAGCTATCCTTGAATATTGCTATGAGAATTATGAATTCAATTCCGATATTGATGAATTTATTGAGAGAGTCTCCGCTGTCCAAGAAGAGACTAATATTTTGCAGGAGTCTATGGAAGAAGAAATTGATGAAACTGTGAGCTCATTAGATGAAAAAGATGATGAGGAGAGCGAAGAACAAAAGGAGGAAGAGCGGATTAGCTACCCGTGCACACTTTCTAATGAGAGTAACTCTTCAACTCATACATTGTTTAATTCCCCTTCGTGCTTACCGAAGGATGATTGCTATGATGATTTTTATGATCCCGTTGATTCTTTTGAAATATCCCTTTTTGTTGATGCTTGTTATGCTTGTGGACGAGATGCCAATATGAATTATGCTTATGGAGATGAACTTGCTATAGTTCCCTATGTTAAACACAAAATTTTTGCTATTGCACCCACGCATGATAGTCCTATTATCCTTTTGAATTCTCCAAACTACACTATATCGGAGAAGTTTGCCCTTATTAAGGATTATATTGATGGGTTGCATTTTACTACTACACATGATGATTTTGATAGATATAATATGCATGTGCTTGCTGCTCCTACTTGCAATTATTATGAGAGAGGAACTATATCTCCACCTCTCTATGTTTCCAATATGATAAAATTGCAAGAAACTGTTTATACTATGCATTGGCCTTTACTTGGTGTGCATGAATTGTTCTTTTATGACATGCCGATGCATATGAAGAGAGTTAGAATTCGTTGTTGCATGATATATGTTACTTTGTGCTCATTACTAAATTACAAATCATTGTTAATTAAAATTAGCCTTGATATACCTTGGGATCCGGGTGGATCCATTACTTGAGCACTTTATGCCTAGCTTAATGGCTTTAAAGAAAGTGCTGCCAGGGAGACAACCCAGAAGTTTTAGAGAGTCATTTATTTCTGTTGTGTGCTTTCACATAGTTTAAAAAACAAAAAATAAAGAGGGGAACCCAAAACTTTTGAAAAAGGAAAGTGAAAGTGAGAAAGACAATCATTGTTGAAGTGGGGGACCTACTTGAACTTTGTTCATGCTCACGGAAACTTTGTGAATCTTAATTACAGAAACTTTTAATCAAAAATAATTATCCCCTTGTACAATTCCATTGTATCATAAAAATAATGTGCCAAGGTTTGCCTTTAGGATGTTTACAATGCTTGTTGGTTTGTGCGGTGCAGGACAAAAACTTTGGCTATAGTGCGCGATTTTACAGTTTTTTACTGGAACGTAAAACAGTTTTGATTCTTTTTGCAATGTCTTTATATAAAAAATGGTTATTTTTTCTAATTTTGGTAGAATTGTTGGGGTACCAGAATTATGGTGAATGTTCAATTGCTACAGACTGTTCTGTTTTTGACAGATTCTGTTTTTGATGCATACTTTGCTTGTTTCGATGAAACTATCAATTTCTATCAGTGGATTAAGCCATGGAAAAGTTATATTACAGTAGATATAATGCAAAAACAAAATATGAATTGGTTTGCAACAGTACTTAGAGTAGTGATTTGCTTCATTATACTAACGGATCTTACCGAGTATTGTTGAAGTTTTGTGTGGATGAAGTGTTCGAAGATCGAGGAGGTCTCGATATGAGGAAAAGGAGGAGACGCAAGAGCTCAAGCTTGGGGATGCCCAAGGCACCCCAAGTAAATATTCTAGGATAATCAAGCGTCTAAGCTTGGGGATGCCCTGGAAGCCATCCCCTCTTTCTTCAACAAGTATCGGTATGTTTTCAGATTCGTTTCATTCATGTGATATGTGCAAATCTTGGAGCGTCTTTTGCATTTAGTTTTCACTTTTTTTTATGCATCATGCTGGTATGAGATAGTCTTTGGTTGATTTATAGAATGCTCATTGCACTTCACTTAAATCTTTTGAGTATGGCTTTATAGAATGCTTCATGTGCTTCACTTATATCTTTTGAAGTTTGGATTGCCTGTTTCTCTTCACATAGAAAATCGTCATTTGTAGAATGCTCTTTTGCTTCACTTATATTTGTTAGAGCGTGGGCATATCTTTTGTAGAAATAATTAAACTCTCTTGCTTCACTTATATCTATTTAGAGAGATGACAGGAATTGGTCATTCACATGGTTAGTCATAAAATCCTACATAAAACTTGTAGATCACTGAATATGATATGCTTGATTCCTTGCAATAGTTTTGCGATATAGAGATGATAATATGTGGGAGGTTCTAGTAGATGGTTGTGTCTAGTAAGGATATTGGTGTTAAGGTTTGTGATTCCCGAAGCATGCATGTATGGTCTACTAACTATGTAACCAAATTGGCGCGCATTGTATTTTGGTTGTTTATCTTTGCGTGAAGGTCGGGGGGCACGCGATGGTTAACTCCTACAAACCTCCCCCCTAGGAGCATGCCTAGTAGTACTTTGCTTCGAGGGCTAATAAAGTTTTGCAATAAGTATATGAGTTCTTCATGACTAATGTGAGTCCATGGATTATACGCACTCTCGCCCTTCTATCATTGCTAGCCTCTTCGGTACCGTGCATTGCCCTTTCTCACCTCGAGAGTTGGTGAAAACTTCGCCGGTGCATCCAAACCCCATGATATGATACACTATCACACATAAGCCTCCTTATATCTTCCTCAAAACAGCCACCATACCTACCTATTATGGCATTTCCATAGCCATTCCGAGATATATTGCCATGCAACTTTCATGTCATCATATACATGTCTTGAGCATTCATTGTCATATTGCTTTGCATGATCGTAAGATAGCTAGCATGATGTTTTCATGGCTTGTCCGATTTTGATGTCATTGCTGTGCTAGATCATTGCACATCCTGGTACACTGCCAGAGGCATTCATATAGAGTCATATTTTTGTTCTAGTATCGAGTTGTAAGTAAATAAAAGTGTGATGATCATCATTATTAGAGCATTACCCCAGTGAGGAAAGGATGATGGAGACTATGATTCCCCCACAAGTCGGGATGAGACTCCGGACTATATGAAAAATAAAAGAGGCCAAACAAGCCCAAATAAAAAAAGAGAGGCCAAAGAAGCCCACCAAAAAAATGAGAGAAAAAGAGAGAAGGGGCAATGTTACTATCCTTTTACCACACTTGTGCTTCAAAGTAGCAACATGTTCTACATATAGAGAGTCTCCTATGCTTTCACTTTCATATACTAGTGGGAATTTTCATTATAGAACTTGGCTTGTATATTCCGATTATGGGCTTCCTCAAATGCCCGAGGTCTTCATGAGCAAGCAAGTTGGATGCACACCCAATTAGTTTCAGTTTGAGCTTTCATAAATTTATAGCTCTAGTGCATCCGCTGCATGGCAATCCCTACTCCTCGCATTGACATCAATTGATGGGCATCTCCATAGCCCATTGATTAGCCGCGTCGATGTGAGACTTTATACCTTTTTGTCTTCTCCACACAATCTCCACCATCATACTCTATTCCACCTATAGTGCTATATCCATGGCTTGCGCTCATGTATTGCGTGAAGGTTGAAAAAGCTGAAGCGCGTTAAAAAGTATGAACCAATTGCTTGGCTGACACCGGGATAGACAGGAGGGGTACCTTTTGTTAAGAAAGGGAGCATAAAAGACTATATGATTTTGTAGGGATGACGTTCTAAAGCATTGATATTTTGAAAGACATGATTGTTTGTTGGGATGCCCTAAGTATTATTGTTTTTATGTCAAATGATAGACTATTGCTTTGAATCACCCGCGTCTTAATATTCATGCCATGATTAGATTTATGATCAAGATTATGCTAGGTAGCATTCCACATCAAAAATTATCTTTAGAATTGAGCTTGGGGATGCTGATACGTCTCCGTCGTATCTATAATTTTTTATTGCTCCATGCCAATATTATTCAACTTTCATATACTTTTGGCAACTTTTTATACTATTTTGGGGACTAACATATTGATCCAGTGCCTTGTGTTGGTTCCTGTTTGTTGCATGTTTTATGTTTCGCAGAAACCCCATATCAAACGGACTCCAAACGGGATAAAATGAACGGAGAATATTTTTGGAATATTTGTGATATCAACACGAGATGGTGCCCAAGGGGGCCACGAGGCAGGGGGGCGCGCCCCTGACCATCGTGGGTACCATGTAAGGCGGTTACTGCTCTTCTTTGGCCGCATGAAAGGTAATTTTCGGAAAAAATCTGGGGGAAGGTTTCAATCCAATTGGAGTTACGAATCTCCTTATATATAAGAAACTTCGAAAGGGCAGAATCGGGGAACGCAGAAACACAGAGAGACAGAGAGACAGATCCAATCTCGGAGTGGCTCTCGCCCCTCCCGAGCCATGGAGGCCATGGACTAGAGGGTAAACCCTTCTCCCATCTAGGGAGGAGGTCAAGGAAGAATAAGAAGAAGGGGGCTCTCTCCCCCTTGCTTCCGGTGGCGCCGGATCGCTGCCGGGGGCCATCATCATCACCACGATCTACACCAACAACTTCACCGCCTTCATCACCAACTCTTCCCTCCTCTATGCAGTGGTGTAACCTCTCTTTTACCCATTGTAATCTCTACTTAAAATTGGTGCTCAACGCTATATATTATTTCCCAATGATGTATGGCTATCCTATGATGTTTGAGTAGATCGGTTTTGTCCTATGTGTTAATTGATGATCGTGATTGGTTTGAGTTGCATGTTTTATTATTGGTGTTGTACTATTGTGCCCTCCGTGTCGCGCAAGCGTGAGGGATTCCCGATGTAGGGTGTTGCAATATGTTCATGATTTGCTTATAGTGGGTTGCTTGAGTGGTAGAAGCATAAACCCGAGTAAGGGGGTTGTGGCGTATGGGATAAAGGGGACTCGATGATTTAATGCTATGGTTGGGTTTACCTTAATGATATTAGGAGTTGCGGATGCTTGCTAGAGTTCCAATCATAAGTGCATATGATCCAAGAAGAGAAAGTATGTTAGCTGATGCCTCTCCCTCAAATAAAATTGCAATAGTGATTACCGGTCTAGTTATCGATTGCCTAGGGACAAATAACTTTCTCGTGACAAAAAGCTCTTTACTAAAACTATCTTAGTTGTGTCTTCATCTAAACAGCCCCTACTTTTTATTTACGTGCTCTTTATTATCTTGCAAACCTATCCAACAACACCCACAAAGTCCTTCTAGTTTCATACTTGTTCTAGGTAAAGCGAATGTCAAGCGTGCGTAGAGTTGTATCGGTGGTCGATAGAACTTGAGGGAATATTTGTTCTACCTTTAGCTCCTCGTTGGGTTCGACACTCTTACTTATCGAAAGAGGCTACAACTGATCCCCTATACTTATGGGTTATCATACGCCGCTGCCACCTGCGTCGCCGCTCGCCGGATCCCGCCGCGTCGTTGACTCGACCAAAACAGCATTGACCGGTAAGAACCGGTCGGTTCTTTTCGGGTTTTTTTGGTTTGTTTCGGTTTAGGTTTAGATCAGTTTTTCGTTTTGTTTTAGTTTATTTAGTAAACATTCACTTGTTAGATCGTTTTAGCAAACGATTTCGTTCATTTAGTTCTGTTAACGAATGTTTGTTCCGTCGATTTTTCTTTTTAGTTTTATTTTTGGCTAGGGACCTATCAACAAATAGTTTTCTCGCAATTTAGCCCCTGATCTCCAAACTAGCGTAACTTTTTGCTCGTTTGTCCAAATTAGATGAAACTAATGCCTAAATCTTAGTAATGATCTTTTCTTTCCAGTTAACCAACTTGAAAATGATTTTGACAATCGAAAATTTGAGTTTAGTTTAGATTAGTAAATGATCTTGTTTCGTTCGTATCTTATCTTTCGTAGCTCCGTTTGAGTTGTTTCTTTTTGAAAAGAGTAGCTAATCACATGTACCTACTGTTAAGATCTAATCCATGTGAAAATAATGATGTTAGGTTTTGTTTTCTGTTTAGATTAGACGTGTGCTTGTTTCAAGTTTTATTTGGATCTTTTCTCATTTTCTCTTTGTTTCGTTTGAGTGATTGCTTATGTATGCTACTGTTTGTCTATGCTAGATTATCCGGAGTGCGAAGCTTGTTACTACGAATCTCTAGAGTTTGCAGATCGTCATCTAGGCAAGTTACACTTTGATTATACTCTTCTATACCTAGTTTTTACTATGCATTAGTATTGCCCTCAAATATTTGCCTGAGTAGGATTGGGAACATGTGGTTTGGTTGTAGTACTTGAGGTTGGAACTTAATACCTTTTGATCACCCCAGGAATATACGTTATGCTCTATTATTGCTTATCCATGCTCGTAGACGGGGATTTGATCGTGATTCACATGGAAGTTATGAGAGTTATTAATCTTGGTTAACATTAAGGTGGCAACTTTAATACACATCTGGGTGGATTGGTTGGGGCACCTGGAGAATCCAATGTTTGTCCATTAGGGAAATCCCGGAGTACCCGCATGATTTTTGCTCGGTTCGCCACCCAGGCTCAAAGGGATCATATGATATTTCATGCCTAGAAACTTCTGTGTGCAGCCACAAGCCATTATGGGCTCTGGCATAGTTGAGTAAGTTGTATGAGCTCTCGAAGAGGTGGACTAGCAGATGTAGTGGGAAAGTAGGTGTACCGGTCTACCCAGAGTAGAGAGTTAATGCTTCAAAAAGACTATGTCTCGATCTTTCTAACATGGATGCGGTCGAGTCTTATGGGGAAAAGTGTGCAACCTCTACATAGTGTATAAACTAATCATGGTTAGCCGTGTCCCTGGTTATGGACATCTTCAGTATCTGGAATTGGATATTATTGTTGATCTCATCACTCTTTAATAAGTTGAATTGGGTTTAAATGATTATACTTGTTTAATTGGGTTTTGAGTTGGAGGAACTTCTCAAATATTGGTATAACTTGGGAGTAGTTTAAATATATTTATTCCTTTGTTGTAAGGAAAAACTAGCTTTATGCAAAATCATAAACTTATAGCCTCCACCAGCCAAATATTGCATGTAGATATAGTTCTTGCATTTCATTGCTTTACAGTGTAACTCTGCCAGCATATTCAATGTGCTGTGCTGACCTACACAGCTGCGACATCTCATGTTGCAGACTACTCAGACGATGAATAAGGTGCGATAGGTCGCTGTCTTGCACTCAGCTATGCCGTTGGAGTTGATGGACTCATTTACCTTCAAGCTTCCGCAGCTATTTAGTTTAGATGGCCTTCAACAATATATTTTTGTGTAATCATACTCTTTATGAGGACTCGATGTAATAAGTGTGTGATTGAACTCTATTATAATTCCTCAAGTGTTGTGTGTGTCAGCATTACCAATCCAGGGATGACACTTAAGCACAGAGACTTCGGTCCATTGGGATCATGGTCGCTACAAGATGGTATTAGAGCACACGGTGACTGTAGGACGCGACCACTAGAATAAGCTACAAGATTTCTCTTCGTTGCTCATTTCTAATTCTCCTCTATTTCTACTCTATCGATGGCAGACCCCAGGAACAAGTTCACTCAGCCAGGTGATGACACCCCTTTCGCACAAAACTTGAAGGAAGTCACTAAGTACCTGAACATCGGACTACCAAGCTTCACTGGGTCTTTCATTGCAACTTTATCGGAAGCTGAGCGCTGGAAGATCAAAGTCTAGGTACCTGGGAGGACATTTGCGCCAACAACAGAGCCTATTGATTTCTACTTGGATGCACCAAGCTGGCGTTTGGGAAAGAGCATGGCAGCCCACATCACTTTTGGACGCATATGTGATGTGTATCACAAGGAGCTGGAAAACACCATTTATCAAATATGTGGCCGCCGAGATGAAGAATGGGAGATGATTCATACCAGGAAGGATGGATCAATTGCAGCTTACATTAAGGAGATGGTTGATCACATTTGCCGACAACAGAATCAACTGTGTTTCAACATGAAGAAGATCAAGAAGCTGATGAAGAAAAATATCGAGCTAGAAGAGGAACTCAAGTTTACACGTGATGGGTATGAGGAAGAAATTGCCGTACTACTGGAGAAGCATGCAGATTTGAAGAGGAAGCTAGGACTACCCATGGAGAACCATAAGCGAGAACCAGCAAAGGAGATCCGTTCAGAGGACTACATCATCTTGGATGACACCGACACAGACAGTGATGCAAATGATGACAGTGATGACGGCTACGTTGACGAAGATGGAGCAGATATCATGGAGTCTTCTTCTGATCAATATTTCTAGACGACCACCATGTTACTAGTAGTATTTCTTCCAAGTAGTTAGCATCGATCGAGTTTGTAATCATAGTTTAGATCCTTTGTCTAAACCTTGTTTGAAATTGAATGAAGTGAATTGATTGTGTTTGTCTCATGTGCATATGGGTAGTGAATCTCTCTTAGACCTTATTCTATTCTGTTTTCTCACCCCTTCTAACCCATTAGATGCCTCCGAGATGTGACAATGGATTTGTGTTCCCACTAGAGCTCACTCAGTTGATCCAGGAACAGAATGCCTTGATGCAGATGTTAGTTCAGAACCAGAACCAAGGCAACAACAACAACCTACCACCACCACCCCCTGTTGACAACCTAGCCCGTTTTCTGAGGTTGAATCCGCCAATGTTCTCTAGTAACACCGAGTTGATTGTTGCAGATGATTGGCTCTACAAGATTGGAAGAGAGCTGACCACTGCAGGATGCACAGATGCGGAGAGAGTGCACTTTGCCGCACATCATCTTGATGGACCCGCAACATCATGGTGGGAGAACTTCACCACCACTTACCCCATTGATACAGTTACATGGGATCAGTTTCAGCAGGCTTTCCGCACCGCCCATGTTTCAGCAGGAGCTATGAGCATGAAGAAGCGCGAGTTTCGCAACTTGCGCCAAGGAGGTCGTACAGTGGGACAATATGTGAATGAATTTAGCAAGTTAGCATGCTATGCCCCAGATGATGTGGCCACAGATGCCGCAAAGCAGGAGAAGTTTCTTGAGGACTCAATGATGTGCTGAGTATGCAGTTGATGGTGGCAACTTTAAACAACTACTAGGAGTTGGTAGACAGGGCCCTCATGATAGAAAGCAAGCAGCAACAAATTGACAATCGCAAGAGGAAGCATGGACAGGGGAGGTACACTTCTGGAGCTTAATAGAAGCCCTTCTATTCCCCGTACCCGGAGGACATACTCACAACCATGTAGGCCATAACCATGGAGGAGATACGCACAATGGAGCAAGTTCTCACAACCACAGTGGCCCCAAGAATGGCAATGGGAATGGAGGAAGCAGCAGTCAGAACCGTTCCAACCCTGCAACACTAGCCAAGAGGGATCTGAGTCACATTGCTTGTTTCAAGTGCAGGAAGACCGGACACTATGCCACTGAATGCCTTGAAGCCAAGAATGGAAATGGCAATGGAGGTTATGCAAAGAAGCCCAACCCCTTCGCCAAAGGTCAGGTGAACCACGTCAGTGTGGAGGAGATTGAGGATCAACACGACACAATTGTCGGTAAGTTTTTGATTAATGCATTTACAACACTTGTTCTTTTCGATACTGGTGCATCTCATTCATCATATCAAGGGGATTTGTGGATAAGTATAAGTTGCCAACAATAGCGCTTAAGTCACCTATGTTAGTAAGTTCCCCAGGAGCGGAGTCTATGGCTAGTAGGGGATGCTATCAGTTGCCAGTAACCATAGGTAGACATGTTTTCCCCACTGACCTGATTGTCCTGGAGTCACAAGGATTGGATGTGATACTAGGAATGGATTGGCTATCCAAGTTTGAGGGGAACATTGATTACGCCAGTAAATCAATTCTTCTCACCACCCCGAAAGGAAAGAGGATCAAGTATGTATCTAGGCATGCGTCGAGGAGGACTCAGGTGAATTCCTTATCAGGAGTTGTTCAGGAGGAATTACAAGTGGTGAAGGATTATCCCGATGTATTTCCTAAAGAGTTACCAGGCATGCCACCGAATCAAGACATTGAGTTTTTGATTGAGTTATTGCCAGGCATCGGACCAATATCCAAGAGACCGTGTCGGATGACCACAAAGGATCAGGATGAAATTAAGAAACAGATAAAAGAGTTACTGGAGAAAGGTTATATTCGACCAAGTTCATCACCTTGGGGAGCCCTAGTGCTTCTAGTGGAGAAGAAGGATGGAACCTTGAGGATGGTTGTTGATTATCATGCGCTGAATGAGGTGACGATCAAGAACAAATACCCTCTATCGATGATCAATGATTTGTTTGACCAGTTGCAAGGAGCGAAAGTTTTCTCCAAGATCGATCTTTCATCAGGTTATCACCAGTTGAAGATCCGAGAGCAGGATATACCTAAGACAGCTTTTACAACGAGGTATGGGCTATATGAGTATACAGTTATTTCATTTGGTTTGACTAACGCCCCTGCCTATTTCATGAGTATGATGAACAAGGTGTTCATGGAATTTTTTGATAAGTTTGTCGTGGTGTTCATTAATGACATATTGGTCTACTCAAAGAATGAAGAAGAACATAAGGAGCATTTGTGTTTGGTTCTCGAGAAGCTTAGGGAACACCAGTTGTATGCCAAGTTCAGCAAATGTGAATTTTGGTTGAAGGAAGTTGGATCTCTTGGACATGTTATATTCAGAGAAGGAATAGCAGTAGACCCTACCAAGGTTGCTTCTGTCACTATATGGTTGGCACCCACCTCAGTGGGAGAGATCAGAAGTTTTCTTGGACTTGCAGGTTATTATCGGAGATTTATTGAGAATTTTTCCAAGATTGCGATGCCCATGACGGAGTTACTAAAGAAGTACGCCAAGTTTAACGGGACCGAGGAGTGTGTGACCAGTTTTCAGGAATTGAAGAAGCGTTTGGTTACAGCCCCAATGCTGATTCTCCCAGACCAGCGCAAGGATTTCCAAGTGTATTGCGACGCTTCACGTCGAGGACTTGGAGGTGTGCTTATGCAGGATGGAAGAGTTGTTTCGTATGCCTCATGACAGCTTCGACCTCCCGAGTTGAATTATGCTACACATGATTTGGAGTTAGCAGCCGTAGTGCATGTGCTCAAGACATGGAGACACTTTCTCATTGGAAATCGTTCTGATGTTTACAAGGATCACAAGAGTTTGAAGTACATCTTCATGCAGAAGGAGTTAAACCTCAGGCAAAGGAGATGGCTGGAGCTCATAAAGGATTATGATATGAGATTGCATTATCATCCAGGAAAGGCCAATGTCGTAGCAGATGCGTTGAGCCGCAAGAGTTATGTTAACACGCTCATAACAAGAGGATTACCTAAGGAGTTAGCAGACGACCTTCAACAGCTATTCTTGGAGATAGTTCCGAAAGGTTATGTTGCAGCATTGGAAATTCAGTCCACTTTGTTGGGAAAGATCAGAGAAGCCCAGAATATGGACAAGGAGATTGCTGACATAATGGAAATGATGAGTAAAGGAAAGGCTAAAGGATTTCGTGGGGATGAGCACGACACTTTATGGTTTGAGGATCGTATTTATGTGCCTAATGACCCTGAGATAGGGAAGTTGATTCTTTAGGAGGCTCATGATTTGCCTTACTCGATTCATCCAGGCAACACCAAGATGTATCTGGATTTGAAGGAAAGTTTCTGGTCGACAAGAATGAAGAAGGATATTGCCGAGTATGTAGCAGTATGCGATGTATGTCAGAGAGTTAAGGTGGAGCATCAGAAACCAGCAGGATTGCTACAGCCGTTGCCTATACCCGAATGGAAGTGGGATAAACTTGGCATGGATTTTATCACTGGATTACCCAAGACTTGTTCAGGCTATGACTCTATCTGGGTTGTAGTAGATCATTTGACGAAAGTATCCCATTTCATCCCTGTGAAGACAACTTATACAAGTGCTAAGTTGGCAAAGATATACATGACCAGGATCGTATGTCTGCATGGAGTTCCGAGGACCATTGTATCAGATAGAGGAACACAGTTTACTTCAAAGTTTTGGAATCAGTTGCATGAAACTTTGGGTACTGCTACCTCTTGAGCATGCGTTGGTTTTTCCCTTGAAGAGGAAAGGGTGATGCAGCAAAGTAGCGTAAGTATTTCCCTCAGTTTTGAGAACCAAGGTATCAATCCAGTAGGAGGCTCCTCCCATGTCCCACGCGCCTACACAAACAAACAAGAACCTCGCAACAAATGCGATAAAGGGGTTGTCAATCCCTTCACGGTAACTTGCAAAAGTGAGATCTAATAGAGATAATAAGATAAGATAAATATTTTTGGTATTTTTATGATATAGATTGGAAAATAAAAGTAGATGGAAGACTTGTATGATAAAAGATAGACCCGGGGGCCATAGGTTTCACTAGTGGCTTCTCTCAAGATAGCATAAGTACTACGGTGGGTGAACAAATTACTGTCGAGCAATTGATAGAAAAGTGCATAGTTATGAGAATATCTAGGCATGATCATGCATATAGGCATCACGTCCGCAACAAGTATATCGAAACGATTCTACATCTACTACTATTACTCCACACATCGACCGACTCCTAACTGCATCTAGAGTATTAAGTTCATAAGAACAGAGTAACACATTAAGCAAGATGACATGATGTAGAGGGATAAACTCATGCAATATGATATAAACCCCATCTTTTTACCCTCGATGGCAACAATACAATACGTGCCTTGCTGCCTCTGATGTCACTTGGAAAGGACACCGCGAGATTGAACCCAAAGCAAAGCACTTCTCCCATTGCAAGAAAGATCAATCTAGTAGGCCAAACCAAACTGATAATTCGAAGAGACTTGCAAAGATAACCAATCATACATAAAAGAATTCAGAGGATATTCAAATATTTCTCATAGATAAACTTGATCATAAACCCACAATTCACCGGATCTCGACAAACACACCGCAAAAAGAGTTACATAGAATAGAACTCCAGCAAGATCAAGGAGAACTTTGTATTGAGATTCAAAGAGAGAGAAGAAGCCATCTAGCTAATAACTATGGACCCGAAGGTCTGTGGTAAACTACTCACAACTCATCGGAGAGGCCTTGGAGATGATGTAGAGGCCCTCCATGTTTGATTCCCCCTCTGGCGGAGCGCCGGCGAAGGCTCCAAGATGGGATCTCGTGGATACAGAAGGTTGCGGTGGTGGAAATAGTTTTCGTGGTGCTCTTGGATGTTTTCGGGGTCCATGGATATATATAAGAGGAAGAAGTAGGTTGGTTGATGCTCGAGGGGCCCACGAGGGTGGGGGGCGTGCCAACCCCCTTAGGGCGCGCCGGGCAACCTCATGGACGCCTCATTCGCTTCTTGATGTCCACTCCAAGTCTCCTAGATCGCATTTGTTCCAAAAAGATCGCTTCCGAAGGTTCCATTCCGTTTGGACTCCGTTTGATATTCCTTTCCTTCGAAAAACTGAAATAGGCAAAAAAAATAGCAATTCGGGCTGGGCCTCTGGTTAGTAGGTTAGTCCCAAAAATGATATAAAAGTGTAGAGTAAAGACCATAAACATCTAAAACGGGTAATATAATAGCATGGAACAATAAAAATTATAGATACGTTGGAGATGTATCAAGCATCCCCAAGCTTAATTCTTGCTCGTCCTCGAGTAGGTAAATGATAAAAATAGAATTTTTGATGTGGAGTGCTACCTAGCATAATTCTCAATGTAATTTTCTTTATTGTGCATGATTGTTCAGATCCAAATGATTCAAGATAAAAGCTTATAAAACATAAAAATAGTAATACTTGAAGCATACTAACAAATAATCATGTCTTATCAAAATAGCATAGCCAAAGAAAGCTTATCCCTACAAAATCATATAGTAAGGCTATGCTTCATTTTCGTAACACAAAATACTCCCCTTATGCTTAACCCTGATGACAAGCCGAGCAATTGGTTCATACTTTTTTAACGCGCTCCAGCTTTTCAACTCTTACGCAATACATGAGCGCAAGCCATGGAGATAGCACTATATGTGGTATATGGTGGTGGTTATGAAGACAAAAAAGGGAGAAGATAGTCTCACATCAACTAGGTGTATCAATGGGCTATGGAAATGCCCATTAATAGATATCAATGTGAGTGAGTAGGGATTGCCATGCAAAGGATGCACTAGAGCTATAAATATATGAAAGCTCAACAAAAGAAACTAAGTGGGTGTGCATCCAACTTCCTTGCTCATGAAGACCTAGGGCATTTTGAGGAAGCCCATGATTGGAATATACAAGCCAAGTTCTATAATGAAAAATTCCCACTAGTATATGAAAGTGCCAACATAGGTGACTATCTATCATGAAGATCATGGTGCTACTTTGAAGCACAAGTGTGGGAAAAAAGATAGTAGCATTGTCCCTTCTCTCTTTTCTCTCATTTTTTTATTTGGTGGGTTTCTTTGGCCTCTTTTTTTGTATGGGCTTCTTTGGCCTCTTTTATTTTTACAAAGTCTGAAGTATCATCCTGATTTGTGGGGGAATCATAGCCTTAATCATCCTTTCCTCACTTGGGACAATGCTCTAATAATGAAGATCATCACACTTTTATTGATTTACAACTCAAGAATTACAACTCAATACTTAGAACAAAATATGACTCTATGTGAATGCCTCCGGCGGTGTATCGGGATATGCAATGAATCAAGAGTGACATGTATGAAATAATTATGAAGGTGGCTTTTCCACAAATACGATGTCAACTACATGATCATGCAAAGAGCAATATGACAATGATGGAGCGTGTCATAATAAACGAAATGGTGGAAAGTTACATGGAAATATATCTTGGAATGGCTATGGAAATGCCATAATAGGTAGGTATGGTGGCTGTTTTGAGGAAGGTAAATAATGGGTGCATGATACCGGCGAAGGTTGTGCGGCATAATAAAGGCTAGCAAAGTGGAAGGGTAAGTGTGTGTATATACATGGACTCACATTAGTCATAAAGAACTCATATACTTATTGCGAAAATTTATTAGCCCTCGAAGCAAAGTACTACTACGCATGCCCCTAGAGGGATAGATTGGTAGGAAAAGACCATCGCTCGTCCCCGACCACCACTCATAAGTAAAGCAGTCAAAGAGCACCCCATGCTACAAATTTGTCACACAACTTTTACCATACGTGCATGCTACGGGACTTGCCAACTTCAACACAAGTATTTCTCAATTTCATAATTACCCAACTAGCATGACTCTAACATTACCACCTTTATATCTCAAAACAATTATCAAGCATCAAATTGATCATAGTATTTAATGCACTTTCTATGATAGTTTTTATTATACCCAACTTGGATGCTCATCATTCTAGGACCAAATTTATAACCATAGCCAATACCATGCTGTTCTAAAAGACTCTCAAAATAATATAAGTGAAGCATGAGAGATCAACAATTTCTTCAAAATAAAGCCACCGCCGTGCTCTAGAAAATATAAGTGAAGCACATAGAGCAAAACTACCTAACTCAAAAGATATAAGTGAAGCACATAGAGTATTCTAATAAATTCTAAATCATGTGGGTTTCTCCCAATAGGTGTGTACAGCAAGGATGATTGTGGTAAACTAAAAAGCAAAGACTCATATCATACAAGACGCTCCAAGCAAAACACATATCATGTGGCGAATAAAAATATAGCTCCAAGTAAAGTTACTGATAGACGAAGACGAAAGAGGGGATGCCTTCCGGGGCATTCCCAAGATTAGGCTTTTGCCACTCCTTATTCCATAGTCCATCAAATCTTTACCCAAAACTTGAAAACTTCACAACACAAAACTCAACAGGAAATCTCATAAGCTCCGTTAGTGCAAGAAAGAAAAACCACCACATAAGGTACTGTAATGAACTCATTATTTATTTTTATTGGTGTTAAACCTACTGTATTCCAACTTCTCTATGGTTCATACCCCCCGATACTAGCCATAGATGCATCAAAATAAGCAAACAACACACGAAAAACTGAATGTGTCAAAAACAGAACATTCTGTAGCAATCTGTAACTTTCGAATACTTATGGAACTCCAAAAATCCTAAAAAAATAGGAAGTCCTAAGAAATTTATGTACTGATATACTGCAAAAGAATCAACGCAAAAGCACGTTTCTGTGATTTATTGATTTTTTTCTCGTGAGTGCAAAGTTTCTGTTTTTCAACAGAATCAAATTAACTATCACCGTAAGTTATCCTATAGGTTCTACTTGGCACAAACACTAATTAAAGCATAAAAACACATCTAATATGAGGCTAGATCAATTATTTATTACTAAACAGGAACAAAAATCAAGGAACAAAAATAAAATTGGGTTGCCTCCCGACAAGCGCTATCGTTTAACGCCCCTAGCTAGTCATAAAAGCGAGAATAGATCTAAGTGTTGCCATCTTTGGCATTCAATTCATAAGTGGCTAGCATAATAGATTCATAAGGTAATTTAATTTTCTTTCTAGGGAAGTGTTCCATGCCTTTCCTCAATGTAAATTGGAATCTAATATTCCCTTCCTTCATATCAATAATTGCACCAATCGGTCTAAGGAAAGGTCTACCAAGAATAATAGGACATGAAAGATTGCAATCTATATCAAGAACGATAAAATCTACGGGCACATAATTCCTATTTGCAACAATAAGAACATCATTAATCCTTCCCATTGGTTTCTTAATTGTGGAATCCGCAAGGTGCAAATTTAAAGAGCAATCATCAAATTCGCGGAAACCAAGCATATCACATAAAGTTTTTGGAATTCTGGAAGCACTAGCACCCAAATCACACAAAGCATAGCATTCATGATCTTTTATTTTAATTTTTATTGTAGGTTCCCACTCATCATAAAGTTTTCTAGGGATAGAAACTTCTAATTCAAGTTTTTCTTCATAAGATTGCATCAAAGCATCAACGATATGTTTAGTAAAAGGTTTATTTTTGGCTATAAGCATGAGGAGAATTCAACACGGATTGCAACAAGGAAATACAATCTATTAAAGAACAATTATCATAATTAGTTTCCTTGAAATCCAAAGTAATGGGTTCATTGCTATGTAAAGTTTTAATCTCTCCAATCCCACTTTTACCAATTTTAGCATCAAGATCAAAATACTCCAAATCATCAGAACGCCTTTTAACTAAAGTTGATTCACCTCCAGTCCCATCATCATTAAGATTCATATTGCACAACAGGGATTTAATAGGAGACACATCAATAACTTTCAGATCTTCATCATTATTATCATGAAAACTAGAAGAACACGCTCTTACAAAGCAATCTTTCTTAGCACGCATCCTAGCGGTTCTTTCTTTTGCACTCATCAATGGAAATTCTTATAGCTTTGAGAGACTCATTGATATCATGCTTAGGTGGAATAGATCTAAGTTTCAAAGAATCAACATCAAGAGAAATTCTATCCATGTTCCTAGCCAATTCATCAACTTTAAGCAATTTTTCTTCAAGCAAAGCATTGAAATTCTTTTGAGAATTCATAAATTCTTTAACACTAATCTCAAAATCAGAGTAGCGACATCTTCACTAGGAAGGCCGGAGAATTGATCTTTCATAACAAGATTCAACAAAGAAGCATTGATTTCACAAGATTCAGCATCATTAAGAGGAGCAATCAGAGTGCTAAGGAAATCATTATTATTGGTATTGGAAAATTCACACAATTTGGTATTATCTTGAGCCATCGTGACAAGCAATCCAACATACCAGCACACAAAAGGCAAGCGAAAAAGAGGAGAATGGGAAAGAGAGGGCGAATAAAACGGCAAGGGTGAAGTGGGGGAGAGGAAAACGAGAGGCAAATGGCAAATAATGTAGTGTGAGGGAGATGAGTTTATGATGGGTACTTGGTATGTCTTGACTTGAGCGAAGACCTCCCCGGTAACGGCGTTAGAAATCCTTCTTGCTACCTCTTGAGCATGCATTGGTTTTTTCCTTGAAGAGGAAAGGGTGATGCAGCAAAGTAGCGTAAGTATTTCCCTCAGTTTTGAGAACCAAGGTATCATCCAGTAGGAGGCTCCTCCCAAGTCCCACGCACCTACACAAACAAACAAGAACCTCGCAACCAACGCAATAAAGGGGTTGCCAATCCCTTCACGGTAACTTGCGAAAGTGAGATCTGATAGATATAATAAGATAAGATAAATATTTTTGGTATTTTTATGATATAGATTGGAAAATAAAAGATGCAAATAAAAGTAGATGGAAAACTTGTATGATAAAAGATAGACCCGGGGGCCATAAGTTTCACTAGTGGCTTCTCTCAAGATAGCATAAGTACTACGGTGGGTGAACAAATTACTGTCGAGCAATTGATAGAAAAGTGCATAGTTATGAGAATATCTAGGCATGACCATGTATATAGGCATCACGTCCGCAATAAGTAGATCGAAACGATTCGGCATCTACTACTATTACTCCACACATCCACCGACTCCTGCCTGCATCTAGAGTATTAAGTTCATAAGAATAGAGTAACACATTAAGCGAGATGACATGATGTAGAGGGATAAACTCATGCAATATGATATAAACCCCATCTTTTTATCCTCGATGGCAACAATACAATATATGCCTTGCTGCCCCTACTGTCACTAGGAAAGGACATCACAATATTGAACCCAAAGCTAAGCACTTCTCCCATTGCAAGAAAAATCAATCTAGTAGGCCAAACCAAACTAATAATTCGAAGAGACTCTCAAAGATAACCAATCATACATAAATGAATTCAGAGGAGATTCAAATATTTCTCATAGATAAACTTGATCATAAACCCACAATTCATCCTATCTTGACAAACACACCGCAAAAAGAGTTACATCGAATAGATCTCCAAGAAGATCAAGGAGAACTTTGTATTGAGATTCAAAGAGAGAGAAGAATCCATCTAGCTAATAACTATGGACCCGAAAGTCTGTGGTAAACTACTCACAACTCATCGAAGAGGCCTTGGAGATGATGTAGAGGCCCTCCATGGTCGATTAGCCCTCCAGCGGAGCACCGGTGAAGGCTCCAAGATGGGATCTCGCAGATACAGAAGGTTGAAGTGGTGGAAATAGTTTTTCATGGTGCTCCTGGATGTTTTCGGGGTCCATGGATATATATAGGAGGAAGAAGTAGGTCGGTTGACGCTCGAGGGGCCCATGAGGGTGGGGGGGGGCCGGGCACCCTCGTGGCTGCCTCGTTCGCTTCTTGACTTCCACTCCAAGTCTCCTGGATTGCGTTTGTTCCAAAAAGATCGCTCCTGAAGGTTTCATTCCATTTGGACTCCGTTTGATTTCCTTTCTTTCGAAAAACTGAAATAGGCAAAAAAACAGCAATTCGGGCTGGGCCTCCGGTTAGTAGGTTAGTCCCGAAAATGATATAAAAGTGTAGAGTAAAGCCCATAAACATCCAAAACGGGTAATATAATAGCATGGAACAATAAAAAATTATAGATACATTGGAGACGTATCGGGTACCAGGCTAGAGTTCAGTACATCCTTTCATCCAGAGACAGATGGACAGACCGAGAGAGTCAATCAGATTTTGAAGGACATGTTGAGAGCTTGTGCGCTAGATTATGGATCTAGCTGGGATGAAATTTTTCCCTATGCAGACTTCTCTTATAACAACAGTTATCATGCCAGTTTGAAGATGGCCGCTTTCGAAGCTTTGTACGGAAGGAGATGCATGACAGCATTATCATGGGATGAAGTTGGAGACCGACACTTGTTCGGACCAGACCTAATCAGAATCAGAGATTCTGAGGAGAAGGTTAAGTTGATTCGAGACAGACTCAAGGTAGCCTAGTCCTGGCAGAAGAGTTATGTAGATACTAAATGCAAGGAGGTAGCCTATGAAGTCGGAGACAGAGCATATCTTCGTGTGTCCCCACTTCGAGGAGTTAAACGTTTTGGAGTCAAGGGAAAGCTAGCACCATGTTTTGTGGGACCATACAGAGTTTTGGAACGCATGGGAGAAGTTTCCTAAAAGTTGGAATTGCCCGAAGAATTGTCAGGAGTTCATGATGTGTTTCACGTTTACCAGTCGAAGAAGTGCCATGCAGAGATGGCCGATATTCCTTTGAGAGATGCAGTGCCACTGGAAGCCATTCACTTGGATAGTGATTTGACCTATGAAGAGAAGCCAGTCAAGATTCTTGAGTTTTCTAGCCGAGTTACTCGCAACAAGGTTATCAAGTTTTGCAAAGTTCAGTGGATCCACCATACCGAGGAGGAAGCCACCTAGGAGCAATAAGAAGATCTTCCCAAGGACCACCCAAACCTTTTTGATGACCAACCCAAATCTCGAGGGCGAGATTCATCTTAAGGGGGTAGATTTGTAACATCCCAATTTTCATTTTTGATTTTATACATAGATCATCATATGCATATCATATTTATTTTTGCATTTTGGTTGTGATCCTAAAAATCTTAAGCAACTCAAGGACCCAAGGAAAGAGTTGGTGGTTTCACAAAATTTTCATATTTGAATTTATTTCAAATTTGAGAAGAGGATCAATTTGATTTTAATATTTTCTCTCCATTTATTTCCAATAATAAAAATGAATGAGAGAAGATAAACTGACTTCTTCAACAGAAGAGAAATATTCGGGAAGAAATTTTGAAATCAAATTATTATTTTATTTGCTATTTTATTTGAATTAGAGGAAAACATGCATTTTTGAAAATTGCATTTTAGTCCAGAAAATGTTCATCTTGTCCTAAATATTAGGTTTGGACGATGAAAATTGCTTCTAGAATTTTTAGATTTTTTTTAGATTTTTTTAGGATTTTTCTTTGCGGCAAAATTATTTTTAAAAAAGGGTTCGGACCGAACTAGGCCGAAGCCCAGCTAGCCCAGCCGAGCCGCAACCACCTCACATCATCGTGTGAGCACCACTCCAGTGAGGAGAAGTCCGGGTCGGACTCGTCGTCCCCACTGCCCCTCGCGCAAGCCGAGGGGACCCTCCTTAGGACCCTCTTTATAAGCCAATGCCGCCGCCCTCTCCTCTCCTCCTCGCATCGCCCTGCCGCCACGTGCAACCACCGCCGCCGAGCTCCGCCGCCGCCGCCCGCGTCGCCACCTCGCCTCGCTATCGCCTCGTAGCCGCCACCCGATGCCGCCGCCCGCTAGATCCCGTCGCGCCGTTGACCCAACCGAAACATCGTTGACAAGTAAGAACCGGTCAGTTCTTTTTAGGTTTGTTTTGGTTTAGGTTTAGATCGGTTTTTCATTTTGGTTTAGTTTATTTAGTAAACGTTCATTGGTTAGATCGTTTTAATGAATCATTTCGTTCGTTTAGTTCTGTTAGAGAACATTTGTTCCGTAGATTTCTCTTTTTAGTTTTATTTTTGGCCAGGGACCTATCTGCAACTAGTTTTCTCGCGATTTAGCACCTGATCTTCAAACTAGCGTAACTTTTTGCTCGTTTGTCCCAATTAGATGAAACCAACACCTAAATCTTAGTAACGATCTTTTGTTTCCAGTTAACCAACTTGAACATGATTTTGACAATTTAAAATTTGAGTTTAGTTCAGATTAGTAAACGATCTTGCTTCGTTCGTATCTTGAGTTTCGTAGCTCCGTTTGAGTTGTTTCTTTTTGCAAAGCGTAGCTAATCACATGTACCTACTGTTAAGATCTAATCCACATGAAAATAATGTGGTTAAGTTTTGCTTTCTGTTTAGATTAGATGTTTGCTTATTTTGAGTTTTATTTGGATCTTTTCTCATTTTCTCTTTTTTCGTTTGAATGATTGCTTATGTATGTTACTGTTTGTCTATGCTAGATTATCCGGAGTGTGAAGCTTGTTACTATGAATCTCTAGAGTTTGCAGATTGTCAGCAAGGCAAGTTACACTTTGATCATACTCTTCTATACCCAGTTTTTACTATGCATTAGTATTGCCCTCAAATATTTGCATGAGTAGGATTGGGAACATGTGGTTTGGTTGTAGTACTTGAGGTAGGAACTTAATACCTTTTGATCACCCTGGGAATATACATTATGCTCTATTATTGCTTAGCCATGCTCGTAGACGGGGATTGGATCGTGATTCACATGGAAGTTATGAGAGTTATTAATCTTGGATAACATTAAGGTGGCAACTACAATACACATCTGGGTGGATTGGTTGGGGCACCTGGAGAATCCAGTGTTTGTCCATTAGGGAAATCCCAGAGTACCCATCTGATTTTTCCTCGGTTCGCCACCCAGGCTCAAAGGGATCATATGATATTTCATGCATAGAAACTTATGTGTGCAACCACAAGCCATTATGGGCTCTGGCATAGTTGAGTAAGTTGTATGAGCTCTCGAAGAGGTGTACTAGCAGATGTAGTGGAAAAGTAGGTGTACCGGTCTGCCCGGTGCAGAGAGTTATTGCTTCAGAAAGACTATGTCTCAATCTTCCGATCATGGATGCGGTCGAGTCTTGTGGGGAAAAGTGCGCAACCTCTGCAGAGTGTATAAACTAATCATGGTTAGTCGTGTCCCCGGTTATGGACATCTTGAGTATCTAGAATTGGATATTATTGTTGATCTCAGCACTCTTTAATTAATTGAATTGTTTTTAAATGATGATACTTGTTTAATTGGGTTTTGAGTTGGAGGAACCTTCTCAAATATTGGTACAACTTGGGAGTAGTTTAAATAAATTTATTCCTTTGTTGTAGGGAAAACTAGCTTTATGCAAAATCATAAACTTAGAGCCTCCATCAACCAAATATTGCATGTAGATATAGTTCTTGCATTTCATTGCTTTATAGTGTAACTCTGCTAGCATATTCAATGTGCTGACCTACACAGCTGCAACGTCTCATGTTGCAGACTACTCAGACGATGAATAAGGTGTGATAGGTCATTGTCTTGCACTCAGCTATGCTGTTGGAGTTGATGGACCCATTTACCTTCGAAGCTTCCTTATTCAATGTGCTGACCTACACAGCTGCAACGTCTCATGTTGCAGACTACTCAGACGATGAATAAGGTGTGATAGGTTATTTAGTTTAGATGCCCTTCAGTTGTATATTTTTGTGTAATCATACTCTTTATGAGGACTCGATGTAATAAGTGTGTGATTGAACTCAGTTGTAATTCCTCAAGTACTGTGTGTGTCAGCATTACGGATCCAGGGACGACACTTAAGCACAGAGACTTCGGTCCATTGGGATCGTGGTTGCTACAAGTTGTTGTTTAGTATTTTGCTGTGAGAACATCACTTATTATGTATATTGATTTGTGTTTGTTGATTGTATGATGACTAAAACATGATGAAATTGTTATTTAGTTGTACTCATATTTACTGTGAAACTTGTATTTGATGACATAGTTTGTTGTTGGACTATAATTTGCTCGACGTCTTCGAATGGGAACAAAGCTGACCTGACAAGGGCTTTGCTAATTTATTTATTTATTAGGTGAAGGTCCACTACTATTTATTTATTTATGAGCAAAAGGGGTTACCCCCCGATTTCCATTAATAGAAAACATTAAATGTTCACAACACTACGCCCAGCCTGCTAAACAGGTTTCATTCACTACTAGTTTCAGCAAAGTGCTCATGTCATAGCCACTGAATACATCACGAGTGCTACATACACTGCAAATAAAGAGACAATCATCCTACAGAGCACAACGATCTTGCCCATTATCTTCACAAGCTCTTTCATCTCCTCATTGATGTGAAGGCCGTTCAGCAGCTGTTGCTTGGCCATGATCAGATGAACTACATCTTTAACCTTCTGCTTTGCATCTTCCTCTTTCGCAGTTCCTTCAGTTACTTGTCCAACACCCCAACCTGCTGGTATTGGGATTCCTCGGCTAACCTAATAATCAGCATAGTTCCATTCCCCCACATCAGCAACCTCCCAGAAATACAAATCACATGAATCCTTCCTTTTCTGGACAAATCAAATTGGAAGATCATCAAAGGAACTATTAAAAAAAGCAGCAACTGAAAGCAGGTGAACAACACTTAAACATATTATTAACCTATGATTATGTCATTTGTAGAAGACTCGGCCAGGGTTGAGGATTGTAGTTGAGACGGGACGGATGACTCTGCATGACTTGCAGAAGTGGCACCACACCAATAGCAGCCGGTTGCGATGAGCAACCGGCTGCGGTGAGTGTGCCGCCGGGGGTGTGATGAGACCCACATTGGATGGTACGGGTGGCGACTTGGTGCATATCTAGTTGTTGTGTGCTAAAGAGCAGGTGGACGAGCCGCCAGTGGACATTGTTGCTACGGCCGGAGTTTTAATGCTAGGCAGAGTAACTAGAGAAGAGGAGAAGTGAACGTTGGATATGCCAGTTTCATTACCTGCAGAGTAGCATAGCACTATATATAGTCATAGTCTAGGTCTGGATTCGAACCACCTACAGGAGCACGTCTCTCTTTTTTCTAAAACTCGGCAACGTCTCTTTACTGGTACACTAGCTTGTTCTGTATGCCTTCTCAAGTCTTTGATTTTCAGGAATGTTATGTGGCGAACGTTCCCTGGGAGGAGGACGGCAAACGAACACATTTTCCTCGTAGTTTTAGTTGCGACTCAAGATCAAACGGTGGCAGTTTTGGGAATGTCATGTGGCTACATGGTGTCGGCTTAGTGAACAAACGATTGTGCCAACCTTGACCGTTGGATTCACATTCAACATCTATTGTGTTACTTTAGTCTCTTCTTCCTCCAGCCGCCAAAGCCAAACCAGCGCCGGTGGGACCTCCTGCTCCTGCCTCCCACGGTTGGCTATGCTGCCGCACACGCATCACGGCCACATTGCACCCTAAAACTCTGCGCATCTTCCCTGGCTCCTGTTCATTCCCGTCTGAGGCCTCACCATCGTCCTCCGCCTTGGTTCGCTCGCCTTGGCACCACCCTTCCGTGTTGTGAACATGGTCGACAACTGAGAGGAATAAGGAGATAACTATACATGGTGAGGCTGACAGTAGGCAGTAGGCAAGCAAGTGCCTCCTTTATTACAAGAAAAAAAATGGTTCCTCTTGATGGTTTCCTGACATCTAGGTCGCACGCCACTGTCAACATAGTCAATAAGCGAGATAACTGTACAAGGACCTGCTGACACTCGGGACCCAGCAGCTCACGCAGTATTATTATTTTGTTTTTGGGATGGAGCAGGGTATCAACTGGGTTGTGAGGGAGCTGTAGCCCGTCTAGCCCAGGCTGTTATTTCATATCTTTACCAGAAGACCAGCCTACTTTTGTTTTTTCTTTCTGAAAATGGCTAGCCCAGCTATTTTGTTTTTTGCACAATAACCAACATATGCCTACTTGCTTTTCTACGCCCTGCTGGGCCTAAAATCTTTGAAGACAAGGAGGGGTGCATTCGGCTTGCCCGGAAAATGGGCTATAAGTAATAAGAAATGGGCGATAAAATTAAAAATACAACAAACAGACAATTAGTTCCAAATTACTTTTTTCTTTCCAATTTTTATATTTAAAATTTCATTCTTTTTGTGTGGTTAAAATTTCATTGGATTTTACATTAAGGTATGTTTATTTTTAAAATTTATTTGTATTTGGCTAGAAATTTCAGGCTGTATGCTGTTTGGGACAGATTTGGAGTTTGACGTGTGGGTCTACAAGGTTGACATGTACGAATGGCTTTGTCAACTTAGTCCACAAACGATTCTAGCAGCAGTGACCGCTGGATTGTTAATCCAACAACCATGCTGCCTCTTCAACCTCCAGCCGCCCAAACTAGCGCCGGCCGTACTGCCTGCTCATCCCTCCCATGGTCGGATGTGCTACCACGCAGGCCTAACAGCCCCACACTACTCCCATCGCTGGCCTGGCCATCCCTCTATGCACCCACAGTTCCTGTTATTCTTTGACCAGGGAGATGAACCAGTAAACCCTTGTACCCCCCTCCGTGTGGGCAACAACTGTCGAGTCTTCTCCAGCTCTGATTCGTTCCCTTCCTAGGCCTCACCGTCGTCCACCGCCCTGGTGCTCTCGGTGCGGCGTGTTCAAATGTGGAGAGGATGAAAACTGGGTCCACGACCGCATGCAAGGAAGTGCCTCCTTATTACACGCAAAATAATGGTTCCTCCACCTGACAACGGGGACCTACCGGAAGCACCTCTGCATTTCGCGAAAAAAGTCCCTCCCGCTTATAGCTCGGACCCACCAACTATATCTTCGCACGCAAGGAAGTGCCTCTTTATTACGCATAGAAAAATGAATATCCCCCTGCTAGCTGGGACTTACCATAATTGGAGGCTGACTTGTGGGCCTAGTAAGTTGGCGCGGACGCAAGATTTCTCATCTTAGTCAATATAAACGATTCTAGCTGTAGTGACCATATGATGTCCATCCAACAGCTGTTGTGTTTCTTCAACCTATGGTCTTCTTGCTCCACTGCCCAAACCATCATTCATTGTGCGGCCTCCTCTTGCGTCTCGTGGATGGCTGTGCTGCCGCGCAGGCCTCACCGCCCCACCCTATCCCATTGCTTGGCTGACCATCCCTGTACTCACCAAGACCTCCTGTTATTCTCCGATGAAGGCATCCTCACACTGCAGCCGAACTAGTAAGCCCTCATACTCCCGTCCGCGTGCGAAACAACTATTGGGAAACGTAGCATGTAATTTCAAAAAAATTCCTACGCTCACACAAGATCTATCTAGGATATGCATAGCAACAAGAGGGGGAGAGTGTGTCTACGTACCCTCATAGACCAAATTAAAGCGCAAGCGTTTGCCAATGCAGTTGATGTAGTTGAACTTCTTCTCGTTCCGACCGATCAAGTACCAAGCGTATGGCACCTCCGAATTCTGCACACGTTCAGCTCGATGACGTCCCTCGAACTCTTGATCTAGCAGAGTGTCAAGGAAGTAGTTGAGTTCTGTCAGCATGACGGGGTGGTGACGGTGATGGTGAAGTGATCCGCGCAGGGCTTCGCCTAAGCACTATGAGAATATGACCAGAGGCGTAAACTATGGTGATGGTGATGGTGTGTGTTCTAGGCGCCCCCTCTGTATGTATATATAGGTGGGAGGGGGAGGGAGCAGCCTTGGTGCGCCCCAAGTAGGAGGAATCCTACTTGGGGCCCTAGTCCAATTCGCCCCCCTTTCCTTATTACCGGAAGGGGGAAAAGGAAGAGGGAAGCGAGGAAGGAAAGGGCGGGACCCCCTCTTCCTTCTCATATTCAGCTCTTGCCTCAAGGGGGCGCGCCACCCCTTGTGAGCTAGTGTGCTCCCCTCTTATGGCCCATATGTTGGAAATATGCCTAGAGGCAATAATAAAATGGTTATTATTGTATTTCCTTGTTCATGATAATTGTCTATTATTCATGCTATAATTGTATTAACTGGAAACCGTAATACATGTGTGAATACATAAACCACAACATGTCCCTAGTGAGCCTCTAGTTGACTATCTCGTTGATCAATAGATGGTTATGGTTTCCTGACCATGGACATTGGATGTCATTGATAACGGGATCACATCATTAGGAGAATGATGTGATGGACAAGACCCAATCCTAAGCATAGCACAAGATCGTGTAGTTCGTTTTGCAAGAGCTTTTCTAATGTCAAGTATCATTTCCTTTGACCATGAGATTGTGCAACTCCCGGATATCGTAGGAATGCTTTGGGTGTACCAAACATCACAATGTAACTAGGTGTCTATAAAGGTGCACTACAGGTATCTCCGAAAGTGTCTGTTGGGTTGGCACGAATTGAGACTGGGATTTGTCACTCCGTATGACGGAGAGGTATCTGTGGGCCCACTCGGTGATGCATCATCATAATGAGCTCAATGTGACTAAGTAGTTGGTCATGGGATCATGCATTACAGAACGAGTAAAGTGACTTGCCGGTAATGAGATTGAACGAGGTATTGGGATACCGACGATCGAATCTCGGGCAAGTAACATACCGATTGACAAAGGGAATTGTATACGGGATTGATTGAATCCCCGACATCGTGGTTCATCCGATGAGACCATCGTGGAACATGTGAGAGCCAACATGGGTATCTAGATCCCGCTGCGATTGCATAAGACCCGCGGTAGCAATAGAACGGGGAAAGTATACAGAAAAGACAGTTCTTTTCAATATCATTATTGGCCAGAGAACGTCTCGTTCATGTCTGCGTGATTCCCGAACCCGTAGGGTCTACACACTTAAGGTTCGGTGACGCTAGAGTTGTTATGGGAAGTAGTATGTGGTTACTGAAGGTTGTTCGGAGTACCGGATGAGATCCCAGACATCACGAGGAGTTCCGGAATGGTCCGGAGGTGAAGATTTATATATGGGAAGTCCAGTTTCAGTCGCCGGAATGGTTTCGGGTGTTATCGGTATTGTACCGGGACCACCGAAAGGTGTCCGGGGGTCCACCGGGCGGGGCCACCTGCCCCGGGGGACTTGATGGGCTGAATATGGGAGGGAACCAGCCCCTAGTGGCCTGGTGCGCCCCTCCCCAAGGGCCTAAGGCGCCTAGGGTTGGAAACCCTAGGGGAGGGGGCGCCTCCACCTTGCTTGGGGGAAAAGCCTCCCCTCCTGGCCGCCGCCCCCTCTAGATGGGATCTAGAGGGGATGGCCCCCTATCCCCTTCACCCTATATATAGAGGGGGGTGGGAGGGCTGCAGCACCCTTTGCTTTTTTCGCAGCCCCTCCCTCCTCCAACTCTTTCTCCTCCTCCGTAGTGCTTGGCGAAGCCCTGCAGGAATAACACGAGCTCCACCACCACCATGTCGTCGTGCTGTCAGAGTTCTCCCTCAACTTCTCCTCTCCCCTTGCTGGATCAAGAAGGAGGATACGTCCCCGGGCTGTACGTGTGTTGAACGTGGTGTCGTTTGTTCGGCGCTAGATCGGATCTTCCGCGATTTGAATCACCGCGAGTACAACTCCATCAACCGTGTTCTTGTAATGCTTCCGCTTAGTGATATTCAAGTGTATGAAGATGCACTCCCTCTCTCTCTCTTATTGCTAGAATCTCCATAGATTGATCTTGGTGATGCATAGAAAATTTTGAATTTCTGCTACGTTCCCCAACAGTGGCATCATGAGCTAGGTCTATTGCGTAGATTCTATGCACGAGTGAACACAAGTTGTTGTGGGCGTTGATTTTGTTCACTATGCTTACCGTTACTAGTCCTATCTTGTTTCGACGGTATTGTGGGATGAAGCGGCCCGGACCGACCTTACACGTACACTTACGTGAGACAGTTTCCACCGACTGACATGCACTTGTTGCATAAGGTGGCTAGCGGGTGCTAGTCTCTCTCACTTTAGTCGGATCGGATTCGATGAAAAGGGTCCTTATGAAGGGTAAATAGCAATAAGCATATCACGTTGTGGTTTTGGCGTATGTAAGAAAGGTTCTTGCTAGAAACCTATAGCAGCCACGTAAAAACTTGCAACAACAATTAGAGGACGTCTAACTTGTTCTTGCAGCATATGTCGTGTGATGTGATATGGCCAAAAGGATGTGATGAATGATATATATGTGATGTATGAGATTGAGCATGTTCTTGTAATAGGAATCACGACTTGCATGTCGGTGAGTATGACAACCGACAGGAGCCATAGGAGTTGTCGAAATTTATTGTATGACCTGCGTGTCATTGAATAACGCCATGTAATTACTTTACTTTATTGCTAAACTGTTAGCCATAGTATTAGAAGTAATAGTTGGCGAGACAACTTCATGAAGACACGATGATGGAGATCATGGTGTCATGCCGGTGACGATGATGATCATGGCGCCCCGAAGATGGAGATCAAAAGGAGCAAAATGATATTGGCCATATCATCTCACTATTTGATTGCATGTGATGTTTATCATGTTTTTGCATCTTATTTGCTTAGAACGACGGTAGTAAATAAGATGATCCCTCATAATAATTTCAAGAAAGTGTTCCCCTAACTGTGCACCGTTGCGAAGGTTCGTTGTTTCGAAGCACCATGTGATGATCGGGTGTGATAGATTCTAACGTTCGAATACAAAGGGTGTAAGCCATATTTACACAAGCAAAACACTTAGGTTGACTTGACGAGCCTAGCATGTACACACATGGCCTCGGAACACAAGAGACCGAAAGGTCGAACATGAGTCGTATAGCGGATACGATCAACATGAAGATGCTCACCGATTATGACTAGTCCGTCTCACGTGATGATCGTACACGGCCTAGTTGACTCGGATCATGTATCACTTAGATGACTAGAGGGATGTTTATCTGAGTGGGAGTTCATTATATGAACTTAATTATCATGAACATAGTCAAAAGGTCTTCACAAATTATATTGTAGCTTGCGCTTTAGTTCTACTGTTTTAGATATGTTCCTAGAGAAAAATTAGTTGAAAGTTGATATTAGCAATTATGTGGACTGGGTCCGTGAACTGAGGATTGTCCTCATTGTTGTGCAGAAGGCTTATGTCCTCAATGCACCACTTAGTGTGCTGAACCTCGAACATTGTGTGTGGATGTTGCGAACATCTGACATACATGTTTTGATGACTACGTGATAGTTCAGTAATGTTAAACGGTTTAGAATTGAGGCGCTGAAGACGTTTTAGAAACGTTGCGGAACATATGAGATGTTCCAAGGGCTGAAATTGGGATTTCAGGCTCGTGCCCATGTCAAGAGGTGTGAGACCTCCGGCAAGCTTCTTAAGCCTGCAAACTAAGGGAGAAAAGCTCAATCGTTGAGCATGTGCTCAGATCGTCTGAGTACTACAATTGCTTGAATCAAGTGGGAGTTATCTTCGAGATCAGATAGTGATGGTTCTCCAAAGTCAGTGCCACCAAGCTACTAGAGCTTCGCGATGAACTATGACATATCAGGGATAGATATGATGATCCTTGAGTGATTCGCAATGTTTGGCACCACGAAAGTAGAAATCAAGAAGGAGCATCAATTGTTGATGGTTAGTGAAACTACTAGTTTCAAGAAGGGCAAGGGCAAGAAGGGATACTTCATGAAACGGCAAATCAGTTGCTGCTCTAGTGAAGAAACCCAAGGTTGAACCCAAACCTGAGACTAAGTGCTTCTGTAATAAGGGGAACAGTCACTGGAGCAGAATTACCCTAGATACTTGGTAGATAAGAAGGCAGGCAAGGTCGACAGAAGTATATTGGATATACATTATATTAATGTGTACTTTAGTAGTACTCCTAGTAGCACCATGGTAATAGATACCGGTTCGGTTGCTAAGTGTTAGTAACTCGAAATAAAAGGCTACGGAATAAACGGAGACTAGCTAAAGGCGAGGTGACGATATGTGTTGGAAGTATTTCCAATGTTGATGTGATCAAACATCGAACGCTCCCTCTACCATCGGGATCGGTGTTAAACCTAAATAATTGTTATTTGTGTTTGCATTGAGCATAGACATGATTGGATTATGTCTATCACAATACGGTTATTCATTTAAGGAGAATAATGGTTACTCTGTTTATTTGAATAATACCTTCAGTGGTCTTGCACCTAAAATGAATGGTTTACTGAATCTCGATCGTAGTGATACACATGTTATGCCAAAAGATATAAGAAAGTAATGATAGTACCACCTACTTGTGGCACTGCCATGTAAGTCATATTGGTATAAAACGCATGAAGAAGCTCCATGTTGATGGATCTGTGGACTCACTCGTTTTTGAAAAGTTTGAGACATGCGAACCATGTCTATTGGTATGTACGCATGAAGAAACTCCATGCAGATGGATTGTTTGGACTCACTTGTTTTTGAATCACTTGAGACATGCAAATCATACCACATGGGCAAGATGACTGAAAAGCCTCGTTTTCAGTAAGATGGAACAAGAAAGCAACTTGTTGGAAGTAATACATTTTGATGTGTGCAGTCCAATGAGTGCTGAGGCACGCAGTGGATATCTTTACGTTCTTACTTCACAGATGATTTGAGTAGATGCTGAGTATATTTACTTGATGAAACACAAGCCTGAATTATTGAAAGGTTTAAGTAATTTTAGAGTAAAGTTGAAGATCTTCGTGACAAGAGGATAAAATGTCTATGATATGATCATAGAGATGAATATCTGAGTTGCGAGTTTTGTACACAATTAAGACATTGTGGAAATTGTTTTACAACTAACACCTCCTGGAACACCATAGTGTGATGGTATGTCCGAACATCATAGATGCACCCTATTGGATATGGGGCATACCATGATGTCTCTTATGGAATTACCACCATCGTTCATGGGTTAAGCATTAGAGAAACAACATTCACTTTAAATAGGGCACCACGTAATTCCGTTGAGATGACAACATGTGAACTATGGTTAAGAGAAACCTAAGCTGTCATTTCTTAAAAGTTTGGGGCTGCGACGCTTATGTGAAAAGGTTTCAGCCAGATAAGCTCGAACCCAACGCGGATAAATGCATCTTCATAGGACACCCAAAAACAGTTGGGTATACCTCCTATTTCAGATTAGGAAGCAAAAGTGATTGTTTCTAGAAACGGGTCCTTTCTCGAGGAAAATTTTCTCTCGAAAGAATTGAGAGGGAGGATGGTGGAGACTTGATGAGGTTAATGAACCATCACTTCAACCAGTGTGTAGCAGGGCACAAGAAGTTGTTCCTGTGGCACCTACACCAATTGAAGTGGAAGCTGATGATAGTGATCATGATGCTTCGGATCAAGTCACTATCGAACCTCATAGGACGACAAGGACGCATACTGCTTCAGAGTGGTACGGTAATCCTGTCTTGGAGGTCATGTTGCTAGACAACAATGAACCTACGAGCTATGGAGAAGCGATGGTGGGCCCGGATTCTGACAAATGGCTAGAGGCCATAAAATCCGAGAGGATCCATGTATGAAAACAAAGTATAGACTTTGAAAGAACTACTCGATGGTCGTAAGGCTGTTGAGTACAGATGGATTTTAAAAGGAAGACGGACAATGATGGTAAGTATCACTACTAGGCAAAAGCCTAGCAGCAGCGCGGGTTTTAGGCGTATCAGTAGCGTTGGCAGGAGCGCTGCTGATACGGTGCTACAGCTAAATCTTAGCAGTAGCGTGCCTGGACCCACGCTACTGCTAAATTGACTTAGTAGTAGTGCTTCTCCAGAGGATTGCTACTGGTAATTAGTAATAGCGCTTATCCTTGCCCGTGCTACTACTATTATTTATTATTTTATTTCTTTTTTATTTCATGTTGTATTCATACACCTTTACACAAGTTTTCATACAACAGGAATTTAGATTGTTTTTACATCATAATGAGTTATTACATCATGGGGTGAAAGAACCGTGGACTAGTTTCAAGTGGATGTCCATCCACTTGAAACTAATCCGCGGTTCTTTCACCCAATGATATAATAATATCATCATCATCATCATATCATTAACAACTTATCATCATAATACATCATTGTCATATAACACCTCCTCAAGATAATCTTTTTCATCAATGACATCACATAGCAAATTGGTCACTAGTCGTAATCACAAGTACTCCTCATTATCAACTCTAACACATTACCACATAATAAACATATTGTACCTCATAGGACCTACTACATTCTTTTAGAGCATACTACATTTTCTAAGGTAAAATAGCAAAAAACATGATAGCCCCTGACTCTCCATTATGGAGAATGGAGATTATCCTGTCTCCAATTCTTGCCTTTCGCTGAATGTTACTTCCACGAACCTCCTTGCGAATGTCCAAACATTTTTCCATTCTTTGATGAGCATGTGTTCACCGGTTTTAGAAATCCGATATGCACAGGTGAGCTCCCTAGATTTACCTGGCAGTATGTTCAGAACTATAAGGCGACCATTCAGATACATCAGATGAGGCACACAATCCATCGGGAGTTTTTGTTCAATAACATAGTAATAACTTCGTAGTTAGCAATGATGTACTAGTTTTAGAAGTATACAAAAGATGCACGGATGTCGTAATAGTAAAAATCTTACCAGGGCATCTCCAGAGAAGTTACTATGGTTCAACACGTGCACTAGTGGCACGTATTCACCATAATTTGGAGGAGTTCGATAATAGTTATTGTAATCCTCAAGAAGACTCAAAATGTGATCAGATGATTTTTCTCCTTATAAGTTAATTCAGAGCCATCGGTGTAGTGGGTTTTGTCTACCATCCTCCGCACAGTCTTTGAAGAATCAAAATAAGCTGTCAATGGAAATAAGCTGTCAACTATTTTGAAATAAACAATATAAATTAGTTAATAACTATGTTTGAGAAACTCACATAGCGGTATAATCGGAAGCATATCAACAAGGACCCAAATGTCCATATTGTCTTGCTCGATGTCAGGATCACCAAGATCCATGGTGACAATCATACCCTCATAAAAACCATACATTTTGCAAAGTGCTTCCCAATTTTGGCAACCAAAATGGGTTACGCTCTGAGCATTTCACAAATTTACTTCAAAATCTATATCATGATGGGTCCTTAGGTGTATTTTCTTTGTTTCAAAATTTTCATGGTCTTCAAAACCCATCCTCTCCAAGACATAGCGTCTTGCATGGCATGGGATAAGCTTGTCGAATTGTAAAATATGAAAATTAGACGTTGAAATAGTTTAAGTCATGCTTAATTACGAAAAAAACACTTGTCGTTGTTACATACCGTTTCAACATCGAAGGTCTCCTCGAGCTTAATGCTGAAGCGCCGATCTTTGTCCAGCTCAACGAACCTATCGCACATACCTCGATCGTCGTGGCACCAGCTGCACTCCCCTGGGAGACTGTCGTCGTCCGAGTACGACATTTCCTACGTTCATAATTCAAAGATTAAACTTGTACATATTCTAGCACAAGTCATGCCAGAATTCACGAAAAAATCCGGCATGACCTTTGCTAAAAAAGGACATATCGAGCGCCTGAAATTTGCCGGAACGGAAATTAATCAACACTCCGGCAAAACATAGGCCACTCGGAGGTGTAACCTAAACATGACTGGCCACTTGGGCAACCACAAATCCAATATGAGCAACACAAGATATACATGGAGATTTGGCAGGTCTCACCTCGAGGTCGGAGGGGGTCGGCGATGGGGACGACGGCGGGGATGATGGAGGGGCTCCTTGATTTCTGCAAAAGCAAAACCCTATAAGTTATCACAACTACATCCCGAATAATTTCTTAAACTAAAATAATAACAACAAATATGACATGGTCAACTAGTTCTATTAATTCAACTAGTTCTTACTAAATATAAACTTACTATAAATACAAAAAACTAGTTCTTTCTAAAAATAAAGCAGTTCAACTAGTTATATTAATTTACTTACTAAACTAGTTCAAATAAAAGTAAACTAGTTCAACTAGTTTATTAATTTACTTACTAAAAATACATTAGTTCTATTAATTCAACTAGTTCAACTAGTTTTTACTTACTGAACTAGTTCAACTAAAACTAAACTAGTTCAACTAAATCTAAACTAGTTCAACTAAAACTAAACTAGTTCAACTACTAAAAATCATTATCTATGAACCCTAAATTAACATCTACTACTACTACTAAAAAACATCTAGTACTAACTAATTAAGCAGAGGGAAAGGGGTGGGGAGGGGTGGGGGCTTAGAAAGAGGGGAGAGACGGTAGCGGGGAGGTGCTCGGTGACGGAGAGGTAGGGGCGGCATGGGCGGGCTCGAGATCGGGAGGCAGTGGTGCTCGGCGGGCTCGGGCGGTGGCGGTGAGGTCGAGGGCGGCGACAGTGAGGTCGAGGGCGGCGACGGTGAGGTCGAGAGCAGCGGCGCTGAGGTTGAGGGCGGGCGGCGGCTGTGAGGGCAAGCTCGGGCAGCAGCGACAAAGGAGTAGGGGAAAGGGGGGGGAATGGAGGACTTAGCCAAATTTTGTGCTGGGGCGGGTGGTTAATTCAGAAGTAGCAGCAGCGTGTTCCAGAAAGCGTGCTACTGCTACATTAGCTACAACGCGTTCTGGTATACATGCTACTGCTACTCCTTTCTCTCTTTCCCCTTTTTCATTTATTTTTCTTCACATTTTATTTTTTTCTTTTCACCTTATTCTATTTCTTTCATTTTCAATTACCTTTCTATTTGCTTTCCATTTAATTTTATATCGTTTAACAGTAGTGTGTTTAGAAGAAAACGCGCTGCTACAATATAAGTAGCGGTAGGAATTATAGTGGATTGCTACTACTATGTGTAGCCTATCGGCTAAGCCGTGGGAATTATTGTGGTAGCGATTGTTTCCGGACATGTTCTACTGCTAACTTTTGAGCTATAGCGTGCTTTGCATGAACACGCTACTACAAAATAGCAGTAGCGCCCTATTTTAACCGGTGCTACTGCTATACCTTTGTGTATAGGCTTTTCCCTAGTAGTGTATCACCATTAAGAAAGCTCGACTTGTCATTAAGATGTTTTCCGACAAGTTCAAGGAGTTGACTACGATGAAACTTTCTCACTCGTAGCGATGCTAAGAGTCTGTTGGAATTACATTAGTAGTTCATGCATTATTTATGAAATCTTGCAGATTGGATGTCAAAAACATTGTTTCTTCGATGATTTTCTTGAGGAAAGGTTGTATGTGATAAAACCAGAAGGTTTTGTCAATCCTGAAAGGTGCTAACAAGTATGCAAAGCTCGAGCAATCCTTCTAAGGACAGGAGTAAGCATCTCAGAGTTGGAATATACGCTTTGATGAGATGATCAAAGATTTTGGCTTTATACGAAGTTTATGAGAAACTTGCATTTCCAAAGAAGTGAGTGGGAGCACTATAGAATTTCTGATGAGTATATGTTGTTGACATATTGTTGATCGGAAATGATGTAGAATTTCTTGAAAGCATATAGGGTTGGTTGAAAAGTGTTTTTCAATGGAAAACTTGTATTAAGCTACTTGAACATTGAGCATCAAGATCTATAAGGATAGATCAAAATGCTTAATAGTACTTTCAAATGAATACATACCGTGACAAGAATTTGAAGGAGTTCAAAATAGATCGGCAAAGAAGGAGTTCTTGGCTGTGTTATAAGGTGTGAGTATTGAGTAAGACTAAAGACCTGACCACGACAGAAGAGAGATAAAGGACGAAGGTGGTCCCCTATGCTTTAGACATAGGCTCTACAGTATGCTATGCTGTGTACCGCACCTGCAGTGTGCCTTGCCATGAGTCAGTCAAGGGGTACAAGAGTGATCCAGGATTGGATCACAGGACAGCGGTCAAACTTATCCTTAGTAACTAGTGGACTAAGGAATTTTATCGATTATGGAGGTGGTAAAAGAGTTCATCGTAAAGGGTTACGCCGATGCAAGCTTTGACACTAATCTGGCTGATTTTGAGTAGTAAACCGGATTCGTATGGTAGAACAGTTATTTGGAATAGCTCCAAATAGAGCATGGTAGCTGCATCTACAAGATGACATAGAGATTTGTAAAGCACACACGGATCTGAAAGGTTCAGACCCGTTGACTAATAACCTCTCTCACAAGAGAGATATGATCAAACCCCATGGGTGTTGAATTCATTACAATCACATAGTGATGTGAACTAGATTATTGACTCTAGTGCAAGTGGGAGACTGTTGGAAATATGCCCTAAAGGCAATAATAAAATTGTTATTATTGTATTTCCTTGTTCATGATAATTGTCTATTATTCATGCTATAATTGTATTAACTGGAATACATAATACATGTGTGAATACATAGAACACAACATGTCCCTAGTGAGCCTCTAGTTGACTAGCTCATTGATCAATAGATGGTTATGGTTTCCTAACCATGGACATTGGATGTCATTGATAACGGGATCACATCATTAGGAGAATGATGTGATGGACAAGACCCAATCCTAAGCATAGCACAAGATCGTGTAGTTCGTTTTGCTAGAGCTTTTCTAATGTCAAGTATCATTTCCTTAGACCATGAGATTGTGCAACTCCCGGATACCGTAGGAATGCTTTGGGTGTACCAAACGTCATAACGTAACTGGGTGGATATAAAGGTGCACTGCAGGTATCTTTGAAAGTGTCTGTTGGGTTGGCACGAATCAAGACTGGGATTTGTCACTCCGTATGATGGAGAGATATCTCTGGGCCCACTCGGTGATGCATCATCGTAATGAGCTCAATGTGACTAAGTAGTTGGTCATGGGATCATGCATTACGGAACGAGTAAAGTGACTTGCCGGTAACGAGATTGAACGAGGTATTGGGATACCGATGATCGAATCTCGGGCAAGTAACATACCGGTTGACAAAGGGAATTGTATATGGGATTGATTGTGGAACATGTGGGAGACAACATGGGTATCCAGATCCTGCTGTTGGTTATTGCCCAGAGAACGTCTCGGTCATGTCTGCATGATTCCAGAACCCATAGGGTCTACACACTTAAGGTTCGGTGATGCTAGAGTTGTTATGGGAAATAGTATGTGGTTACCGAATGTTGTTCAGAGTCTTGGATGATGTCCCGACGTCACGAGGAGTTCCGGAATGGTCCGGAGGTGAATATTTATATATGGGAAGTCCAGTTTCAGTCACCGGAATGGTTTCGAGGGTTATCGATATTGTACCAGGACCACCGAAAGGTGTCCGGGGGTCCACCGGGTGGGGCCACCTGCCCCGGGGGACTTGATGGGCTGAATATGGGAGGGAACCAACCCCTAGTGGGCTGGTGCACCCCTCCCCAAGGGCCCAAGGCGCCTAGGGTTGGAAACCCTAGGGGAGGGGGGCGCCTCCACCTTGCTTGGGGGGCAAGCCTCCCCTCCTGGCCGCCCCCCCCCCCCTCTAGATGGGATCTAGAGGGGACGGCCCCCTCTCCAATTCACCCTATAAATAGAGGGGGGGTGGGAGGGCTGCAGCACCCTTTGCTTTTGGCGCAGCCCCTCCCTCCTCCAACTCTTTCTCCTCCTCCGTAGAGCTTGGCGAAGCCCTGCAGGAATACCACGAGCTCCACCACCACCATGCCATTGTGCTGCCGGAGTTCTCCCTCAACTTCTCCTCTCCCCTTGCTGGATCAAGAAGGAGGAGACGTCCCCGGGCTGTACGTGTGTTGAACGCGGAGGTGCCGTCCGTTCGGCGCTAGATCGGATCTGCCGCGATTTGAATCGCCGTGAGTACGACTCCATCAACTGCATTCTTGGAACGCTTCCGCTTAGCGATCTTCAAGTGTATGAAGATGCACTCCCTCTCTCTCTTGTTGCTAGATTCTCCATAGATTGATCTTGGTGATGTGTAGAAAATTTTGAATTTCTGCTACGTTCCCCAACACCATAAGGCCCATTATTCCCCTGGGTGTTCCGGTAACCCCCCCCCCCCCTGAGGGAGTCCTGGATAAGGGGGTATCCGGACAGCCGAACTATATACTTTGGCCGGATTGTTGGACTATGAAGATACAAGATTGAAGACTTCGTCCTGTGTCTGGATGGGTCTCTCCTTGGTGTGGAAAGCAAGAATGGCGATTCGGATGTAGATCTCCTTCTCTGTAACCGACTCTGTGTAACCCTAGCCCCCTCCGGTGTCTATCTAAACCGGAGGGTTTAGTCCGTAGGACAACGACAATCATACCATAGGCTAGCTTCTAGGGTTTAGCCTCTCTGATATCATGGTAGATCAACTCTTATAATACTCATATCATCAAGATCAATCAAGCAGGAAGTAGGGTATTACCTCCATCGAGAGGGCCCGAACCTGGGTAAACATCATTTCCCTAGTCTCCTGTTACCATTAGCCTTAGACGCACAGTTCGGGACCCCCTACCTGAGATCCGCCGGTTTTGACACCGACATTGGTGCTTTCATTGAGAGTTCCTCTGTGTCGCTGATGTAAGGCTCGATGGCTTCTCCAACCTTCAACAACGCTGTTCTGGGTGAGACTTTTCTCCCCAGACAAATCTTCGTATTCGGCGGCTTCGCACTGCATGCCAGCTCGCTTGGCCATCTGGAGCAGGTCGATAGCTACGCCCCGGGCCATCAGATCAGGTTGGAAACCTAAACTACACTGCCAACATCCGCGGAGACTTGATCTTCGACGGATTCGGGCCCATGTCAGGAGCGCCGAACGATCATGACGTGCATGACCTGATCTGTCGTTGGACATTATTCGGAACATCGCACCTGCTACGGCTCCGGACTTCGTCCCAGAGCAGGTCGTGCCTTCCGAGGACGGGTGGATGGACCCCGCCCCGGAGACCGCACACTCATCGGTGTTGGAGCCAAACACAGACTCCGCTCCTAAGGAGATCTGTGTCTCCAGACCCTCGGACTTATCTTCGGTCGTAGGTCCCGGACCACGTGCATCCATGCCCATCGAATCTGATTGGGCTCCGGTCATGGAATTCACCATCACAGATATCTTCCAGCACTCCCCATTCGGCGATGTGCTAAATCATTAACGTCTCTCTCTCTATCAGGAGATTCCTAGTCGAACTATGTTCGGCTCGAGGGGGAAGCAGGCGACGAAGAAATTTGTCAGCCACCCACCACCCACTTCATAGCAACGGTCGATGACGTGATCGACATGCTTAACTTCGACTCTGAAGACATCGAAAGTATAGACGACGATGCGGGATAAGAACAGGAACCACCACCCACAGGGCGCTGGACTGCCACCTCTTCATATGATATATATATGGTAGATACTCCCAAAGAAAACAATGGCGATGAGGCAACAGGAGATAACCCCTCAGAGAAGAAATCAAAGCATGGGCGTCACCGGTGCCGCTCCAAGCCCCGCCACAGCAACACCGGAACTGGAGAAGAAAATCCAGATGGCGCCGAAGAGGAATACAATCCTGATCAACCCACCTTCGAGCAAGCCGAACAGGAACACGGGCAGGTCAGCCCTGACGAACAGGCGATGGACAGATACTTGGAGGATGATCACTATATGCCTCCCTCCGAAGACGAGGTGAGCCTCGGTGACGACGAATTCGGCGTACCAGAGGATCCCATAGAGCAGGAGCGCTTCAAGCCCCAGCTTATAGCCACTGCAAGATGCCTGAAAAAGAAACAGCAGCAGCTCCAAGCTGATCAAGATTTGCTTGCAGATAGATGGACCGAGGTCATGGCGGCCGAGGAATACGGACTCGAGCCCCCTATCAGGGGATACCCAAGGCACAAATCGCTAAAAGAAGAGGCCGAAAAGCCTGAACTTCCAGCACATGATTGATACGTCTCCAATGTATCTATAATTTTTGATTGATCCATGCTACTTTATCTACTGTTTTGGACTATATTGGGCTTTATTTTCCACTTTTATATTATTTCTAGGACTAACCTATTAACCGGAGGCCCAGCCCAGAATTGTTGTTTTTGCCTATTTCAGTATTTCGAAGAAACAGAATATCAAACGGAGTCCAAACGGAATGAAACCTTCAGGAACGTGATTTTCTCACCGAACGTGATCCAGGAGATTTGGACCCTACTCCAAGAAGAGCCAAAGGCGGTCACGAGGGTGGAGGGCCCTCCTGGGCGCGCCCCCTGCCTCGTGGTCCCCCTGTTGCTCCACCGACGTACTCCTTCCTCCTATATATACCTACGTACCCCCGCCAGATCAAATACGGAGCCAAAAAACCTAATTCCACCGCCGCAACTTTCTGTATCCGCGAGATCCCATCTTGGGGCCTGTTCCGGAGCTCCGCCGGAGAGGGCATCTACCATGGAGGGCTTCTACATCAACACCATAGCCTCTTCGATGAAGTGTGAGTAGTTTACTTCAGACCTTCGGGTCCATAGCTAGTAGCTAGATGGCTTCTTCTCTCTTTTTGGATCTCAATACAATGTTCTTCCCTCTCTTGTGGAGATCTATTCGATGTAATCTTCTTTTTGCGGTGTGTTTGTTGAGACCGATGAATTGTGAGTTTATGATCCATCTTATCTATGAATAATATTTGATTCTTCTCTGAATTCTTTTATGTATGATTGAGTTATCTTTGCAAGTCTCTTCGAATTATCCGTTTGGTTTGGCCAACTAGATTGGTAGTTCTTGCAATGGGAGAAGTGTTTAGCTTTGGGTTCAATCTTGCAGTGTCCTTACCCAGCTACAGAAAGGGTTGCAAGGCACGTATTGTATTGTTTCCATCGAGGATAACAAGATGTTTTTTATCATATTGCATGAATTTTTCCCTCTACATCATGTCATCTTGCTTAAAGCGTTACTCTGTTTTTAACTTAATACTCTAGATGCATGCTGGATAGCGGTCGATGAGTGGAGTAATAGTAGTAGATGCAGAATCGTTTCGATCTACTTGTCTTGGATGTGATGCCTATATACATGATCATACCTAGATAATCTCATAATTATTCGCTTTTCTATCAATTGCTCAACAATAATTTGTTCACCCACCGTAGAATACTTATGCTCTTGAGAGAAGCCACTAGTGAAACCTATGGCCCCCGGGTCTATTATCATCATATCAATTTCCATTACTTTATGACTTGATTTGTTTTTACTTTGCCTTTTACTTTTTACTTTGCATCTCTATATCAAAAATACCAAAAATATTATTTATCATCTCTATCAGATCTCACCCTCGTAAGTGACCGTGAAGGGATTGACAACCCCTAATCGCGTTGGTTGCGAGTAGCTATCGTTTTGTGTAGGTACGAGGGACTCGTGCGTGATCTCCTACTGGATTGATACCTTGGTTCTCAAAAACTGAGGGAAATACTTATGCTACTTTACTGCATCATCCTTTCCTCTTCGGGGAAATCCAACGCAGTGCTCAAGAGGTAGCAAGAAGAATTTCTGGCGCCGTTGCCGGGGAGTTTGCGCAAAAGTCAACCATACCAAGTACCCATCACAATCCCTATCTCTCGCATTACATTATTTGCCTCTCGTTTTCCTCTCCCCCACTTCACCCTTGCCGTTTTATTTGCCCTCTCTTTCCCAATCTCCTCCTCTCTTTCTCTTTCACCTTTTTCTCGTTTGCCTTTGCTTGTGTGTTGGATTACTTGTTGCCATGGCGCAAGATAATACCAAATTGTGTGATTTCTCGAATACCAATAATAATGATTTCCTTAGTACTCCGATTTCCCCTCTTAATAATGATGAGTCTTGTGAAATCAATACCGCTTTGCTGAATCTTGTTATGAAAGATCAATTCGCCGGTTTTCCTAGTGAAGATGCCGCTACTCATCTAAACAATTTTGTTGATTTGTGTGATATGAAAAAGAACAAAGATACGGATAACAATATTGTCAAATTCAAGTTATTTCCGTTTTCACTTAGAGATCGTGCTAAATTTTGGTTTTCGTCTTTGCCTAAAAATAGTATTGATTCTTGGAACAAGTGCAAGGATGCTTTTATCTCTAAGTATTTTCCTCCCGCTAAGATCATCACTCTTAGGAACGATATTACGAATTTTAAACAACTTGATCATGAGCATGTTGCCCAATCTTGGGAAAGAATGAAATTGATGCTTCACAATTGCCCTACTCATGGTTTGAATTTATGGATGATCATACAAAATTTTTATGCCAGATTAAATTTTGATTCTAGAAATCTTTTAGATTCGGCCGCGGGAGGCACTTTTATGGAAATTACATTAGGAGATGCTACAAAATTGCTTGACAATATTATGGCTAATTATTCTCAATGGCATACCGAAAGATCTTCTAGTAAAAAAGTGCATGCTATAGAAGAAATCAATGTTTTGAGTGAAAAGATGGATGAACTTATGAAGATGTTTGCTACTAAAAATACTTCTATTGATCCCAATGATATGCCTTCATCTACTTTGATTGAGAAGAATGATGAATCTATGGATGTGAATTTTGTTGGTAGGAATAGTTTTGGAAATAATGCGTATAGAGGGAATTTTAATCCTAGGCCTTATCCTAGTAATCCTTCTAATAATTATGGAAATTCCTACAACAACTCTTATGGAAATTTTAATAAGATGCCCTCTTAATTTGAGAGTAGCGTTAAAGAGTTTATGAATTTACAAAAGAATTTTAATGCTTTGCTCGAAGAGAAATTGCTTAAAGTTGATGATTTGGCTAGGAACGTTGATAGAATTTCTCTTGAAATTGATTCTTTAAAGCTTAGATCTATTCCTCCTAAGCATGATATCAATGAGACTCTCAAAGCTATGAGAATTTCCATTGATGAGTGCAAGGAAAGAACCGCTAGGATCGTGCTTCCAAAGATGCCTTTATTAAAGCGTGTTCTTCCGATTCCTATGAAAATCAAGATGAAGATCTAAAAGTTATTGATGTGTCCCCTATTAAATCTTTGTTTTGCAATATGAATCTTGATGAAACTGAATATGATCTTCCTTTACCTAGAAGGCATTCTAAGAATTCGGAGTTTCTAGATCCTGATGATGAAATTGATGAAAGTGGGATTGAAAGAAATAAAAATCTTGATGTTGATAAACCCACTATTTTGGATCTCAAGGAATTTAATTATGAAAATTTCTCTTTGATTGGTTGTATTTCCTTTTTGCAATCCGTGCTACATTCTCCTCATGCTTATAGTCAAAATAAGGCCTTTACCGAACACATTGTTGATGCCTTGATGCAATCTTATGAAGAAAAATTTGAGTTGAAAGTTTCTATCCCTAGAAAACTCTAAGATGAGTGGGAACCTACTATCAAAATTAAAATTAAAGATTATGAGTTACATGCTTTGTGTGATTTGGGTGCTAGTGTCTCCACTATTCCCAAAACTTTGTGTGATTTGCTAGATTTCCGTCACTTTGATGATTGCTCTCTAAACTTGCATCTTGCGGATTCCACTATTAAAAAGCCTATGGGAAGAATTAATGATGTTCTTATTGTTGCAAATAGGAATTATGTGCCCGTAGATTTTATCGTTCTTGATATAGATTGCAATCCTTCATGTCCTATTATTCTTGGTAGACCTTTCCTTAGAATGATTGGTGCGATTATTGATATGAAGGAAAGGAATATTAGATTCCAATTTCCCTTGAAAAAGGGTATGGAACAGTTCCATAGAAAGAAAATAAAATTACCATATGAATCTATCATGAGAGCCACTTATGGATTGCCTACCAAAGATGGCAAAACTTAGATCTATCCTTGCTTTTACGCCTAGCTAAGGGCGTTAAACGATAGCGCTTGTTGGGAGGCAACCCAATTTTATTTTGTGTTTTTTGTTTTTGCTTATGTTTAGGAATAAATAATCCATCTACTTTCTGTTTAGATGTGTTTTTATCTTTTAATTAGTGTTTGTGCCAAGTAGAACCTATAGGATAAGCTATGATGATAGTTGATTTGATTCTGCTGAAAAACAGAAACTTTGTGCTCACGAGAAAAAAATCCATAAATCACAGGAACGTGATTTTGCATTGATTCTTTTTTCTGATGATCAATAAACAAATTTTCCAGTAGGTCCTATTTTGGTAGAAGTTTTAGAGTTCCAGAAGTTTGCGTTAGTTACAGATTGCTACAGACTGTTCTGTTTTTGACAGATTCTGTTTTTCGTGTGTTGTTTGCTTATTTCAATGCATCTATGGCTAATAAATTAGTTTATAAACCATAAGGAAGTTGGAATACAGTAGGTTTAATACCAATATAAATAAAGAATGAGTTCATTACATTACCTTAGCATAGTCTTTTGTTTTCTTTCACTAACGGAGCTCACGAGATTTCTATTGAGTTTTGTGTTGTGAAGTTTTCAAGTTTTGGCTGAATTCTTTTGATGGATTATGGAACAAAGAGTGGCAAGTGCCTAAGCTTGGGGATGCTAGTGGCACCCCCAAGATAATCCAAGGACACCAAAAAGTCAAAGCTTGGGGATGCCCCGGAAGGCATCCCCTCTTTCGTCTACTTCCATCGGTAATTTACTTGGAGCTATATTTTTATTCACCACATGTCATGTGTTTTGCTTGGAGCATCTTGTATTATTTGCTTCTTTCCTTGTTAGTTTACCACAATCATCCTTGCTGTACACACCTTTTGAGAGATCCATACATGATTTAGGATTTGCTAGAATACTCTATGTGCTTCACTTATATCTTTTGAGCTTGGTAGTTTTGCTCATAGTGCTTCACTTAAACCGTTTTGAGCGTAATAAGTTTTGCTCTAGTGCTTCACTTAGATCTTTTAGAGCATGGTGGTGGATTTGTTTTAAAGAAACTATTGATCTCTCATGCTTCACTTAAATTATTTTGAGAGTTGTTAATAGCATGGTAATTTGCTTAATGTTAATATACTTGGTATTCAAGATTTGTGAAACTTTCTTTTGAGTGTGTTGAATACTAAGATGAGTTTGATGCTTGATAATTGTTTTGAGATATGGAGGTGATAATATCAAAGCAATGCTAGTTGGGGTGATTATGAATTTAAAGAATGCTTGTGTTGAAGTTTGTGATACCCGTAGCATGCATGTATGGTGAACCGCTTTGTGATGAAGTCGGAGCACAATTTTATTTATTGATTGTCTTCCTTATGAGTGGCAGTCGGGGACGAGCGATGGTCTTTTCCTACCAATCTATCCCCCTAGGAGTATGCGTTTAGTGCTTTGGTTTTTGATGACTTCTAAATTTTTGCAATAAGTGCATGAGTTCTTTTGATTAATGTTGAGTCCATGGATTATACGCACTCTCACCCTTCCACCATTGCTAGCCTCTCTAATACCGCGCACTTTTCGCCGGTATCATACACCTACCATATACCTTCCTCAAAACAGCCACCATATCTACCTATCATGGCATTTCCATAGCCATTCCGAGATATATTGCCATGCAACTTTCCACCGTTCCATTCATATGACACACATTACTTTTGTCATATTGCTTTTTGCATGAACATGTAGTTGACATAGTATTTGTGGCAAGGCCACCTTCATAATTTTCATACATGTCACTCATGATTCATTGCATATCCTGATACACCGCCGGAGGCATTCATATAGAGTCATATTTTGTTCTAAGTATTGAGTTGTAATTGTTGAGTTGTAAGAAAAATAAAAGTGTGATGATCATCATTATTAGAGCATTGTCCCAGTGAGGAAAGGATGATGGAGACTATGATTCCCCCATAAGTCGGGATGAGACTCCGGACTTCATGAAAAATAAAAGAGGCCAAAGAAGCCCAAATAAATAAATAAATAAGAGGCCAAAGAAGCCTACCAAAATAAAAAAAAATATGAGAGAAAAAGAGAGAAGGGACAATGCTACTATCCTTTTTCCACACTTGTGCTTCAAAGTAGCACCATGATCTTCATGATAGAGAGTCTCATATGTTGTCACTTTCATATACTAGTGGGAATTTTTCATTATAGAGCTTGGCTTGTATATTCCAATGATGGGCTTCCTCAAAAGTGCCCTAGGTCTTCGTGAGCAAGCAAGTTGGATGCACACCCAGTTAGTTTCTTTTGTTGAGCTTTCATACACTTATAGCTCTAGTGCATCCGTTGCATGGCAATCCCTACTCACTCACATTGATATCTATTGATGGGCATCTCCATAGCCCGTTGATACACCTAGTTGATGTGAGACTATCTTCTCCTTTTTTGTCTTCTCCACAACCACCATTATATTCCACCTATAGTGCTAAGTCCATGGCTCACGCTCATGTATTGCGTGAAAGTTGAAAAAGTTTGAGATTACTAAAGTATGAAACAATTGCTTGGCTCGTCATAATACTTTGTGTGATGAAGATAGAGCATAGCCAGACTATATGATTTTGTAGGAATAACTTTCTTTAACCATGCTATTTTGAGAAGACATGATTGTTTTAATTTGTATGCTTGAAATATTAATACCTTTATGTTAATATGAACTTTTGTCTTGAATCTTTCAGATCTGAATATTCATGCCACAATTAAGAAGATTCACATTGAAATTATGCCAAAGTATCACTCCGCATCAAAAATTCTTTTTTATCATTTACCTACTCGAGGACGAGCAGGAATTAAGCTTGGGGATGCTTGATACGTCTCCAACGTATCTATAATTTTTGATTGATCCATGCTACTTTATCTACTGTTTTGGACTATATTGGGCTTTATTTTCCACTTTTATATTATTTCTTGGACTAACCTATTAACCGGAGGCCCAGCCCAGAATTGTTGTTTTTGCCTATTTCAGTATTTCGAAGAAACAGAATATCAAACGGAGTCCAAACGGAATGAAACCTTCAGGAACGTGATTTTCTCACCGAACGTGATCCAGGAGATTTGGACCCTACTCCAAGAAGAGCCAGAGGCGGTCACGAGGGTGGAGGGCCCTCCTGGGCGCGCCCCCTGCCTCGTGGTCCCCCTGTTGCTCCACCGACGTACTCCTTCCTCCTATATATACCTACGTACCCCCGTCAGATCAAATACGGAGCCAAAAAACCTAATTCCACCGCCGCAACTTTCTGTATCCGCGAGATCCCATCTTGGGGCCTGTTCCGGAGCTCCGCCGGAGAGGGCATCTACCACGGAGGGCTTCTACATCAACACCATAGCCTCTCCGATGAAGTGTGAGTAGTTTACTTCAGACCTTGGAGTCCATAGCTAGTAGCTAGATGGCTTCTTCTCTCTTTTTGGATCTCAATACAATGTTCTCCCCCTCTCTTGCGGAGATCTATTCAATGTAATCTTCTTTTTGTGGTGTGTTTGTTGAGAACGATGAATTGTGAGTTTATGATCTAGCTTATCTATGAATAATATTTGATTCTTCTCTAAGTTCTTTTATGTATGATTGAGTTATCTTTGCAAGTCTCTTCGAATTATCCGTTTGGTTTGGCCAACTAGATTGATAGTTCTTGCAATGGGAGAAGTGTTTAGCTTTGGGTTCAATCTTGCGGTGTCCTTACCCAGTGACAGAAAGGGTTGCAAGGCACGTATTGTATTGTTGCCACCGAGGATAACAAGATGGGGTTTTTACCATATTGCATGAATTTATCCCTCTACATCATGTCATCTTGCTTAAAGCGTTACTCTGTTTTTAACTTAATACTCTACAGGCATGCTAGTTAGCGGTCGATGAGTGGAGTAATAGTAGTAGATGCAGAATCGTTTCAGTCTACTTGTCTCGGATGTGATGCCTATATACATGATCATACCTAGATAATGTCATAATTATTCTCTTTTCTATCAATTTCTCAACAATAATTTGTTCACCCGCCGTAGAATACTTATGCTCTTGAGAGAAGCCAATAGTGAAACCTATGGCCCCCGGGTCTATTCTCATCATATCAACTCCATTACTTTATTACTTGCTTTGTTTTTACTTTGCCTTTTACTTTTTACTTTGCATCTCTATATCAAAAATACCAAAAATATTATTTATCATCTCTGTCAGATCTCACCCTCGTGAGTGACCGTGAAGGGATTGACAACCCCTAATCGCGTTGGTTGCGAGTAGCTATCGTTTTGTGTAGGTACGAGGGACTCGTGCGTGATCTCCTACTGGATTGATACCTTGGTTCTCAAAAACTGAGGGAAATACTTACGCTACTTTACTGCATCATCCTTTCCTCTTCGGGGAAATCCAATGCAGTGCTCAAGAGGTAACAAGAAGAATTTCTGGCGCCATTGCCGGGGAGTTTGCGCAAAAGTCAACCATACCAAGTACCCATCACAATCCCTATCTCTCGCATTCCATTATTTTCCTCTCATTTTCCTCTCCCCCACTTCACCCTTGCCATTTTATTTGCCCTCTCTTTCCCAATCTCCTCCTCTCTTTCTCTTTCGCCTTTTTCTTGTTTGCCTTTGCTTGTGTGTTGGATTACTTGTTGCCATGGCACAAGATAATACCAAATTGTGTGATTTCTCGAATACCAATAATAATGATTTCCTTAGTACTCCGATTGCCCCTCTTAATAATGATGAGTCTTGTGAAATCAATACCGCTTTGCTGAATCTTGTTATGAAAGATCAATTCGCCGGCTTTCCTAGTGAAGATGCCGCTACTCATCTAAACAATTTTGTTGATTTGTGTGATATGAAAAAGAAGAAAGATACGGATATCAATATTGTCAAATTTAAGTTATTTCCGTTTTCACTTAGAGATCGTGCTAAAATTTGGTTTTCGTCTTTGCCTAAAAATAGTATTGATTCTTGGAACAAGTGCAAAGATGCTTTTATCTCTAAGTATTTTCCTCCCGCTAAGATCATCACTCTTAGGAACGATATTACGAATTTTAAACAACTTGATCATGAGCATGTTGCCCAATCTTGGGAAAGAATGAAATTGATGCTTCGCAATTGCCCTACTCATGGTTTGAATTTATGGATGATCATACAAAATTTGTATGTCGGATTAAATTTTGCTTCTAGAAATCTTTTAGATTCGGCCGCGGGAGGCACGTTTATGGAAATTAAATTAGGAGATGCTACAAAATTGCTTGACAATATTATGGCTAATTATTCTCAATGGCATGACGATGACCGTCATGCCGGATACACTAATAATAAATCCGGTCGGGCTGAACATAACCGACCAGAGCTAGCCGGACTGCATCGTGACATAGCCCGGCACAGAGGCGCCGCACACCCCCTATGCTCCACTAATGAAGTAATGGAACATGAATTCCCTGAAGGGTTTAAACCTGTCAACATCGAGTCATACGATGGCACAACAGATCCCGCAGTGTGGATCGAAGATTTCCTTCTCCACATTCACATGGCTCACGGTGATGACCTACATGCCATCAAGTATCTCCCACTCAAGCATAAAGGGCCAGCTAGAAATTGGTTGAATAGCCTGCCAGCAAACTCCATTGGCAGTTGGGAAAATCTTGAGGACGCATTCCTCAATAACTTCCAGGGCACCTACGTGCGACCACCGGATGCTGATGACTTAAGTCACATTACCCAGCAGCCCGGAGAGTCATCCAGGAAATTCTGGACTCGGTTCCTAACTAAAAAGAACCAAATTGTTCAGTGTCCGAACGCCGAGGCCCTGGCGGCCTTTAAGAATAATATCCGTGACGAGTGTCTTGCCCGACACCTCGGCCAAGAAAAACCGAAGTCCATGGCGGCCCTCACGACATTAATGACCCGCTTTTGCGTAGGCGAGGACAGCTGGCTGGCTCGCAGTAACACCGCGCCAGGAAACTCTGGCACTTCAGATATCCGCGACTATAACGGAAAGCCACGGCGCAATAGACATAAGCGTCGGAATAATGGCGACAATGCCGAAGATACGGCAGTCAATGCCGGATTCAGCAACTCCAAATCCAGTCAGCGGAAGAAGACGTTTAAAAGAAACAATCCAGGATCATTCAGTCTAGACCGCATACTCGACCGCTCGTGCAATATTCACGACACCCCCGATAAACCTGCCAATCACACTAACAGAGATTGCTGGGTGTTCAAACAGGCCGTCAAGATAAACGCCGAGAACAAGGACCGGGGCTGCACAGCGGTGATGACGGGGAGCCCTAGCGTCCGAACACTGGGGTACAGAAGAAATCCCCCCCCCCCCAGGTGAAAACCGTAAACATGATCTACGCCACTCGCATCCCCAAACGGGAGTGAAAGCGTGCACTTAGGGACGTCTATGAGATGGAGCCTGTCGCCCCAAAGTTGAACCCATGGTCATCCTGCCCAATCACCTTTGATCGTAGGGACCATCCCACCAGCATCCGTCACGGCGGCTCAGCCGCATTGGTCCTTGAATCGATCATCAACGGATTCCATCTCACGCGAGTCCTCATGGACGGTGGTAGTAGCCTGAACCTGCTCTATCAGGACACAATGTGCAAAATGGGTATAGATCCCTCCCGGATAAAGCCAACCAAAACCACCTTTAAAGCTGTAATCCCAGGGGTAGAGGCCCACTTCACGGGCTCAATAACACTGGAAGTGTTCTTTGGATCTCTGGATAATGTCTGAAGCGAGGAGTTAATCTTCGACATCATCCCTTTCCGTAGTGGCTATCATGCACTACTGGGACGAACTGCGTTTGCTTGATTCAATGCGGTACCACACTATGCATACCTCAAGCTCAAAATGCCAGGACCTCACGGGGTTATAACAGTCAACGGAAACACATACCGCTCCCTCCGTATGGAAGAACATACTGCGGCCCTTGCGGCCGAAGTACAAAGCAACATTCTTCGACAGAGAGCCTATTCGGCAACAACAACCCCGAGCACCGTCAAGCGAGTCCGGAGCACCCCACAGCAGGATGGTCAGGCGCGCCAAGAGCTCGATTAGCAATTCGGCCTCCGCAAAAGCCCAACTCAGGAGGCATTTGTGCCACGCATACACAACTACGCACTCAAAATACCATGGGCATATGCGGAGGCAAGTCGACGATGCAGCTCACAGTGCGGTTCAGACCCCACAAGGCCCGCACATCCTTCAACTTCCTTTCTTTTCAGGACCCCACTTTCGGGAAGCCCCTTCAGAGAGCCAGACTATCAGACTCATAACCGAGGGGAACACCAAGGAGGCAAGAGGCCTTGCACACGAGGGAATAACCAGGTGGTCTCTTTCAATGATCGTTATACCTGTTTTTACATGCCAGCATGTAGCCTGCCCTTGGATAGGACATGTCAAATAGTCCTATTTTTCTCTGCTTAATGCATTAATTATACACATACGCCTTGCCGTATTATCCAAATAACAATGGGATATAGTATACAGCGTCAACTTCTTATTACTATCTTCATATTTTCCCTTGAATATTTATTTAATGTTGGATCCGAACACTTTGGTACGATCCGTGCGCTAGGGGCTTTCTATTTAGCCCCATAATATGGCAATAAAAGTCTGAACACTTTTGATAGTGCGGCACCCCGAACTTATAGCACTATATGCATCAGCTCCGAATCTTGTCTTGGGTCAATAGTTGGGTTAGCCCGGCTCCCTTGTTTTCGTACCTTACGTTCCGTTATATCGGCTAAGGTAGCGCAGGGAGAACTACTGCGATTGTGTCCCGGTTCTTTTGGACGAGCACCTCAGTAGAGAAAGTCGAAAACTGACTGTCATGATGCGGCGAGAGCTGGTCGTTGTTCGCGAGGTACTAAATCCTTAAAGATTTTTTCCGCTTAAGGCGAAGAATCAGCCTTGACCGATTTAGGCATGTATAGCGCCCCAGTTCGGCCTTCCGAATACTAGGGGCTTCACCGAAATTAAAAATTACAGACTTCTATGTCCAAGTGAGAGTTAGAAAGCCGAATAGTCTGATTGCCTTCTTCGCTGCGCTAAACACCTCCTTAAAGGACCAAGAATTTGGATAAAGAGTGTTTGGGTTTTCCACGAACACCCCAGTACTAGTTACAAGGGGGCAGAAGCCGACGACTGGCCTACTTTCAGATTTTGATAAACGGACGCAGAGAAGGTAATATTTTAAATCAAACAAAGCGTTATATAGCGCAAACAAACTCGTTCTCATATTACAAAGATGACATGAGTACATTCACTCAAAGATTATGTTCTTGGGACATTCATTTGCCACAAGCCGAGCGCCTTTCATAATGCCATCATAATATTTTTCGGGGTAGCGATGCTCCTTACCCTCTGGGGGACCATCCTTCACGAGCTTTTCAGCATCCAGTTTGGCCCAATGCATCTTCACGCGGGCAAAGGCCCGTCGGGCACCCTCAATACAGACGGACTGCTTGATAACTTCTAGCCATGGAGAGGCATTCACCATCCGCTTTATCAGGCCAAAGTAGCTGCCGGGCAGGGGCTCGCCAGGCCACATCCAGACTGTGAGGTCCTTCATGGCCAGTTCGGCCACATTGTGGAGTTCGACCAATTGCTTCAGTTGGTCACTTAGAGGAATCAGGTGTTCGGTTCCAATGTATTGGGACCAGAACAACTTATCCATTGATCTCCCCTCTTCAGCACGATAGAACTCTGCGACATTCGAAATGCTGCGTGGCAGATCTGCGAATGCCCCTGGAGAGCTCCGAATTCGTGTAAGTAAAAGAAATGACTCCTCCACATGCTTGCTTTGCATAAAGAATGCCGTATCCTCCGCTCTCTTCTTGGCCACCTGGATCTCCTGGAGGGCCTTCTGGGCTTCGGCCTTGGCGTCTGTCACGCTCTGGAGGGCCTTCGCAAGCTCAGACTCTTGCGTCTTGAAGTCATGCTCCAAGGACTCGAACTTCTTGCCGAGTTCCTGGAGCTCTTGTTGTACCTCTCCCACCCGAGCATCTTGCTTCTCGCGCTCGGTGCGCTCTGTAGCCGCCTTGGCTTCGGCTGCGGACAGCGCTTTCTTCAGGGCTGCCACTTCGGTCGCGGTTCCTATCAAAAACCATGATGCTTTTTGTTAGCATCATCACTTTTTTCTCCTCTATATGACATAGGGACGGAGTTTCACTTACCTTTGTTCTCCTCGAGCTGCTTCTTCATGAGGCCGAGCTCTTCTTCAGCCTACCCCAGGTCGCGCTTGAGTCCGGCAACCTCAGCCATGCGCGCAGCGGCGGTCAGCAGCAGTGCCTGTTTGTTCACATAAGACAAGTACTATTAGCTTCCTGTGGTTTTTTAGTTGACCCTCCGTTTGCCTTTTTCTCCCGAACACCAACCAGAGTATCAAGGGCTACTGTCTATCGGGTGATATTTCCTCACACTTTTTCGTTACTTACCTCAAAGCCTGTTAGTAGGCTGGTGCAGGCTTCGGTCAATCCGCTCTTGGCGAACCGAACCTTCTCAGTCACCGTACTCATAAGAGTACCGTGTTCATCATCGATGGAAGCGCCTCGAAGCACTTCCAACAAATTATCCGATGTCTTCGGCTGGGTGGAGGTCATCGGCACGGCCGGCTCACTCTCCTTCGCGAGGGGCTGCCTTCTGGAATCCGAAACCTTTGGAGGCTCCAGCGCAGTAAACGGCTGGGAGCCAGACTTACTGTGGCTCCCGTCAGCATAATCGATGGGGGTCTTACCCCCCATGCACTTGGAGTCCGGAATTCCTCCTTGAGGCGTCTCCGGAACCGTCGCCTCCTGCTTTGGTATCCTTCGGGACAACACCTCGGTGTCATCCGCAGGTCGTGGGGAGGTGGCCGTCGGGAGTAAATTCATCTCCGACTCGCCCAGAGACTCCTCCGAAGAGGACACCCCGAGATTGGACCCAGCCGGGCTGCATATATGTGTTCGGTGTTATTACAAGACACAAGGTCAAAGTCGCACGAAAAAATATTACAGAATGTGGATACTTACGACCTCGCCCGGGGCTTACCACTGGGCAGCCACTCCTCATCGCTATAAGCAGCGGTTGAGGAGTGATCTGGAAGGGACACCTTTCCCTTCTTCGGTGTCCCGGCCTCCCCCGACAGGGCGGCCTTCCTTTTCTTCTCCTCCCCAGTACGGGGAGGGGGAATTTCTTCATGTTTCCC